>NC_077229.1:151587211-151908325 GCF_027887165.1 Monodelphis domestica
AGTGTTATGTAGTTGTGTTCATCAACTTACTGTGTTTGTTTCCTAAATATTTTATATTGTGTAGGGTGGTTTTAAATGGAATTTCTCTTTCTAAATCTTGCTGCTGAGATGTGTTGGAAATATATAAAATATAAAAATGCTGATGATTAATGTGGATTTATTTTGTATTCTGCAGCTTTACTAAAGTTGTCAATTATTTCCACTAGCTTTTTAGTTGATTCTCTAGGATTCTTTAAGTAGACCATCATATTATCTGCAAAGAGTATTATCTTGGATTTCTCATTAGCTATTTTAATAACTTCAATTTATTTTTCTTTTCTAATTGCTACTGCTAGTGTTTCTAGTACAATGTTAAATAATAGAGGTGATAATGGGCATTCTTGTTTTACATCTGATCTTCTAGTTTATTCCCATTACAGATAATACTTGCTGATGGTTTGAGATATATACTGTTTATTATTCTTAGGAAAGACCCTTCTATTCCTATGCTTTCTAGTGTTTTCAATAGGAATGAATGTTGTATTTTGTCAAAGACTTTTTCTGCATCCATAGAGATAATCATGTTGTTTTGGTTGATATGGTCAATTATGTGGATGGTTTTCCTAATATTGAACCATCCTTGCATTCCTAGCACAAATCTCTCATAATGAATAACCTTCATGATCACTTGCTGGAGTCTTTTTGCTAGTATTCTATTTAAGACGTTTGCATCTATGTTCATTAAGGAGATTGGTCTATAGTTTTCTTCCTCTGTTTTTGACCTGCCTGGCTTTGGGATCAGTACCATATTTATGTCATAAAAAGAATTTGGTAGAATTACTTCTTTGCTTATTATATCAAACAGTTTTTATAGCATTGGGCTTAGTTGTTATTTGAATGCTTCATAGAATTCTCTTATAAATCCATCAGGTCTTGGGGATTTTTTCTTAGGGAGTTCTTTGATGGCTTGTTCAAATTCTTTTTCTGATGTGGGATAATTTAAGAATTCTATTTCTTCTTCTGTTAATCTAGGCAATTTATATATATTTTTAAATATTCATCCATATCACCTAGATTGGCATATTTATTGCCATATAATTAGGCAAAATAGTTTTTAATGATTGCTTTAATTTCCTCTTCATAGAGCTGAGGTCTCCCTTTTCATCTTGGATGATGTCAATTTGGCTTTCTTCTTTCTGTTTTTTAATTAGATGGGCCAGTACTTTATTTTTTTTTCAGAATATGAGCTTCTACCCTTATCCAATAGTTCTTTTCATTTCAATTTTATTAATTTATCCTTTAATTTTTAGGATCTCTAATTTACTTTTCATCTGGGGATTTTTAATTTATTCACTTTCTAGTTTTTTAATTTGCATGCCCAATTCATTGACCTTTGCACTCCCTAATTTATTTATATATTAACTCAAGAATATAAATCCCCCCCCACCTCCCCAAGTACTGCTTTGGCTATATTGCATAGATTTTTAAAAGATGTCTCATCATTGTCATTTTCTTCAATGAAATTATTAATTGTTTTTATGATTTGTTCTTTAACCAATTTTGGATAATCCTATTATTTTATTTAATTTCCAATTAATTTTTGATTTGCCTCTCCATTTACTCTTAGTAATTATTTTTATTGCATTATGATCTGAAAAAGTTTGCATTTATTATTTCTGCTCTTTTGCACTTGTTTGCCATGTGTTTATGCCCTAGTACATGGTCAATCTTTGTGTATGTACCATGTGTGGCTGAAAAGGTGTATTCCTTTTTGTCCCTATTTATTTTTCTCCATGTAACTTTAGTGCTGTGCCCTATTATGGAGACCTTTCATTCATCTGAATTTGGGTATTTTTGGCCTTTTGATATAGTCCATATTGGTAGGTGATGAGGAGAGGAAGAGTCATGTGTCTAAACTGAAGCCATGTTAACCCAGAAATCCAATTTAGATATTTTCATCTATTGCTTAATATTATATGAATTTAGCTAGGTCTTTGTTATTTGAAATTCATCGTCATCTTCTTTACCCTCATTAGATTTATGGATAGTCCTTGTTTAAGACTTTACTAAAAAGTCTTACATATACCAGCTCATAATCTCACAAGGACCCTAAAAGTTAAGTGAGATAAAGAGATAAAATAATTTGCTTTAGTTCAGAAGAGCTAGTGTCAGACATAGGTTTGGAATTCAAATTTTGCCAACATTTGAAACTAGTCCAATTCATGTTTTATCCATTCCCACAGATAAATGTTGTAATCTAAAACCTTCATCTACCCTCCTTTAAGGGGATCGTGTTTCCATTCACTCACATTTACTCCTAATGACTTAACATTATTTGACCAAGATTGAAATAATTAAATGAGATGCACATAGTTCTACCATATTCCTCATAATTTCTCAGTGTTGGCCCCTACTCTTTTCCTTCCCACTGATCAAAGAAAATATATTATTATTCATTAAAACTAACCCTACTTCTACCCTTGTTCCTATTGTCTCGAGTCTTTCAGGATCTTACTACCATCATCAACTCCTCAATCATTTATATTCAATATCACTCTTTAGAGTTTTGTGTAAAACTAATATAGGAATTGTAATATGTGAAACCATTTTCCCTTTAAGCTTCTCAAAGTCAGGATAAAATATCCTTTTGCCAAATTTGAGGCTACTCCCATGAGTTCCTACTAGGTTATGGAACTATATTGGGATTGTTTTCTTTTGCTACAATCTTAAAAGGTTAAAAAGATTAAGTGGATGTCTGATCAACCATGGTTAACCATGACCCATTTAAAAAATTAAGGGTGGACTGATTGGCCATGTTGAACTTTGATGCATTTAAAATATGGTGGTCTAGCCGAGTGGTAAGGAGGAAAGTTTGTGCTGGTATCTTCCGTGTATAAACAAAGACCCACCACTCCTGTGATGAAATAATGAGAAAGGAATTGAGGTTTCTATGTCTACCTTCTCTTTTGAAATATTCAAGGGGAGCTATTAGGGGAAGTTCAAAGGTAAAACTATCAGGCTGATCAGAAAGAGGACACAATTCTCTTTAAAATCAAGAGGCAGGGCTCACTTGTTTTTTTTTTTTTTCCACAGAAGGAGGCTGGTGAAAAGAATTCATTTTTGTTAATGTGAATTATAAACCACTATTAATAAACAAAGTTATTCTTAGAGAAATTACCTCATATTCTTTATTGTTTAAAATCAGAATCCTACAATATCTTCTTCATGTCTACCTATGACCATTCTTGGACCTTCAAAATCCTTAAAAATTCCCCTCTGATCTTTCTAAACTAACCATACAGTGATTATCTTCTATCTGTCTTTCATTACTAAACTTTCTGAAAAAAAATCTATATCCAGTGAAGTCAATTTTCTCATAATTTACTCTTTAATGTACCCTTTGCAAATGGGCTACTTGACCACTCTTTAAACTGATCTCTTAAAAGGCATCAATGACCTTTTAAGATTCACATCTCTGGCCTTTTATTATTTTTAATGATCAAAAATAGGTTTTATTCCTCCTACTCCTCTCATTTGAAAAAGAAAAGAAAAAAAAGTTATAACAAATGCATTGTCAACTAAAATAGATTAGCACAGTGGCCATTAAAATGAATCTCATTCATCATCCTTTTTTCATTAATTAATTTTTAATATTCTTTAAAATGTTTACTTTTCCCACCAATTACATATTAAAAAATTAATACTTAGAATTAGCCTGAGGATATAGAGAGGAAAAAAGTCTTAAAGACTTATATGGATACTAAGTGACCACAGCTCATTCCTTTTTAGGGTTAGTGTGGCATAATTCAGATTACTGCAAAATGAATTGCCAGTATTTCTAAGATGCATTATTAGATTATTTCTACCTAATAAGAGTTTGAAACTTTTATCCAAAAGACAGAAGTTCTATGTTTTACTAACTTTCTAGGATATAGGCAGCCTTTAAATTAAATAGCTCCTCTCATATTTATAAAAAAAATTGTCCAGAAATAAAATGAACAAAGGATTTTAGGCTTGTAAAAATATTTAAAGGCCTTAAGTCTAATATAATTTCAATAAAAAATTAGGTACACCAATACTTCTATACTTCTTATGGAGGAGAGATCACAACAGCCCAAGATAGGCTATACTTGTCTTAGATAAATCTCCTGGAAATCTTTACTTGTATAGAGTCCAAATTTGCTTCTTTGTCCCTTACTATAAAGTGTAGTGAAAGGAATTCAATATTAGGAGTCAAGGTGGCTCAAGTTCTAGTCCCTGCTCCATTACTAAGTATCTCTGTAAAACTGGAGAAATAATTGAATTTTTGGGGGCTTGGGTTGAATTCCTTTCTCACACATTATAATATGCCATTACATCAATATATCACAATGTACTTAACCATTTAATTTTTGTTGTACATTTGTCTTTTTACATTTTTTATTTTATTTTTGTTCCTTTTTGTTTCACAATTAAAATAAATTTTTCTATGAAAATCCTTAAACAATTATTACTTTTTTGTTATTTCTGATAACATTTTTACATTATATTTCTAACAATAACATTCATGTGCTAATTCTTTTAATTGACATTCTTTCAAGTAGTTGAAGAAAATTATCACAACACAGGACAAATTTCTCTTCAAACTAAACTCTCATGTATGACTTCTCCCTTGAAGAACTGATAACTTCCCATATTTCAGTGAAGCTTTTGGAAAGCTCCATTTCTAAGGTTATATTCAACTGACTATAAGTCAGAGGGTCAGAATGATTATGAGTCAGGTTTTCTAATCAGACCAAAATGAGTGGGGCTGAACGATAATCCTTTTCATTTGAGAAGTCTTTCTCTCCTACCCCCTTCCATTCTATTTGTTGAGTGCCTTACATGACCCATTATATCAAGGCCAATACCAGTCAAAATCCACTCCTAGATTATCTTGCCATTTGCCATTTGTTTTGTCCAATTCTGGAAGCTTAATCAAATTAATAGTTGATTAATTTGTTATTAGTACTGATAAGGTTCATTCAATAAACTCAACTATGGCTTCATTCATGATTCCTGTGAACTTTAAAACAAAAATAAAACATGACCCTAAATCCCCCATATGCTTTATCTCTGTTAGAAACTCCTTTAGGTTAAAGACAGTGTTTTGTGTATATACCTAATATTGAATTGAGTAGTTAATACATATACTAAGGATGCAGAGTATGTCTTTATTTTAAATTTTATTTATTTAATTAATTTTGAATATTTTTCCGTGGTTACATGAATTATGTTCTTACCCTCCCTTCTTCCTACCCCTTTCCCATAGTCAACAAGCAACTCTACAGGGTTTTAAATGTGTCATTGATCAAGACCTATTTCCATATTATGAATATTTGCACTAGGGTGATCGCTTAGAGTCTACATCCCCAGTCATACCCCCATCAAAAAATGTGATCAAGCAGTTGTTTTTCTTCTGTCTTTCTACTCCCACAGATCTTCTTCTGAATGTGGATAGTGTTCTTTCTCATTAGTCCCTCAGAATTGTCCTGGATCATTGCATCAGAGCATGTTTTTAATTCATTTTATTCATTGATTATGAGTAGAATTTTAATCCTTACAGGTCTTTGTGGAATTAGAAATTATTACCAGAATTCGTATACTCCTTCAAGGCTCAAAACCCTCATGTTATTTTCTTCATTTTAGCTTCCATCATCCCTGGTCCTGAACTATTCCCCCACTCTAATAGAGTTTTCTCTCTTATCAAATACATTACTAGAGAACGTTGTGCTCTCCTTTGCTGCCATCAGCCCCTTCTTTTCATCAGATTTATCTGCGCATAAATCATATCTGTCTCAATAGAATGTAAGGACTTTGTGAAAAGATAGTGTTTTCTATTTGTTTCTGAATGTTTAATGCCTTAGACATAGAAAGCATTCAATAAAGGTTTGATGAATTGAATTGATACCATCTTGTTCCCCAAAAATTCAACAATATTTCTGTTCTAATATATCAAGGCAGTTTTGAAATTCACTAGGTTTAAGATTCAAAAGAAACATTCCAAATGATAGTTGTTTTTGTCTGCGTTTCAAAATTTCTCTAAAATGGTAAATGGGCTGGTAATTTAACAATTTTCCAGTTCTGCTTGTTAAAGCTTTATCAGGGTAATATTTTTCAACCAAGTCTTGCAGTTCCACCAATTTTACACACATTTACTTAGTTAATGAAGTAGGAGCATCGGCTTTATCTCCTCCTCACGTGAAGAAAACTCTCCCACCGCAAGTTGCTGTTCCTCTTGAAGTTTCTGCAGTTCCCCAGTGTTAAGCTGTTCTTTATGCTCCGGAACTAACATGTGATCCTTTGTTTTACAAAAGCAGGCATATAATCCCTGAGATCATGACACCAACAAGTTCTAGCAAGTCCTTCAAGAGCCAGGTATATATATGTCAAATATTGTTGACAATTTTTTCTCTTCAAAATGTATTAAATATCAAATTTGATGATTAAGAAACCATCACAAACCAAGGTTTTACTGTATTTGACATATATAGTCATATCATATTACTATTTCTATTATTATTTATATATTATATGAATATATTATATGATAATATCATATTCGCTTCAGTTATTTTTAGAATTATGTATATCATTATTTATTCAATATAATTTTATTATACCCACCCTAGGATGATGAAATTCTGCTAAGGATCTCATCCTATATATGGGTCATAGATGGCAACACTGTTATGTGTCTCCTATGCCTAAACTTGATGGCTACATGAATGATTTTACCCCCCAAAAATATTCCATGCTTGTATTATAACAATAGACTTGGGATGGGACTTGTAAAAAGCTAGGCAAATTATTCCACATTTTATCAAATAAATTATCAATATTCAGGTGGTAACCATGCTCAAATAAAGTGGATATTATGCATACATAGACTACTGATCTTATCTTCTTCCAAGCTAATCTGAAATCTGAAATAAAAAAGTATATCCTATACACAATACTATAAATAATTTTCTCTTTTGCACAAAATTCTTCTGACACAAAATAGGAAATGTTTCTGATGTTACCTTAGGAGTGGAATTAACATAAAGTATAAACTCATAGTTGGCACATTCACATTAAGGTAGGATGCATAGAGACAGTTTCTGACTTCTGGAATGGATGGGCATAAACCACCCTGCTTGGCTTCTGACCCTTTGGCATGACATGATTATGTGCTTAGATGTCAAAACACATGACTCAGATGCCCTGTAGAAAGCTGTTGGGGGCACTATATGTAGAGTGCTGGGGTTCCATAGCTGAGAGAGAAAGGAGAGAGACACAGAGAGAGAGAGACAGAGACAAAGAGAGAGAGAGAGAGAGAGAGAGAGAGAGAGAGAGAGAGAGAGAGAGAGAGAGAGAGAGAGAGAGAGAGAGAGATGCAGAGATAACAAAACAGGGGCCAGATGGAGAGGCATAGTTTCCATGAACTCCATTTATTGTGACAAAAAGAGTTTTATAGAGAGTAAAACAATGAACATTACATCATTCTTGGGGGTGTTGCTTTCCCACAGAATACTGTATGAAATGACTTCACACAAAAATATAAGTTACCAGGAATTCCTTCACAAACATAAGCAAATTAAGAAAGAGTAACAGTTAACCTATTCTGTGTTATTTAGGGAAAGGAAGATCTCTCAGTCATGATATTACAAAGATTTCTTTGCTCTTCAGAATAAGAAAGGCCTCAAGGTTTGATGATGACCATACTGTGGGAGGAATTCTTTCTTACCTAAATTACAGCCTAGAGAACAGCGCTACTGTAAGCTGAGACTGGCCTTGCCAAGAGTCTCAGGCAAACTCATAAGTATGTCTCTTCTGGCTGCTTTTCCTCAGTGGGCTTAATTTGTCCTAGTCTTTTCCATAGAAAGTTGATTTGGCTAATTATATATATATATATATATATATATATATATATATATATATATATATATATATATATATATATATATATAAAGTCTGACTTAACTGTGTTGTGTTGGGTTCAGGTTTGATATTTAGGGCCAATAATCTGGTTTGGTAAAGGTAGTTAAGCTCAGACCAGGCAGGGCCAGACCCTGAGCTAATAAACACAGACAAAATATATAAACACTAGACAGTTTGGATTTAATATATAAGGGAAAGCTGGAAAGGGTATTTGGGGTTATCTAATCTAACTTTAATCTATTTATCCCCCACCAGATCTAATAATCCTTGAAAAGGGATTTCTTCTTAAAGAACTTTCCTACTCTACTTCTCCGTAACCCAAATCTACAATCCCTAATCTTAACTAACCCTCAACTATATCCCCCTGTTAGAATTAAGGAAAGGGTCTGTGAAAGGTTTTGCTAAGTTCAGGGAAGGTCTTAGATCCAAAAGGATGCAGACTTGATTTCATGGTCTTGTAGCTGGATCAGGTTGACCAGGGATAGCCTCGATGACAAACAGCAAAATGGGAAATCAGGAAAAAGGATAGACTCCAAGAAAACTGCAGCTGACACCTCCAGAGATTTTCCAGAGACCCCAACTGTCTTTCTCCAACCTAAACCTCTTCCAAAGTTTTGGAGTCTTCCTACTAGTCTCATGCCACTTCCCTGCAAAATGTCACCACTTGCCTTCTAACAAAATGGAGTAGGTTTAACATCATGGACAAGATATAAGATCCAGGACAAGCTGGAAAGCTCTTTCTGCCATTTTTTGGCTTATGAAAGAAGCTCTCTCACTACCTAGATGACCAAGTGCTTATCTATGTAAGCCATCTTTGGCAAGGAGTACAGCAGGGATTATACCAGGCTGGAAATCCAGGAATCAAGACTTGAAACTGCAGCTGGAGACATTGAGATTGTTAGTCTGGTAACTTTATTTCTCTTTTTCTTTATCTTTAATAATTAATACTTATAAATTAGCTTAAAGTCTCCAAGATTAATTTATACTCATACCACTTATTAATCTGTAGAATTATATCCTTGTTTTACATGTTGCTACATCATTGTCTAATTAGTCTTATACCACTCAGAGATATTCAAAAAATCTTATAAATGAATATATAGTTAACTATTGGTAGATAGCACGTCCAAATACTCATCTACTTAGTTATGTTAAGAGGTATTAAATTTCTAATAGCTTCAGTCTTGCAATCTAAGAGCTTAGCTGTATTTCAGTTTTAGTCTAATAGAGATGATTTAATATTATGTTCAGATATTTCACCTTTCATCAGCCATTATTATATAGTTTCTATAAAAGGAAAAAAAAACATCATCACTAGGGAAAAGGGGACATGGTCCACTAGTCTAATGTAAATTTTAGTGTGAAAGAGAATTCTTTACTCTATTGTCTATCCTGAGTTAACACTAACTTAAGTACCCCTACTTAGTACCTCACTAGACTGAACACAGAATTAACTCCCCCTTGTCTACTTTTGAATTGAATCAACAAAAGATTAAAAGCCCTACTTAATACTAGGTGAGAAGCTAGCAAGGTACTTAGAGAATTTACACCCTTAGAAATCCAATCATATCAGAAAACTGTGAATCTTTTTGATAAGATAACCTATTTTTAACCTTCAGAAGATGAGAAGTCAGTACTACAGATACTTTCTCCTGGGAAGTGCTAGACAATTTGGAAACTGTGATTGGCCCTTGTGAAGAGGGGAAGGGACAAGGAGTCACAATAAACAACAAGCCTCTTTATTTCTAAATATTTGTAAATAAATTTCTTACTCAAGATATAATAAATATTAGTGACCACCTAATTTCATATAATTATCATCCAATCATTAATTTTAACCTTTACACCAGGAAGGAATAAAAGATACAGCCAAGTTCATTGACAGAAATTCAATCTGCCAGAATCAGAATTAATTAAGTGGAAATGTTTTCCCTTTAGGCAGAAATGTCATAATGGGGAAATAAAGGCAGGGGAGACCTATCTCTGCTCCTGCTGAATCACTCCTCTATCTTATTCTCTTTATTTTTTATTTTTTAATTTTATTTAATTAGATGATTTAGAATAATTTTCAATGGTTACAAGACTCATGTTCCTCCCCTACCCTCCTCACAGACCCCTGCTGTATCTGACACACAATTCCACTGGGTTTAACATGTGCCATCAATCAAGATCCATTTTCTTATTATTAATATTTGTACTAGGATGATCTTTTAGAGTCTACTTTCACAGTCATGACTCCACTGACCCATGTGATCAAGCAGTTGTTTTTCTTCTGTGTTTCTTTTCCCATAGTTCTTCCCCTGGATATGCATAGAGTTCTTTCTCATATGTCCCTCCAAAGAGTTCTTGATCATTGCACTGCTACTAGTAGAGAAGTCCATTACATTTGATTTTACCACAGTGTATCAGTCTCTGTGTACAATGTTTTCCTGGTTCTGCTCCTTTCACTATGAATCAATTCCTGGAGGTCATTCCAGTTCATATGGAATTCTTCCAATTTATTATTCCTTTGAGCACAATAGTATTCCATCACCAGCATATTCCACAATTTGTTTAGCCATTCCTTAATTGAAGGGCATCCCCTCATTTTCCAATTTTTTGCCACCACAAACTGTGAGGCTATGAGTATTCTTGTACAAGTCTTTTTCCTTATTATCTCTTTGGGGTACAAACCCAGCAGAATATCTTTTTTTTCATTAGACAGAATTGTACATGTAAATCACAGACATCACCCCATAAGGCTACTGTTGATAGGTATCATTGCCTTAGTAGAACACCCTGATGAGCATATCTGTTATCAAACTCCAAATAATATCAATTATATTTATAAAGTACTTCACCTTAAATAGCAAATTTTATTAACTATTGCTTAGGGCTAAATTATTTCTCACCTGATATTGTAATAATAAAGAGTGTCAGGATTTAAGATCTTACTTATATTCTCTCCTAGTGGCTAAACTTACCCATGTTTAAATCTATTATTAGAAACCAGGGAATTGATTGTTTTCTTTTTAATTCTACATAGAGAAGGAATATATGATAGTGTTCCCAAAATTCTAAAAAAGGGGAGGCTGAGTCAAGATGGTAGCATAGAAACAGTGAAAGTTCAGACCTCTGAAAATCCTTCCTCACCAATTAAAAACCAAATGCTCCTAGGGGACTGAAAACCAAATCTAACAATAGGACAGAGCTAAGGAACCCTCCTGCTGGACTCAATTCAAAAGGTGTACCCCCAAAAATCCTGAATTCAAGAACACTTGAATTTAAGGGGAAAAAAGAAGGAAGGTCCCAGGACCCCTGCCAAACTACAGTACTGAACCTTCAGCAGTGGCTGGAATCTCTGGGCGGGTAAGAGTGCTAGTCTGGAGGGCATACCTTGCGGGTAAAACTGTGCCAGGCTCAGGGCTTTGAACACAGGCAGTGAAGAGGCAGCTGGAGGAGAACCTCAGAAAAGGCAACCCAATCACAGCTGAGACACTCCATATCCCCCACTCCCTTTCCTGAGGTTCTGGCCTCAGGACATATCCAGCTCTGCAAGATCAACTCCTCTGGGCTTGATCTTATTAAGACTTCTGAGGGCAGGGAAGCTCAAGCTCCAACACCCCTCACCCACAGACTGCTCTGTGAGCTTGGCTTACTAAATTTCAAGGGTGAAGGTTGACAGAAAAGCCCAAACCCACAGATCCAGCATATAATGAGAGGAGCAAGACTACAAGCAACTATGGGGAGGTGGAAGGGCAAATATGAGCAAACAACAGAAAAAAGAAAATAAAAAGAAATTACAATTGACAGCTTCTATCCAGGCAATGAACAGAGAGCAAATGTAACAGAGGAAGATCAAGGAACTCCAAGCAAAAACACAGAAACTCCAGCAAATTGGACACAGGCATTGGAAGAACTCAAAATACAATTCAAAACACAATTAAGAGAGGTTTAAGGCAACTAGAAAAGAACTTAAAAATCAGGATACATCATATGGAAACAGAAAATAGTGTTTTGAAAGCCAAAATTAATCAGCTTGAAAATGATGCAAAGGAAATGAAAGATGACCTCCAAAGAAAATCAGACCAGAAGGAGAAGGATGACCAAAAAACCAGGGATGAAATTCAATCTTTAAAAACCAGAATACAACAATTAGAAGCAAGCAACTTCACAAGGAAGCAAGAAACTATAAAACAAAATGAAAAGATTGAAAAAAATTGAGGAAAATATGAAACACTTCATTCACAAAACAGAAGATTTAGAAAATTGATCAAGGAGAGACAACTTAAGAATAATTGGTCTCCCAGAAGACCATGACAAAAGAAAAAGCCTGGACATCATCAAACAGGAAATTATCCAAGAAAACTTCCCCAGCATTCCAAAATTCTAAAAGAATATTGTCCAATTGTAAATCTCCAAATGAGATATAGATACTGATAAATAGATTATAATTCCATTGAAGAAAAAAATTCATAATTTACAATTAAGTAATTTTACAAGATAATTAAATTCCTAATTACTTCTTTCTCAGATTAAAAATAACTGTTCCTCTAATTAAGAAGTGGCTATAATAGAAAAAGGTAATAACAATTTTTACTTGATGTTATGGCTTTCAAGCAAACAAAAGAGATTTAAATAGACCTCTTAAATTTTCTTCTTAAAAAATATAGCCAGTTAGGGGGAAGCTGGGTAGCTCAGTGAATTGAGAGCCAAGCCTAGAGGCAGGAGGTCCTAAATTCAAATCTGGCCACAGAAACTTCCCAGCTATATATCTATATCTATATCTATATCTATATCTATATCTATATCTATATCTATATCTATATCTATATCTATATCTATATCTATATCTATATCTATATCTATATCTATATCATCTATATCTATATATCTATCTATATGCAATTAAATAATTGAAGGGCTTTAACATTAGCAGTATTATACAATAAACTTAAGTGAATTATTTTTACCATTTTCATAAAGAATAATCACATAACTTCAGAATAAAACAGTGTTTTAAAATTATATTTAGAACCAGAATGTACAGGAATGATGAAATAACATCACAACTTAAAAAAAATCTATATCTATCTATTGTCTTCTAATTATTTTTATAATAATTTAGTCCATAATCTAACAATATCCATATTAAAGAGAAAGACTTTTAACATTATACCTTTATAACCATTTATCAAATTTCATCTTTATCATAAACAATATTAAGAATTTAAAATATGAAACGACTTATTACCAAATTTTCAAATTACCTTATAGCAAACTACTTAAGCTTTGGTTAAATTTGGTTAAGCTTAAGTTTAATCCTTTGTATTATTTTATCTCATCAAAATCTACAACTCCCATAAGTCCTGAGGGCCCATACCCTCAGATGGCTTCTGCTTTCTCAGGGCTTCTGTTCTCCATGACCTTTGGGTGATTTTCTTGTCCCTATAGCCGCTAGGGTTCTTGTCCTCCATGAACTTTTGATGACCTGGACATTGTAGCCTTTCATGTGAATTAATTTAATATAAAGTGCATTATAAAATAGATTCACATACCTAGGATTAACATAGTAACTCTCTTAAGATTAATATGGTAACACACATTTAAGATCACAATTTAAGTACTATTCTGGGATTACATTCTTCGTCTAGTTACATACACAAGCTCTTGCATGGGACTATATTCTTACTACAAATTACACAGATACAAGTTATTGAATTAAAAGTATTCTTAAGTTAATACAAATGAGAGGCTGCTTAATTAAATTTCCTTCTTATAATACATGTAGAGGACAAAGTTTCCTAGATTACACCCTATTTAAAGGCTGGATAGAGTCCAATTGTGCTACATCAAAACAGAAGCCTTTTAAAGATTTACCTCCTTTCTCAAAAGTGAGGCCCTTACTTAAGGAATAATTTTGAGAGAATCACTTCCCAAAAGGAAAGTATCTCTTATAAGGCAGATACCTTCAAGAGCTCACCACACATATAGAATCTCAATTCATTTTAGGCACCTATTTCCCTACATCGCCATAAACCTCACAAATACACTATCTCCCAACATTTTTTAGTCTTAAAGAAGTAGTCATCTGAAATTAAATATAGACTTATTTCCAATTTTAAAAAATGTACATTGTAGACAGTATATAAAATACATATTTTATGCAGAAGAAAAGCATATGATTGATCATGGGGATATTACTGGAGTTTTGGCATTAAAAGATCAATCTTTTGCAAATATGAAGAATATGTAATAGGTTTTGAACAATGATACATGTATAACCCAATAGAATTGCTTGTCAGTTCTGGGAGTGGGGAGAGAAGAGGGATGGGAAAAATCATGAATCATGTAACTATGGAAAAATATTCCAAATAAATAGTTTATATATATATATATATATGTATATGTATATACATATATGTGTGTGTGTGTGTGTGTGTGTGTGTGTGTGCGCGTTACCTGGAAGTGGTTGCCAGCTATGAGTAGAAAGTTATCAAGTGACAGCTTATTTATTTATAAGCAGAAAATTTGATTTACTCAACCTTCAAAAAATGAAATATGGGGCAGCTGTGTGGCTCAGTGGATTGAAAGCTGACCTAAAGACTTGAGCTCCTTGATTCAAATCTTGCCTTAGATATTTCCTAGCTGTGTAACCCTGGGCAAGTAATTTAGCCCCCATTTCCTATCCCTTACTACTCTTCTGCCTTGGAACCAATGCACAGTATAAATTCTAAGACTAAAGGGAAAGGTTTTAAAAAATGAAATTAAAAAAAAGAAAGATTAATGGACATTATACTTCTCTAAGATCTAAACTAGGATATAATGTGAAAACACATTGTGAAGTGAAGCACAATACTTTAAGTCTATTAGTTCCTGAAAAGACTATCACAGAGATGCAGGAGTCATGAAGCTGTCATAGCCACTGAGTTATATAGCTTGCCATGTAATAATTGTCATGGTGGCTTTTCTAGGACTTCTTCAATTATTTAAGCTCAGAAAAGGCTACATGCTATATATTCCACTGCCCCCTCTCTCTTTTAGGGGAGAATGCTTTCTTCAAGGCTGTCAAAGCCTGATTATGAAAATTCCTTCAAAGGAGAATATCTCCCAAATCCAGTTCAAACATAGAAAATATAACAAAAAAGAGAAACTCAAACATAAGGACATGGACCTCCTAAGACATTTCCATTTTTTTAAATGCCCAACAAAAATTTGGTGATATAAGTTCCAATTTGATACAAGGGCATAAAGCAGACAAAACATGCAGTTATTCACTCTTCTCTGTTCCCTGGAGAGTTCATCCACAACCACAGATTCCCTCAACCAAGAAGCTCTCTTTTGGAGGACAAATTTGTCCTTCTTTTGGACCAACCCATGGCTTAGAGAAAGGATTCTTACAAGGTTCTGAGGCATGGAGCTTTTCTTTTACTCCTTATCCTACAAAAAAGTCATCAAAACTATTAATGATTGGATTTTAATCTATAATGACTATGAGGTCATTCCAAGAATAATATTGTTTGTTAATGGGGGTATGCAATTCACATGAACAAAGAATGGATCTTTTTGCTATCCTCCTTCAATGAAAAAGAATCCTGCCTCTTGCTTATTAAAGGAATTGTGTTCTCTTTCTGATTGACCTCACAGTTTATTTTGAATCTTCCTTGACAGGTCCCATTGGTGGATGTTTTGAAAGAAGAGATGGACTTAAAGATGGGGATTCCTCCTTCTTACTTCCTCACAGGGGAGGTGGGTTCATACAAGGGAGATGCCAACATACCTTTCCATCTTGCCATCTGTCTGGACCACCATATTTAAATGAATAAAAGTTTACCATGGCTGATCAGCCCTGCCCTTATTTCTTTAATCTTTTCCTTTTAAGAGCTTAACAAAAGGAGGAAAGTTCCATTCCCATTTCAAAGCTTGAGAGGACAGGAGGGTAAGTTAGAAGTAACCTCAAGTTTGGTAGCAGGTTGTTTCAGTCTGATCTTGGGAAGGGTAAGGGGCTAAAGATTTTGCATCATATGACAATTCCATATTAATTTTCCAACCCATTTTACAAACAAGTTAAGTGAGCTACAGGAACACTGCACAGCCACTAAATGTCAGATAAGAGATTTTGTCTTTGTCTGAATGAAAGGTTTTTCTTACTCTAGTATCCATTCTTCTAACTTTGGTTTCATTTTTCTCAACTGTGTGAAATACCTTTAATGATTATGACAAATCTAATTTCTCTTAGCTTCTAGAGTTTTTAGATTGTTAATTCTCAGTCCTGGAAAACTAAACTTCATGGTTGAAAACTTTGTTCTTGGTCCTGAAGTACTGAGTATCTCTGAGGAAAACAAAATCAGGTTGATTTCATCCAATATGAAATTATGTAATATAACCTTTGTTTGGACATCACCATAGTTATACAAGCCCTTTCCCTCTATTATTATTGAAAACTTATTCTCACATTAGTTCTCCTCTATAAAAGCTTCCAATTACATATCCAACTCTTTACACAGCATATAAATTAGATGAATCTGGAATACTGACAGCATTTGACAGGAGATCCATAAATGTCCCTTTCACAATTCTACTCACCTTTATTCACCAGTTATTTTCGCCTCCATTTTCCTACCTTAGAGCAAAAATCATCTCTACTCTTTGCTAAAACCAATACCTTTACTTGATCCACGCATCCCAATACCTCCTTTTTCTTCATTGACCTTGCTCTAGCAAATATAAATTTTTTCATTCACTTAACTTTTCCCCAGATTATATGTCAATACAATTTTCAGCAATTTATAATATTTTTGATCCATGTTCTCTCTCTTCTTTCCACCCCTATCCCATTTTCAAGATGGAAGGTATTTTGATACAGTTTGTACATTTATTATAATTTTTTTTGTTTTTAAATAGTTACTTATATGTTGTCTCCTGAACTAGCACAATGAAAGGAAGTATTATATTCTCTTTCTTTGTATCCCTCAACTTACTAAGGCCCTGGCACATATTAGGCACAAAATAAAGGCTAATTGACTGACTATTCCCCTCCAGGGAGGATAGGATTGGGAAAATTCCAGGGATTTCAATCCATGCCTTCCTGTGAAAGATAGCTCATACTGACATACATTACTTAAATGAATAAAATATACACACCAAGGGAAACATATAACCTATATAAACTATATACAGTATAGAAGTACATAACCTGACAAAAGAAGGCATTAGTATCTCAAGGGTCTTGGAAAACATTCCCAAGAAAGAGGGGCTCAAATTGAATCTTTATATAGTTCAGAGAAACTAAGTGCTAGAATTGATGTGGCAAAGCATCCTAGGTTTTGGGGAGAGTCCTAAGTTTGAGAGAAAACACAGAAAATGGATTGAAGTTCAAGGAACTGAAAATGTGCAATGTTAAGAAAATAGGAAAAGAGTAAGGAGTAAGAGGCCTGGATAGATGGCAAAATGATACATTATTAAATGTTTTGTATGCCACTTGATGGTCTATAAAGATATATCATCCCTGGCCAATCTCTTTGATGATTCTATGTTATCAATCTACCATGACATCTACACTCTTTTTCTTCTTGACAAAAAAATTCAATTTTTTGACCCTTCACTTTCCTATCATTCCTTCTCTGATTAGCCTCTGTAATGTTGCTTCCATTTTATTACTTTATTGAAATTATTTTCTAGAAAGTCATGAATGATCAATTAATTCTAATATCATAATATCTTTGACTTTAGAGTTGAAAGGAACCTTAGAAAAATGTCATATATCATAATGTTGCCTAATCATTTAATTTTAAAGATGAGGAAATTGAACCCCAAATGACCTCTTCTTTTTTCAAATCTCATCTTTTTTGACATTTGTAGCAACTAATACTCTGATAACCTTTTCTGAATCTTATTTTCTTGTGGCTTCAGAAAAATCAAATCTCTAATTCTCCTAACTATAATTACAGTTTTCTGTATTTATGATGGAGTACTCAAATTCTTTGCCATAACTTAAAGTATGTTTCTAATTCTAAACTGAGATACCTTCTAACTGAAAATTTTGAGAAATGTTACTAAATATTAAAAGTCTTTCTAGGACTCTTCAGACACTAGTGCCTTTTCCTCTCAGAGTACATCCCATCTATATTGAATATAGCTTCTGTGGACTTTGGGGTGTGTGTGTGTGTGTGTGTGTGTGTGTGTGCATGTGTGTGTGTATATAGGTAAATCATAACTTGCCAACTTGGGCTACGTGCTAAGCATTGTTCTTGATAGGCATTATGAGTACAAATATAGAATATTATAAACCAGCTCCCACCCATGTATGAATTTTGGTCCATCTATTAAAGCATAATTCATATGCCACCTCCTCCAGGACATCAACCATAATTCCCTGGAATTAGTAATGACCTTGCCCCCCCTTGAAACTCATACTGTACTTGTCAATTTATTTTACATGCTATTGATATATTATTTCATATTATAGTTATTTGTACTTACATTATCCTCCCCTAAGGTACTTTCTCATTGTGGCCAGAAAGTTAACAAAAATTTTTCCAACTCTGGAAGATGCCTTCCTCCCATGTCCTTAAAGCTTTTTTCTGTCTAGACTTAGAAACAGCCTGAAAGTCTTTGAATTGATAAATAGCCTAGCTAAATTCATAGAGTTCTCACCCATATGGCTGAAGATGTCAAAAGAAATTCCTGAATAACATCTACCACAATGAAGGGTCTAGAAGAAGTATCTAAGGTAATAAAATCACTCATCTTTGAAGTTTTGAAGTGCTTGTAGCCCAAGTCCCTTTTCTAGACATTAAATTCCTTTATTGAGGAAGCTTGCCAACAACTCATACCAGTGATATGGGGTACAGGCTTCCCCTGGCATGGGGCCCCAATTTTCCCTTGGATTCTCAAAACTCCAGAAATGTTTCCAGTCAAAAAGAAAGCAGGAAAATTCCTTTCCTTCCTTGCATTCTTGTGGTGCTGAGGGAAAGGTGATCCTGGGTATCAGAGACCCACAATAAGGAAAGATCCCTGAGAGAAATATTCCCCTTGGATTCCCCCCTACATTATGGGATGGACACAGATATACATCCCCTGGTTATATTCTGATACCACTGGATTGTATCTAGAATATCTTCTTGTCCCCTAAACTACTGCCAGTCACCTACTGTGTCTTTGGGACACAAAACATCACTCTAGCCCTTATCATATAACAAACATCCCCCATGTCTTCCTAACCTCATTCCATCCCCTCATTTCTAGTCACATAGTCTTTGTTGTCTAAAAGGTATAAGGAGCCCAGAATCCATCTACTCTAGGAGGCAGTGCTCCAACCTACACTGTCTTCTGGTCATTTCAACATGAATTTCAAGTTAATATATTTCTCTTTTTATTTTTATGCTGTTTTGGAGTCTTGAAAAAGAGTACCTTTCCCAAACCTGAGGTCACCTCAAGTTCCCCCACAACACCAGGGACTAGCAAATTGCATTTCAAATCATTACAAATTTAGTAAATGTGTGTGTCTGTGTATATTGACATATACACAGAAAGAGGGATAAATTAATTAAATAAAATCCTAGAAAAATTAGTCTTAATTTGTGCATAAGAAAGATACTTTATATATGATAATAGCTAGCTCATTACAATTCATAAGAACTCAATATTCATAAATTTATTAAGTGGAATCTTTAACAACCAATAGAAATGTGAATAATAGCTTTCATTAATATGATACTTTAAGTTTTACCTCTCTATTTCCCCCATACCACTTTATCTCAATTGACTTTCTTTTAGTAATGTGACTTTATATATAAGGAAACCCACTGGCAGAGGGGTTAACTGATATATCCAGATTCTCACTAATAGTGTTCAATGAGATTCTAATTTATTTTTTTCTGTTACCAAGTCTGGAATTGTATGCCACCTACATACACCTAGAAAACTCATTTAGTCCTTTCTCTTGCCTCCCGTAGTATGAAAAAAAATTCACAGGTAATATTTTCAAATACAAACACACTCAAACACACAGATTTCTTTTCTGACAAAGAAAAGTCAATGTTAAAAGCAAGATCTAATTGTTAAGGGCTTGTTATCATCAATTGTTTAAGCAAATAGCATTTCAAGTACTTATTTGACTTGCTATGTTCAAACTATTATGTATAGAAATAAAAAATACTGAGAAACAAAGCAGTCCTCCAGGAGCAAACATACAAAACAAGTACAAGTTAATTGTTTTAGAAAGAAGGGCTATTTTACACTCTTTATAATGTAAATGCTAAAACCTTTCAATGTAATATACAAAGGCAAGAGTGCTGCTTATATGAAGGTTACTTTTTTTATTTGTTAAGCACAGAATCACAACACCCAAAACTTTATTTACTCAAGAATATTGGCAAAAGATGGGAGAAATATAAATTTTAGATAATTATAAAATGTAATTAATACACAATTTTCAGGTATCTCATTATAAATGATCACATTAATAATTTATAATAGAGTTCCTTTTAAAGGATTACTTACATCACTAGCTATAATAATATTGGATTTCTGAATATTTATCTTCTTTATATATTCATTTTATATGATATAATATATTGGTGTCCTGAGAAATGCATATTCCTGAGTTTCTTCCAAATCTTTCTAAAGTTGTTGAAGTCATCTGTAAGTCATGCACAGTTAATAAGACCCAAGAGACTCATTTCATAGAGCCTCATATTTTGACAGACTCAGAATTCACACTTTGATCTGTTTACAAGTACCTGATATACATTGACTTCATTGACTAAAGTCAACGGGAAGATTTTGTATTCTCCTCTTCAGTGTGAAATAAAGTAAGATTTTCTGAGTTCAGATTAAAATGATCTTATTTTCTACTATTTGATTTTTTTGCCTGATCTTGTTCACTTTTTAAATGTCTTGATAAAATTATTCTATTAAAAGCATCTGTGCCCTTAATATTTTAATATTATTTTCTTAATGACTCATATATTTTAAAAATAAATTTTCTATTGTTCTTTGAGATTTTCATCTCTAAAACATACTTTTAAGAATTTAGAAATATATTCAAATTTAAAAAAAATTTCCCTTATTTTCACATAACTTTGGAATGTTTTATGAGTATGTAGGCATATCTGTATGCATATCATTATGTATATTGTTATATTTTTGGGAAAAGATGGGGAATTTGGAAAACAGGGAATAAGGAAGGTTTGTAGCAGGGTATGGAGGAGTTTAAGGGAGAGAGGGAATATTGTTCGGTGAGGCAAAGGAGAGATATGCCCCCTGCCAAGAGAAAGCAGCAGGGGTCCAAATGAGGACTGTTTGTCGTTGAATGACTGAACTGATGTTCAGGTCCCTCTATGCCCCAGAAAAGATAGTCCACTTATCTGAATGTGAATTCAAATAAGATAAAGTTTAATAACCAGTTTGGATTGGAGAGGTATCAGGAAAGAGGGACAAGGTATGCCCCTAAATAAGGTTGGAACCATCCACAGTTTTGAGCTGAGGCCCAGCTGGTGGAGGGTTTCTCCCATGTCCGTATAATCTATATCTGTGTTAGCTTTGTCAAATTCAGAAACTTAGCAATAGTAGTAGTAGTAGTAGTAGTAGTAGTAGTAGTAGTAGTAGTAGTAGTAGTAGTAGTCTCTCAGTAACCGAGGATGATGATTGTCTTTGTGAGTTTTCATCTATGATAGATGAGTGTATACAGAGACACTTGTGCATGAAGGAGATTTAAGTGGAAAAGTCAATGCACAGAGACAGTCCCACTCTCTCGGCATTGGAAGCCTGGGTCCAGTGGCATGAAAAGTTGTTACACCTGGAGACTTCCTCAGCTGCATTGGATGGCCATGTTGCCTTTGTGCTCCAACACATCCTAAGCACTCCGCAGTGCTTTGCTGCGTCGCCATCTCAGCATTTGAACCTTCTTATTGGTTTCTTCCATCTGTTCAGCTGAAGCAGTCTTCACATGCTGGGTGAGCAAGGCCCTGGCTCACCAGAGGTCTACGACTCGATGGCTACTCTCACAAGGTTTAGTCGGCCTGTCGAAGCCATTGCCCAGGGTGTGGCCGCTGCCGCATGCTAGCAGCTACTAGGAGCCACAAGTGAGAGCTGAGTGTCAGGTGGGGGTCAAAGGCTGGAGAGCCCTAGAAGGGTATGACAAGCACTCCATACCAGAGATACTACCCCTCCCTGAACACCCCATTCACCCTGGGAATCTAAAGAAAGTCAAATAAACCAAACTTTGCTCTCATGGAGCTCATATTCTAATGGGGGAGGCAGCATGCAAAAATGCATAAAGAAAATATAAGTGTGTATGTATACACACACTAAGGAAATATGCATACATGCACATTTATCTGTCAACCCTTAAAAACCTAAGACTAGAACACAGCCCTAGGGAGGATGAAGTAGCAGGCTTTATAGTATTCTTAAAAATAGGGGAGACATCTCTGAGATAGACAGCAAGAAACCAAGTAAAGTTCTAACTTTCAGAGCTGATTGGGCCTGAATCTTTGGACTGAACCAAGTAGAGGCACACCACTTCAGACTGGGCTGAACAAGCTCCTCCCACCTCCAACACCAGGAAGGAAGTCAAGCCTGGCAAGAATGAAGTGCTAGTCACAAGACTCAACTACCACTACCAGTTGCCCCTTCCCCTACCAACTGTCAGTCTTGTTTCCTTTCCACAATTTTTTGTTGTGATCTTCCCAAGGTCACTTATTTTTATTATGGTTACCAATTTACTAAATCTATTCTAAGGAATTCTTTGCTGGAAAGTTTGGGTAAGGGTAGTTTTGGGTTTTACAATAAATTCAGTACAATAAATGTTTAAACAAAACCATTACAAAGAAATTTGAATCTTAGTGCTAATACTACTTACTCTTACTAAGTTAACTAAAACAAATGGTTTTCCGATTTTATATATTTTATTATTTGCAGACTATCTTATCTATCTTTATATATATATATACATATATATATCAATTAAACACAATTTCAGCTTTAAAATAAATAATTAAAAGTTTACTATCTGCAAATGCAGCTTAAGTTTATTCCTATATATAACTAATTGTCTATGCTATGTTTAAATTAAATTACTCTGAATCTATTCCCTACTTATAACTATTTTCTAAGTCTCTAATCTAATCTATAACTTAATCTTATGTACAACATATAAACATGCTATGCTAAATATTTACAGACTCTATCAGTGTTACTAACCTAATTGTAGTATATACATTATTTATAGAGATTATTTACATAGAATACAATAATATGCATTGTTCCACATCCTGACATCAGTCAAATAGAAATATCTATTGATCTTTCTATTTGCCTAAGACCTTATGGAACTAACTATATACATATTTACATTTTGCAATAAATACAATTTCAGACACTTATTTATTTAAACAAGGTCATCCAATATGTCAGTTTGTGATTTTATGTTTTGTGTCTAATAGTGTTGTGTTGTATTAATACTTCTCATGTTTCTTCAGATTTCCACTTCTCATGTTAACTAATGGATCTCTTTTCCTTCCAAGTTATGTAGTGATGCATGTTATTTCCCTAATATATGAAATTACTTTTGTTTATTATTTCAACACATGGTCTTGCATATAAGTTTCGTTTTCCATCTGTCCTCTTCTTACTACTGAATTGTCTAAGGTTTTTCTGCCATGGACACTAGTGTTTCACAACTGTGTAATGGTTCTCCTGAAGTTGGTAAATCTGGAAGCAAGGTGGAAGAGTTAAGGATTTTACAGCTTTTCAATGTAATGTTTTTGCTATTTAACAAGGTAATTTCATACCTTATAATTCACTGATGCAAGAATGCCTGTGTTCTATGCCTTAGCAACAATGCTTCTACTTCATATGGGCACATAATTGTTAATGAGCATCCCAATGCTAAATCAACAGTTTTTGTCACTAGCAAGGCTGTAGCAGCTACTCCTCTTTGTCATGGTGGTGCTCCTGATGCTACTGGGTCCAGCTGGGCAGAATAATAAGCAATTGGGCACTGAGAAGGCCCCAAAGTCTAAGTTAAAACACCTGAAGTTACCCCTTTTTACTCATGTACATACAAAGTAAATGACTTCTTGTAATCTGGGATTCCTAGAGCAGGGGCTGACAGGATAGCCTATTTTAGGTCTGACAGAGCTGATAGGTGTTCTGGCTCTAGTTTAAGTGGTTCAGGGACTGAATCTCTTGTTAGTGCTATAAGGGGCTTGATAATTTCCCCATAGCAAAGAATCCATTGTCTGCAAAACCCTTTTGCTCCCAGAATTGCTCTTAACTGTTTCTTAGTGGTAGGAGCACTCAATTTTTGAATATCTTCAATTCACTCGGGAGAAATAGAATGGGCACCAGCTATCAGAATGAACCCCAAATATTCTACTTTGGGAAGACACCACTGAAACTTATCCTTCAAGATCTAATGCCTTCTTTTGTGCAATTCCAAAATAAGGTGTTTATTATCTTCCTGGCATGCTTCTGCATCTGTTGAAGCCAAGAGTAGATCACCTACATATTTCGTTAATTTGCTGTCTTTAAATTTCATGTTATCTGTATCTTGGCTCAAAATTTGTGCAAAGAAGCTCTGGCTATCTATGAAACCCTGCGACAAACAACTCTAGGAGTATTTGCAGCTCTGCCAGGTAAAAGCAAAGATATGTCTGGAATTCTCATGTATGGGTATGGAAAAGAAGGCTGAGCACACGTCCACTACAGTAAAGTATGTAGCTATGCTAGGAATAGAGGAAATAATAGTATTGATGTTGGAAACTATGGAGTGTCTCTTAAAAATGTGATTGTTCACAGCCCTCAAATCCTGAGCAAATCTATACAGGTGCTTGCTGTCGGGCCCCCTTTTTGGTTTTTTAATGGGCAGGATGGGCATGTTGTATTCAGATTTACAAGGGATTATTATTCCCTGGTCAATTAATGAGTTTATTACAGCGGTAATACCCTCTATTGCCTCTTTTGAGAGGGGATACTAAGGAATGGAAGGAGGTGGGGTAGATTTAGTTTTTAATCTGCACAGGAACAGCCAATTTAAGTAATTCTACATTAAAAGAAGATGTGGCCCAAAGAGACTCTGGTATATCTTCAGGTACTACAAAGGTGAGACGCTCTTTGCCCCCCTGTAAAATGGAGATTTGAAACCTAGACTTTAATCCCCATAAGTCCTTGGTACTTCCCAGAATTCCCTATAATCTCACCTGAGTCTCCACCTGGGTGAGATCACAATGAGTATTTTAATTGGCAGCAATTTCTACTTTACTCTTTTCCATGACAATGATGTAGCAATTAAGCTAAGTGCAGGGTTTTGAATGGGTTAATCAGCCCTAGGCACATGGTTTTCTTATTTGTGTTTTCTTTATTCCTTGATTTCTAATAAATCTTAATAAATGTCATAAAATATAATATTTCTATTACTAGAGACTAATTAAATTTTTACACTCCTGACTCTCTGAGAGAATTACAGGGAGTAAATTTAAAGATTCCTCAGGTACTTCCAATGATAAGGAACCATCTGGGGAGCAATCTGGGACGATCTGGGATTGCCTACCCCCTACCAATCTTCTGCCTTCTGACAATAGGTATGTAAATGGATAAAAAAAAACAAGGAAATTTAAAGAGACTGGAGGTTATATTTTTAAGACTTTTCAGATTCCAATGTTTTATAAAAAATTCTGTATTTTATTGCTTTTTACTGATTATTTTAAGATTTAATTTTGATGTTTTGAGTTCATATATTAATATATTCAATACTATTCTGTTACACTGAGTCATTTTAATGTACTAGGTTTTAACTACTGTTATATTCTTTTGCTTTTCCCCGATAAATATACTGAACAAATATTATTGAATAAGCATATATAAAAATAGCCCATTTTCTGTTTTGAATTTGTAAATTGTCACCTAAAGGATGGATAGACTTCATAAAAAATGGTTACAATTGTATAACAAACTTTGGAAATTGTAATTTAGCTAAATATCTCAAATTGATTTTAAGGGGTCTTTAGACATGAGTTTTAGATTTTTTTCCCAACAACTCTGGTCATTTTGCCTGTTTCTAACAGGAAGTAAGGTCCATTTTAGTAGCTGAAGTGAAATACAATTATAATCCATACCTCCCACATTTATAAAAATGTGAACATATGGGACATCATAATCTCATACCAAAGGAGCAGAGAAATTAATCCCTGGGTATGGTACCCCTGGATGACTCCCAAAAGAGGAGAATCTCTCATTTATAACTCTTCAGATCACTTTACTTGCACCAGAATAATATCTAGATTTTTTTATGATATTCTAGACCCAAATAAGTTTTACTTTGTTTAAAAATATGTTTGCCAAGGTTGAAAAATTGCTACACCTGAAAATCTTGTGACAAGTACCAAAGGTTGGCTATCATCCTGGATCCCTCTATCCCTGAGAATGAAGGTAAAATCAGACCAGGGAATGACACTTTCCTATCAAAATAAAAATCTGGTCCTTTTTTCTCTCCTATAGTATGGCAACTTTCTGTAGCCTTGGCTGCAAATAGGTATGTGAAATATTACTGTATTCTGTCCTACAGACTTGTGGGATTAGAAATTACTTAATTGGACCCTAATACAAGGGCCTGTGAGAAATTTATTCTTGCTTACTGAAAATTTTGTATACATAGATTTTCGCTATTTTGATACTGCTTTTGAATTCTTCTTTTAAAAAATATAGATAGATATAAAAGGGTTTAATTTTTCTTTCAATTTTTTTATTGGTTTTTGTTTTTTGTTTTGCTTTTGCTTTTTTAAAAATTGACTCACAACCCTATAACTAAACCTTGCATCCTGAGCTGAACTGGGTGTTTTTCAATACCTTCTTTGGGGGGGAGGGGGTTGTATTTTCATAAAATACAAGATTTAAAGTTTTGCTCAAGAAAGATCTCCAGAGAAGAAGCTTGCTAACTCCTAAATCCATAGAATGAACTGTTTGCAGAAAAATACCTAAACCCTTATACTACAGGAAGATCCAGAATGAACCTTGAGGTGTGGTTGATTGGACATTTATTTTGAATGTGCACTCTTATGCCAAAGGGCACTGCCCCTAATTGGCTTTTGTCAATGTGCCCAGCAAAAACATTGGTTTTGCTTTCTCTCTCTCTTCTATTTCCCGTTTATCTCTAACTATTGTAGTTTTCCTCTTAGAGGGTAAATTTTTGTATACACTTGCAGTTAGAAATTTTTGGGATGCAAGACACTTATGTTTAGTGATCAATTGGGGAGACCCCCAATCATCATCGGGGTGATTATGATTTTTAGATTCTTTCCATCTTGTTTGGTCTAGCAACCAGGAATGTGCACAGACACATTACACAAGCATGTACTAGCAAATGATAAATCAGAAACAGCAGACAGACCCCTGGGCTGACCTAAGTCAAGCTAAACTATCATTGGTACAAATGAGACGCAGGAAAGTGGTGTAAAACCATCTATATAAGGCACGTCACTACCTCTCTCTCCCTCTTTCCCTGGAGAGGAGACTCTGGCTGACATTGTGCAAAGCATTCCGATATCTTGGCGTTGTGGCAGCTATTTGTCTGGGTTTGGCGGTAATTTTGCCCTCGAGCTGATTCAGGCTCAGACATCTTGACTGAGCCTTTTTGGAGTTCACATTGATTCCTTCCTCCTTCACACTCCAAAAACCTTACTTTCTAGATCCCCTAATCTTCCCACCCAATACAAGTCAGGTGGGAGAAATCCTTCACTATTTCCTTCTCCTTCTTCTTAGTTTCTTTCCACTATATCAATTAAATCACCATAAATTTCCAGCTGACATGGGTATTTTATTATTTGGGACTTCCCCTGGTGACAATTAAATTCACAAAGCTAAAATTATCTTTACAAGGAGATATGGGGCCAAGGAAGTTTTATCCCCTCCCCTTTTCTGTCAAACATTCCTAACACAACACAGTTGAGCCAGGTTTTGAGTCGGTCAACGTACTGTGTGTCGATAAAGGTCATTGTTTTGGGGAGAATTGGAGGAGAACCGACAAAAGAATAGAGCAGGCAGGTGGGGGGGGAAGAGGAAAGAGACTGGCAGACTAGGGATCACATGGTCAGATTACTTAGGAATGATTGTCTACCCTTCCTAATAAACTTTATAAAATATATATCTAGGTAGAAATATTATTCAATTCTTACAACTTGAAAATAAAAGAGTGATTTATAGCATTTTTCCATACACCCCTATATGGTTTTGATTTCTTCACCTGAAAATGATCTGTTCACATCTTTACTCACTTGTCAAAAGGGGAAATGGCTCTTATTCTTAAAAATTTGGCCAAGTTCTTTAAATATTTTAGATATGAGACTTCTATTTGAGAAGCTTTCTCTAAATTACCCATTCCCCCAATTCTTTGCTTTCCTTATTATCTTTGTAACATGTTTTATTTGTACAAAAACTTATTCAATTTAATGTACTCAAAATTATCCATTTTACATTTTATATGCTCTCCATCACTTATTGACTAATAATTTCCTCTCCTATCTATAAATCTGATAGGTATGATTTACTTTTAATGTTTCCTTTTATGTCTAGATCATGTCCCAACAGATTTTAGCAAATAGTGATTGCTTATCCCCAAACCTGTAGCTTTGCTTTTTTATATTTATTTATTTTTAACAATATTGTATTTTATCATTTCCAAGCATTATTCATTAGAGACAAAGATTATATTTTTTTCCTCCCTCCTCCCACCTCTCCCATAGCTGATGCGCGATTCCACTGGGTATCACATGTGTTCTTGATTCGAACCCATTTCCATTTTGTTAGTATTTGCATTAGAGTGTTCATTTAGAGTCTCTCCTCAGTCATGTCCCCTCAACCACTGTAGTCAAGCAGTTGCTTTTCCTCGGTGTTTTTACTCCCACAGTTTGTCCTCTGCTTGTGGATAGTGTTTTTCTCCTGGATCCCTGCAGATTGTTCAGGGGCATTGAATTGCCACTAATGGAGAAGTCCATTACGTTCAATTGTACCACAGTTTATCAGTCTCTGTGTACAATGTTCTCCTGGTTCTGCTCCTCTCGCTCTGCATCACTTCCTGGAGGTTGTTCCAGTCTCCATGGAATTCCTCCACTTTATTATTCCTTTTACCACAATAGTATTCCATCACCAACATATACCACAATTTGCTCAGCCATTCCCCAATTGATGGGCATCCCCTCATTTTCCAATTTTTGGCCACCACAAAGAGTGCAGCTAGGAATATTCTTGTACAAGTCTTTTTCCTTATTATCTCTTTGGGGTACAGACCCAGCAGTGCTATGGCTGGATCAAAGGGCAGACAGTCTTTTCTCACCCTTTGGGCATAGTTCCAAATTGCCCTCCAGAATGGTTGGATCAATTCACAACTCCAACAGCAATGAATTAATGTCCATACTTTGCCACATCCCCTCCAGCATTCACTGCTTTCCTCTGCTGTCATGTTAGCCAGTCTGATAAGTGTGAGGTGATACCTCAGAGTTGTTTTGATTTGCATTTCTCTGATTATAAGAGATTTAGAACACTTTTTCATGTTCTTATTAATAGTTTTGATTTCTTTATCTGAAAACTGCCTATTCATGACCCTTGCCCATTTATCAATTGGAGAATGGCTTGAATTTTTGTACAACTGATTTGGCTCTTCAGAAATTTGAGTAATTAAACCTTTGTCAGAGGTTTTTATGAAGATTGTTTCCCAATTTGTTGCTTCCCTTCTGATTTTAGTTATATTGATTTTGTTTGTACAAAAGCTTTTTAATTTGATGTAGTCAAAATTATTTATTTTACATTTTGTGACTCTTTCTATGTCTTGCTTGGTTTTAAAGTCTTTCCCTTCCCAAAGGTCTGACATGTATACTATTCTGTGTTTGCCTAATTTACTTATAGTTTCCTTCTTTATGTTCAAGTCATTCACCCGTTTTGAAATTCTTGATGTAGGGTGTGAGGTGTTGGTCCAAACCTAATCTCTCCCACACTGTCTTCATGGAATAGTGGAATTTTGTCCCAAAAGCTTGGATCTCTGGGTTTATCATATACTGTCTTGCAGAGGTCACTTGTCCCAAGTCTATTCCATTGATCCTCCTTTCTGTCTCTTAGCCAGTACCAAATTGTTTTGATGACCGCTGCTTTGTAATATACTTTGAGATCTGAGACTGCAAGGCCCCCCATCATATGTGTTTTTTTTTCATTATTTCCCTGGATATCCTTGATCCCTTTTGTTCTTCCAAATGAACTTTGTTATGTTTTTTTCTAAATCAGTAAAGAAATTTTTTGGAAGTTCAATGGGTATGGCACTAAATAGATAAATAAGTTTGGGTAGGATGGTCATTTTTATTATATTGGCTCGTCCTACCCATGAGCAGTTAATGTTCTTCCAATTGTTCAAGTCTAGTTTTAGTTGTGTGGAGAGTGTTTTGTAGTTGTGTTCATATAGATCCCGTGTTTGTCTCGGGAGATAGATTCCTAAGTATTTTATTTTGTCTAAGGTGATTTTGAATGGCATTTCTCTTTCTAGTTTTTGCTGCTGAGCTGTGTTGGAGATATATAGAAATGCTGATGACTTTCGTGGGTTTATTTTGTATCCTGCAACTTTGCTAAAGTTGTTGATTATTTCAATTAGCTTTTTGGTTGAATCTCTAGGATTCTTTAAGTAGACCATCATGTCATCCGCAAAGAGCGATAACTTGGTCTCCTCCTTGCCTATTTTGATGCCTTCAATTTCTTTTTCTTCTCTATTTGTTACTGCTAGTGTTTCTAGTACAATGTCAAATAGTAGAGGTGATAATGGGCATCCTTGTTTCACTCCTGATCTAATAGGGAATGCATCTAGTTTATCCCCATTGCAGATGATATTAGCTGATGGTTTTAGATATAGACTGTTTATTATTTTTAGGAACGACCCATCTATTCCTAAGATTTCTAGTGTTTTTAATAGGAATGGGTGTTGTATTTTATCAAAGGCTTTTTCTGTGTCTATTGAGATAATCATGTGATTCTTGTTGGTTTGTTTGTTGATGTGGTCAATTATGTGGATGGTTTTCCTAATATTGAACCAGCCCTGCATCCCTGGTATAAATCCTACTTGATCATGGTGGATGACCCTTTTGATCACTTGCTGGAGTCTTTTTGCTAGTATCCTATTTACGATTTTTGCATCTATATTCATTAGGGAGATTGGTCTATAATTTTCTTTCTCTGTTTTTAACCTGCCTGGTTTTGGAATCAGTACCATGTTTGTGTCATAAAAGGGATTTGGTAGAACTCCCTCTTTGCTTATTATGTCAAATAGTTTGTATAGTATTGGGATTAACAGTTCTCTGAATGTTTGATAGAATTCACTGGTGAATCCATCAGTCCCTGGGGATGTTTTCTTAGGGAGTTCATTGATGACCTGTTGGATTTCATTTTCTGATATGGGATTATTTAAGAATTCTATTTTTTCTTCTGTTAGTCTAGGAAGTTTATTTTTTGTATATATTTGTCCATATCACCTCGATCAGTATATTTGTTGCCATACAATTTGGCAAAGTAATTTTTAATGATTACCTTAATTTCCTCTTCATTGGAGATTATGTCCCCCTTTTCATATCTGATGCTGTTAATTTGCTTTTCTTATTTTCTTTTTTTTAATTATATTGACCATTACTTTGTCAATTTTTTTCTTTTTTCAAAGTACCAGATTCTAGTCTTATTTATTAGTTTAATTGTTCTATCACTTTAGATTTTGTTAATTTCTCCCTTAATTTTTAGGATCTCTAGTTTGGTTTTCTTCTGGGGATTTTTAATTTGTTCGCTTTCGAGTTTTTTTATTTGCATTTCCAATTGATTGATCTCTGCTCTCCCTAGTTTGTTAATATATGCACTCAGGTATATGAATTTACCTCTGATTACTGTTTTGGCTGCATCCCAAAAGGTTTGAAAGGATGTCTCGCCATTGTCATTTTCCTCAATGAAATTATTAATTGTTTCTATGATTTCTTCTCTAACTAAACAATTTTGGAGTATCATATAGTTTAATTTCCAATTAATTTTTTATTTGATTTTTCCATGTACCATTACTGATCATTATTTTTATTGCCTTGTGATCTGAAAAGGCTGCATTTATTATTTCTGCTTTTCTGCATTTATGTATGCCATGTTTCTGTGACCTAGTGTATGGTCAATCTTTGTGAATGTGCCATGTGGTGCTAAGAAGAAGGTGTATTCCTTTTTGTCCCTATTCATTTTTCTCCATATGTCTATTAACTCTAATTTTTCTAAGATTTCATTCACTTCTTTTACCTCATTCTTATTTATTTTTTGATTTGATTTATCTAAATTTGATAATGGTTGGTTTATGTCTCCCACTAATATGGTTTTACTGTCTATTTCTTCCTTCAATTCTCCTAGTTTCTCCGTTAGAAATTTGGGTGCGATATCATTTGGTGCATACATGTTGATTAGTGATATTTCCTCATTATCTAAAGTCCCTTTGTTATGCTTTTTAACAAGCACAAAATTAGTATAATTGTTCATTGCTATTTGATTTATGTCTGTCCTATTCCACTGATCTAACTTTCCCATTCCCCAAACTTTTTCCCTTCTACTTCTGGATATGACTTCCATTCTAAAAATCTCTCCATTTCTTGATATGTACTCCAATATGGGTATCCCCCCCTTTTCTTATCCCTTTGCATCTTTACTCTTAATCTACCCTTTCTTCTCTTAGTCCCTCAGTTCCTTAAATTGATTTGGTTCCTCCTTTATCATATCTACTTTCCCTCCTGTTTCTCTGTACTTTAAAAAGATGTTTCCAATTCTACTTGTAAATTTTGTTCTTTTTAACCCAGGTCTGATTGAGAGTAGGGTTCTAGTACTACTAGCCCTTCCTCCCCTCCTCCCCTTCTTTATGACAGTTCTTCCACTTGTGCTTTTTTATGAAATAATTGTTCCATTTTATCTTTTTTATGGTTCATTTTTATTTTAGCTCATTCTATTATATTCAATTCTACCTCAAGTCTTTTATTTATTTCTGCATTTCACATTATCCAAGTAAAGATGCCATTCTTAAAGATCAATGATGACATTTTTGCTTATAATTGGTCTTCTATTGTTACTTTTATACATTTCTTATAGATCAAATTTTCTCTGGGGTTCTAGAGTTTTCCACAAGAACTGTTGAAGCTCTTTAAGTGTGTTAAATATCTGTCTTTCACCCTTTTATGATTATACTTAGCCTTCCTGGGTATATTATTCTTGGTTGTAAACCCAGTTTCTTTTCTCTTCAGGCTATTGTGTTTTATGACCATTTTTAAATGCTGAAGCTGTTATGTCTTACACTATTCTGACTGTAGCTCCACAGTTTTAATTATTTTTCACTCCTTTGTTGCCTGTAGCATTGTCTTCTTAACCTAAGAGCTATGGAATTTAGCAACGATGTTTTTGTGAATTTTTATCTTGGGATATCTTTGTGGTAGTGATTGGTGAATTATTTAAATTTCTATTTTATTATCTATTTCTAGATTTTTTGATGGAGAAATTTTCCTTGATAATTTCTTGGTGTAAGCTTTTTTTTTTTAATTTTAATTTTCTTATAGTCTGACAATTTTTGGATCATCTTTCTTTACTCTATTTTCCAGGTCAGTTGTTTTTGTGATAATGTTTCATATTTTATTCTATTACTTCATTCTTTTGATTTTGCTTTAGAATTTCTTGTTGCCTAAGAAATCATCCCTTCGTCAAATTCTAGTTTTTTAATGTATTTTTTCTATGCGTTTCTGAATCTTTTTTTTTTGGATGATATTTCATGTTTTTCTTGATTTTCTTTCATTGATCTTTTTTTTCCTACTTTTGCCTCAACCACTCTAATTTGGGAAGTCTTTTTTTAAAGATCTTCCAATAACTCTTTTTTTGAGCTTGTGAACATTTATTGTTTTTCTTTGCTGTATTTGAAATAGGTGTTTTTACTTCACTGTCCTCTGAGTTTGAACCTAAGTTTTCTCTGTTCCTATAATAGCTATTAGTAGTTGGGCTCTTTTTCCTTTGATTACTCACTAAAAAAATAGTGGCCAGACCAATGAGACTTAGTTATTAACTTTCTGGTAGATATCAATGTTTCTAGGATGTTCACGAATTTTGTGTTTGTATTTCCTGGGTCCTGTTAAGTTGTTACAATTTCTATAATCTAAGATTAGTTATAATCCCTAGTTCTCCTTTAAACCACAGTTTGAGAATGACCTCAGGTACTCCCACCAGATTCCCTCTACCCCCTCAGCAATTCTGACATAGTAAAGAGACAGTTCATCTTTCCTTTTGGATGCAACCACGGACTACATTCTCTACTGGGTAACCACAGTGAATGGGGCCCCAGTCCCTTAGCAACCATACTCACCAGTGTGTGCTCTTCCCTCACTTTTCCTCGCTTAATATGACAGCCTAGGATAGAGCAGTTATCTAGTCCATGTGTGCCTAAGTCTGGAAATTCCATCCCTGATCAGCAACATAGGCTGTACCCAGCACACCCACCTCTATGGTTCGCTCTCTATTAAGTCCCCTTACATCAGTCATTGGAATGTAAGCTCCCAGAGTTAAAAGACATGAAAGTTTTAAAGTACTGGCCTAGGGCTCAGAAATTCTGTGGTGTAAGTTCTGTCAACCCCTAGCTATGGATGAGCTGAAATTCCACAATTTCTTCAAGTGCACTTCACCTTCCAATTCCCCTAGTGTACTTTACCAGGATGCAAGCTCCCCAATTCAGCAGTCAATGTGAGCCTGCTGATCATGTCCCATGGCCTGCCTTGTGGATTCCATGCTTATGTGCTATGGGATGTTTATACTATCTGGTAGGACTGAGGCCAAGGAAGTCAGACACCTTCCTCTCCATTTGTCCTTACTTGCTCAGGTTCATTCCTGACTGTTCTGTTTTTGCTGCTTTTAGCATTGATTCTGTAGAGATTTTTTTTTTATTTTTTGTAGGTAGTTGGGAGAGTGAGGAACCTTCATGTCCTATTCTACCATCTTCCCACAATTCTATTTGGAACACTTTGAAAAGTTATTCTGCCATTTTCAATTTTAACATGACTACGTGTTCTGCTTAAGTATAGTCATGTTGTGACTGACTAATTTATTTTATGGTGAGTTGATATACTAGAAAATCCCTTCAGTATTCAATTCTACCCAATTAATTGTGAACCAGAACTTGAAAAAACTAAAACAGGTAATTGAGAAGAAAGTAAGCAAGCATTCAGAGAACAATGAAAGTACTTAATAGGTACCAAACATTATTGGTTTCTGTATGTCTATATCTTCTCAGTCAATAACACATTAAAGCCACTGTCACACAATGGGTTTTCTTTTCACAAATACAGTGAATAGTAAATGTGGTAGTTTTCTCATGAAAAAGTACCAATAGCCCAAGGTTTTGGACCAGCTTTAAATTTATAAATTTTCTCTAAATATTACATTTTTTTTGCCTTTTGCTGCCACTCAGAGTTTCTTCTAAGAACCTCAAAAGAGCTTATTTTTTTAAATCCAGATTTATATAAAAATGGTTTTAAAAAAGTCAAAATTCTCTGGCAAGGGAATACATACAAACGTACATATCAAGTTATTACCCTATACACAACATAGAAAACATAGTTATATACCAAAAAAGTTTGATAAAACTTCCTCAATCCCCAGTAAATCCATATTTCCTATAGGTACCTATATAGGTCTTTATATTTATAATATTTACCCCTAGAAAGGGAATTAAATTGGATCATAAGCTACAAACTCTAGCAACCTGATAAATTCCATTGAGATATGCATCCTTATCATACTACCATAAAGACCAGGTTTCCTCCTAGAATTTAACTTGTAGTTACTACAAAGGCCTTTACTTTTTATTGGCATTTGCACTATTTGAATTACATATAATTATAGTTTCATTATTTCATTCCTCTATACTATCACTCAATGTCTTTCTTTTTCCAATGTGGAATCCATATGAGTAATTCTGATCCCCCTGGTTCCCTCTAGATGTTGATTCTTTCCACAACCCTTGTATTACTAGATCCACTTCTCATATTTGATTCATTGGTAATTATATAGTTTAGGTTATTATATCCTGCTTAAAGACACTTCCAGATTTCCTTTACCACCATCACTCAGCAACACCTCCTCTTCTGAGATTCATTCAATTTAAATTTATGCCCCAAATTTATGATACCAGCTACTTGTCTCTTATCCAGGAATTTTTAGGATAATCTCCTTCCTTTCTTAATGAAGTCGGTGTCCATTTCACAGTTCTGATCTCCTTCTCAAACTATTACCTTGGTGTTATGGGGTACTGACATATATGTAAGTATTCACTTATATATTCTGACATTTCAATTAATAAATATATTCAGCTCCCATGACCTACTTCTTCAATCCAATTTAGCAACATAAAGAGACATGTTTACTTTTCTCATGTTGCATCAACTCACATGCATTTAACTTGATGAAGAATTTTGAATTTCCTTTATTCTATAAAAGTATTTAGGGGCTTTCAGGCTAAGATGGTGGCAGAGTAGAAGGAAGGGTCATATAGTCCTCACAACAGACTGATACAAAGCACCTCAAAAGGACAAAAATAAAAATCAGTTGAATGAAGGGGCTCTATCACAGGGCATAGCTTTGAAGGTAGGCAGTTTGGGAGCATTTCCATGCTATAAGGAGGCAAAACTAAACCTACCAAAGCATGGGCTGACCACCCCTTCCCCTTACCATATGCAGCACCAGAGTTAGAGTGAGGGCTAGGACAATATTTAAACTCTAAGGAGCTCACTGAGGGCACCACAGACTTACCCCTGAGGTCAGCATAGGGCCTTGGCCTCAGGACCTATGATCTGAGGCTGGGGAGCACAGATTATGAAGCTGGGGCTGTGGAAAACCTGAAAGGAGAGAAGGCAGACCTAGGGTGGCTGGGGCAGATGCATGGGAGTCTGGAAAAATAGCCTCAGAGCAAGATTCTTGAAAGCCCACTACACCAAGAATTGCTTACCCACCTCACTCAGATTTCTATCTGGAAGACAAATAATATACAGAGAAAAAAGGAATACAGCAATGGCTGCCAATACAAAGGAACCACGATCTATAAGTACCAAATGAAATAAAGTCCAACAGAAAAATCCTCTGACCTCTGACCTCTGACCTCTGAACTGTTATGGGAAAAAGGAACAGATAAGAGAGGTGATAGCAGAGAGCAACAAACAAGCAAACACATCCAAACTTTCCAGAATAATGGCAATTGGTCACAAACTCTGGAGGAACTCAAAAATGGAGTTATAGAACCAAGTAGGAAAGATAGAAGAAAATGGGAAGAAAAGTTAGAAAAAGAAATGAAAGCAATTCATGAAGAAAATAACAGCCTAAAAGACAGAAACTCCCACATGGAAAAAGGACAGAAATCACATGACATAATAAGTAAATTGGAGACCAAAATTGACCTGCTGGAAGTCATGATAAACCAGGATAAACCAAACCAAAAAGGAAAATCAAAAGATCATAGCCAAAAATCAGTCTTTAAAGACTAGAATTGGGCAAGCAGAGGATAATAACTTCACAAGACAGCAAGAATCAATAAAGCAAAGTCAAAAGTTTGACAAAATAGAAGGTAACATGAAATATTTCACTGAGAAAATTATTTGGAAAACTGGTCTAGAAGAGACAACTTGAGAATCCTAGGTCTACCTAAAAACCCAATAACAAATAGAAACCTTGACATCATTCTACAAGAAATTATCTAAGAAAACTGTCCTGATGTTCTTGAACAAGAGGGAAAAATTGACATTGAAAGATCCCATAGATCACCCTCTATGCTAAATCCTCAAAAGACAACCCTAGGAATGTAACTGCCAAATTCAAGAGCTCCCAAGCTAAGGAGAAAATATTGCAAGGATCCAGAAAGAGACAATTCAGATATCAAGGAGCACCAATCAGGATTACACAGGATCTGGAAGCCTCCACACTAAAGGACCACAAAGCATGGAATATGATATTCAGAAAGACAAGAGAACTGGGTCTACAACCAAGAATCACTTACCCATCAAAACTGACTATATACTTCCAGGAGAAAGGATAGGCATTTAACAAAATATAAGATTTCCAAGTATTCTTAAAGAAAAGATCAGAACTAAATGGAAAATTTAATGTATAAATTCAAAATCCAAAAGAATCATGAAAAGGTAAATAAGAAAGAGGGAAAAATGTAAAGGCTTCAGTAAGGACAAACTGTTTATATCCCATATGGAGAAATGATATTAGTAACTCTCAAAAATTATTTTCACTATCATAGTAAGTAGAAGAATTATTCAAAGGCAAATGTTGGGGTACTAAGTCATTTAAATGTTATGTAAATATTATAAAAGGGACGGAGAATAGAAGATGGCACCAAGAGAAACTTGAAGGAAGAAGAAAAAAAAAGATAAATTATACCACATAAAGAGATGCATGAGATGGGAGGGGGAAGAAAAGAAAACAATTATAAGGAGGAGAGGAAGAGAGCAACAGGTAATACTTAAACCTTACTCTCAGTGGAATCACTTCTGAGAGGGAAGACTAGCTAGATTGATTGGGGTATAGAATTCTATCTTACCCTACACGGAACTTGAGATGGAAAAACCAAGATAGGGGAGAGGGGAGGGGGTATCAAAAGGGAGGGAAAGTTTGGGAGAGGGAAATTTAGTAAACCTTAAAGAAAAATAAGAGGATAATAAGAATGAAGGGTGTGAGAAGGGAAGTAAAACAAGGGTGGGGAATATGGGGACTGATTAAAAGCAAAACATTTGTGTTGAGGGAAATACTGAAAGAAGAAAGGGCAACACTAGGGGAGGAAGTCAAAATGATGGTGAATACACAGGTGGTCATAATTCTGAATGTGAATGGGATGAACTATAACCATTAAAATTTCTTAGACTTATGAATGTTGGAAATTTCACCATTGGGAAATTTCATACTTGAAAAAATTTCCTACTGATAGTAAGAACTCTATTGGAATATGAAACTCCTTGGCATGGGAGGATCCTTCTCCTCCCTACTTAAGACTACTTTAGGACAGAAACCTTTTGCTAAACAATGGAAAGGGCTTTGACCTATGCTTAAGCATAGAACAGGAAGTTCTTTGAGTCATGATTGATTTTAGAATTGATACAATAGAGATACTTGGAATGACAGAATCAGGTCTTGGAAACTACAATCTCCACCCTACTCAGAGTAAAAGGATTTAGGAAGGGCTGCAGCAAAGATCAAGATTTAATTATTTGAGAATATGACCTTCAACAGACATGTGCAAAGGGGACAGACCTCTGGGTGGTCCTGGGTTAAGCTAGAGCCACCATTGGCACAGGGGAGACATTGACAGTGATTGGTAGATGTGAGAACTGAGGGGAGAGAACTTAGATTTTTTGCTTAAAGATAGAGGGGGAGGCTCTGAAGGAGGTCTGAGAGGAGAGAGGTCTTGGAGGGAGAGCTCCTGGAGAGGTCTTGAAGGAGGCTGTGGAAGGAGAACTCAGGAGGAGTCAGGAGGAGGATTCTCTGGAAACATTTCTTGAAAGGAGGCTCTCTTGAAGGTGGAGCCTGAGGTTGGCATGAGAAGCCTTACCTAGAGAGATCTTGGGTGAGTGATAAAACCAACTGACTGATTTATCTCTTAGGACTGAGGTCTAGGCCTTATTGGCTTGAGGCCCTTCATTCTTATTCCTTTCTTACTTTCTCTCTTTTTCTATCGATTAATCAGTGTATTATAAATTAAATTTCTCTATAAAACCCAGTTGGTTTGGGCATATTCATAAATTGGGAATATATTCCCTGGAGACCATCTTATATTTATATAAAACCAAGACACAGTAGAAAACATATTTCAGCAGTCATAATTGTTATATATTTCCCTTGCTCCCAAAAATTTTAATTATCACATTTTATGGCTCCCACTCTCTTATCTACAACTACATAATGCTCAAATCTATTTTAAATCTAACAGAACCCAACCATAAAATGGAAAGAAATAGCAGAATGAATTAGAAACCAAATGGAAACAAAATGGAAAGAAATAGAAAAATGAATTAGAAACCAAAAATACCTGCCATATGTTGTCTATAAAAAACACACAAGAGCCAGGCAGACATATAGAGGGTAAAGATAAGAGGCTGGAGCAAATTTTATTGGGCATCCACTGAGGGAAAAAGGCAGGAGTTATAATCATGATATCTGTCAAAGCCAAAGTAAAAATATATCTGATCAAAAGAGACTGAGAAAGTAATTACACACTGATAATAGGAAGTATAGATAATGAAGAATTAGCAGTACTCAACATGTATACACCAAATGGTATATCATCCACATTTTTAAAGGAGAAACTATTGGAGCTTAAGAAGGAAATAGTTAGTAAAACTATACTAGTAAGAGACGTAAACCTTCCTCTATCAGATCTAAATAAATAAAAAAATTAAATAAGAAAGAGATAAGAGATGTGAATGACATCTTAGAAAAATTAGAATTAATAGATATACAGAGAAAAATAAATAGGGACAAAAAGGAATACACCTTCTTTTTAGCAGCACATGATACATTCACAAAACTGACTTTGTGCTAGGGCATAAAAACATTGCAAACAAATTCAAAAAAGGAGAAATAATAACTGCAAACTTTTTAGATCATAATGCAATAAAATTATCACCAAGTAAGGGTACATAGAAAGGCAAATAAAAATTAATTGGAAATTAAATAATGTGATGCTCCAAAATTAGTTGGTTAAAGATCAAATTATAGAAACAATTAACAATTTCATTGAAGAGAATGAGAGAGGAGAAATCATATCATAATCTATGGGATGCATTCAAAGCAGTGTTCAGGGAATTAAATTTCTATCCCTGAGTAAATATATCAATAAATCAGAGTGGGAAGAGGTCAATGAATTGGGCATGCAAATTAAAAAAAAATGAAAGCAATCAAATTAAAAATCCCCATATAAAAACTAAATTGGAAATCCTAAAAATCAAATGAGAAATTAATAAATCTGAAAGTAAAAGAACTATTGAATTAATAAATAAGACTAGTATTTGATAACTTTGAAAAAACAAATAAAATAAAGTACTTGTTAACTTAATAAAAAAGGAAAGAAGAAATCAAATTAACAGTATCAGAGAAGAAAAGGGTAACCTCACCTCTAATGAAAAGGAAATTAAGGTAATTATTAAGAACTATTTTGCCCAATTGTATGGCAATAAATACAGCAATCTCGGTGAAATGGATGGATATTTACAAAAATATAAATTGCCTACATTAACAGAAGAGGAAAAAGAATATTTAAATGATTCCATATCAGAAAAAGAAATAGAAGAAGCCATCAAGGAACTCCCTAAGAAAAAAATCCCCAGGGCCAGATGGATTCACAAATGAATTCTATCAAACATTTAAAGAACAACTAATCCCAATATTATACAAAGTGTTTGACAAAATAAGCAAAGAAGGAATTTTACCAAGTTCCTTTTATGACACATATATGATACTGATTCCAAAGGCAGGGAGACCAAAACAAGAGAAAGAAAACTTCAAATCAATTTCATTAATGAACATATATGCAAAAATCTTGAAGAGAATACTAGCAAAAAGACTCTAGCAAGTGATCATGAGGATTATTCACGATGATCAGGTAGAATTTATATCAGGAATGGAAGGATGGTTTAATATTAGGAAAACCATCCACATAATTGATAATATCAACAATGAAACCAACAGAAATCACATAATTATCTCAATAGATGCAGAAAAAGCCTTTGGAAAAAATACAACCCTCATTCCTATTGAAAACACTAGAAAGTATAGGAATAGATGGGCCTTTCCTAAAAATTATAAATAGTATATATCTAAAACCATTAGCAAGCATCATCTGCAATTGGGATGAATTAGAAGCCTTCCCAGTAAGATCAGGAGTGAAGCAAGTATGCCCATTATCACTTCCATTATTTAATATTGTACTAGAAATGCTAGCCATAGAAATTAAAGAAGAAAAATAAATTGAAAGGATTAAAGTAGGCAATGAGGAGACTAAATTCTCACTCTCGGCAAATGATATGATGGTCTATTTAAAGAATCCTAGATAATCAACTAAAAAGCCACTGCAACTTTAAAAAAATTTGCATGATACAAAGTAAGTCCACATAAATCATCAGCATTTCTATATATTTCCAATACAACTCAGCAGCAAGAATTAAAAAGAGAAATTCCATTTAAAATCATCCTAGAAAATATAAAACCTTTATGAATCTTTTTAATCAGACAAACATAGGAACTATATGAACATAACCACAAAACCCTTTCCACACAATTAAAACTAGATCTAAATAATTGGAAAAATTAATTGCTGATGGGTAGGATGAGCTAACATAATAAAAATGACAATCCTAGCCAAATTAATTTACTTATTCAGTGCCATACCTTTCAAAGTACCAAGAAACTTTTTAATTGAATTAGAAAAAAATTGTATCAAAGTTCATCTGGAAGAACAGAAGATCAAGAATATCAAAGGAAATAATTAAAAAAAATTGGAGAATGGAGGCCTAGCAGTACCAAATCTTAAACTGTAGTCTAAGGCAGTGGTCATCAAAACAATATGGTACTGACTAAGAGGCGGAAGGGAGGATCACTGGATAGATGTGGGGTGAATGACCTCAGCGAGATGGTGTATAATAAGCATAATGATCCCAGCTTTGAGATCAAAACCCAATTATTTGACAAAAACTGCTCTGAAAATTAGAAAACAGTATGGAAGAGATTAGATTTACATCAACATTTTACACACTATATCAAGATAAATTCAGAATGAATAAATGACAAATATAAAGAAGGACTATAAGTAAATTAAGTGAACATTCCTGTCATTTCTATGGGAAAAGAAAGGTTTTAAGACCAAGAAAGAGATAAGAGAATATTATAAAATCTAAAATGAATAATTTTAATTACATTAACTTAAAAAGATTTTGTTCAAACAAAACAAAATCTTTAATACAAAAAAAACTGACAAAGGTCGAATTTCTCAAATTTATAAAGAATTACATCAATTGTACAAAAAAATTAAGCTACTCCCCAATTATTAAATGGGCAAAGCACACGAATAGGCAGTTTTTAGATGAGGAAACCAAAACTCTCAATAAGCACATGAAAAAAGTGTTCTAACTGTCTCATGATTAGAGAAATGCAAATCCGAACAAGTTTTAGGTACCAACTCACACCTAGCAGATTGGCCAATAGGATAGCAAAGGAAAGTCATACATTTTGGAGAGGATGTGGCAAAATTGGGACACAAATGCATTGATGGTGGAGTTGTGAATTGATCCAAACATTCTGGAAGGGAATTTGGAATTATGCCCAAAGGGCTTTAAATGACTGCTTACCCTTTCATGCAGCTATACCACTGCTGGGTTTATACCCCAAAGAGATAATAAAGAAAAATATGTGTACAAAAATATTTATAGTCTCACTCTTTGTGGTAACAAAAAAATAGAAAATGAGGGCATATATTTCAATTGGGGAATGGCTGAACAAGTTGTGGTATCTCTTGGTGATGAAATACTATTGTGCTCAAGGGAATAATGAACTGGAGGAATTCCATGTGAACTGGAACAACCTACAGGATTTGATGCAGTGTGAAAGGAACAGAACCAGGAGAATATTGTACAAAGTGACTGATACATTGTGGCACAATCAAATGTAATGGATTTCTCTACTAGCAGCAATACAATGGGATACAGGACAATTCTGAGGGACTTGTGAGAATGAATGCTATCCACATCCAGAGAAAGAACTTTGGGAGTAGAAATGCAGAAGAAAAACATTTTCTTGATCACATGGTTTGATGGAGATAGGATTCAGTATGTAGAATCTCAATGATCACTCTATTACAAATATTAATAACATGGAAATAGGTCTTGATCAATTATACCTGTGAAACCTAGTTGAATTGCTCTTTGGCTACCAGAGAGGGGAGAGAGAGAAAGTGAGGGGAAAGAAGATGTATCATATAACCGTGGAAGAAATAAAAATAAATAATTAAATTTAAAAATAAAAATAAAAGTATTTATCTTTCCATCTTTATGATACCATGGACCTCCTAAATTTACTCTTCCTTCATGTTCAATATTACCTCCAATTCCTCTGCCTTTCAGAACTATTCCAGAGTATTCTTTTCAAACTTGACCTTTTGGAAAACCAGTTCTACCTATATTATCCATGAATCTTGAACCTTTTGCTTTCTTATCTTATTGCTGATCCTACCTTATCAACACAAAGCCTGGATTACTCTCAGAACCTGACACTTTTGTTCCCACTCAAATGTTTCTGAATAGAACTACCAAAAAAAATCATAGAATTGTGTTTAGTGTGTTCACTATAATCTAGATACTTATTACAACAAGGTAATCCTACTATGTCTTCTTAACTGATTCCTTATGTCTCTTCCAACAACAACTATCCCAAAAGGATTTTCCTCCTCAAGCTTTTTCTGGCACTCTTTCTACCTCTGCTGAAGAAATCACCTCATACTTCACTAAAAAAGGAGCCTTCTTTTCTTTCTCCATTATCATCTCATATCCCTCAGTCATTGCCTCACTGTTATTTCATTCTTCATTCTAATCTCTAATAATGATTTCCCTTCTTATGACCAAATCTATCTTCTCTACTTAAACATTTCAACTTGTTTCCTGAAATATTCTCTTTTACATTTTCTCTCATTTTCTATCTCTTCCTAATTAGTGGCTCTTTCATATAGCAAACAAGCATGATCAATTCTCCCTATGATGCAAATTCCCTCTAATGAAGCAAATTTTAATAGTAATTATGTTATTTAGATAGTAATAATACTCTCAGAATTCTGGGTTTGAAACGTGAAAGGCTTGTGAACATTTCCCCAGTTTGGAGTCTTAAAATGGATAATTATGTGAGGATTAGAAATCTTCTTTCTCATCTAGGAAAAGTTCTCTTCTAGGTAACTCTAAGAACTGTCTTGCTAACAAAGAGAAACAAACAAAAGCAAGTCATAGGGTCAACCACTGGTGTTCATATGAAAAATGAAATGTCATCTGTTGTCTCTTAAACAAATAAAAGGTTGCAATTAGGAATGTCTATCTCTTCTTCTGAATTAAGATGGAGAGTGCTTCATTTTTGTCATATTAAGTTTTTTTCCCCTCCACTGCTGATGCCAATGTTCATCATTAAAAACACATACACAGACATATGCACACACAATTATTTCTCATGAAATATCCCTTTAGTTTTCACTTTCTAAATTCTCCTTTCTTAGAGTTTGGATATGGTAAGAGGACTGCAATTATCATATGGTGTGTATGTGGGGACACAAACCACTGCTATATCCCTCCTCTTTTCATTCTTTTCTTTTCTTCTCAAGAGATCTTAAATACTTCTGTTGTAGGGAGAAAATCCTACTTTTTCCATCCTCATCTTCAGTTAGCTTCATATCTTCCCACACTATGAAGAAATATCAAATTCTTTAATGATTTAGGTGACCAGGCCAACCCATACTAGAAGGGCTATTGTATTCTGATGCCCTGTATTTCTCCTCCCTTTCTCAGATAAATTTGAAAATAAAATCTGCAATCTATGATGCGACTTTCTTTTCTCTAAATTTTCTTGAGACAGGACTCAATCTTTTTCATTTATCTGAAAATTCTCTCTAATTTTATCAGTGGCACTTAATTGTCAGATCCAATACCCGCTTCTTGACTCTCATCCTTCTTGACCTACTTTCATTTGACACTGTAAGACACATACTTTTTATGAATACTCTGTGCAATCCAGGTTTTCAGAGCATTGTTTGTATTTGGTTCTCCTCTTGTTTAGATGACCACTTTTCAAATTCTATCACTGGATATTCACCTATGTATGCTTGGGTGTCCCAAGAGACTACATCTGAGTTATATTCTCTCTCTACTCTCTCCCTTGGTGGTCTCATTAGCTCCCATGAATCCTGTTATGATCTCTATACAGATTATATTTAAATCTATTTATCCAGCTGTAGGCCAAGTCTCACATTATCCAAATTTTCCTTGCTGCGCTTTTTGGTCTAGATATTCCATAGGCATCTAAAACTTAACATGTCAAGAATAAAACTCATCATTTTATTCCTCATACTTGCCCCTTATTTTGGCACCTCCTGTTACTATCAAGGGTCAGATATTTTTACTCTGATGTGCAACTTTAATGTAATTCCTCCCTCTCACACCATATATCTAATCTTTTGCAAATAGTAATTTTTTTCTCTGCAAATTACCTCACATATGTACTCAGTCTCTCCTCTTATCCAGTCACTGCTGTCTAGCCTAGTCAGATCAACAAGCATTTATAAGCAACTCTTTTTCAAGCACTGTTAAGCATTTATAAAACAAAAAAAAAAATATCTTTCCCTCATGAAGCACCTGCATCTCTTCTTTCATAGACTATTAAAATATCCTACTAGTTGTTCTTGTTGACTCAAATGATTTTAGTATAATTCATTGTCCACTAAGATGTCAAAATAAAAAGCATTGAACTGACCGTGTCATCTTCCTTCTTGATAAATTGCAGGGACTCATAATTATGTCCAGAATCATATATAAAATTATTTATTTGGCATTTAAAGTTCGTTATAATGTTCCCCCTTCCTATTAATTTAGTATCCATATGTTCTACTTTCTTCACATACTCAAAAATCAGCAATACTGACCTAATTATTGTTTTTCGCACGCCACTCTAATTTCACTCTCTATAGAGAGTAATGTACTTCCTCCCACCATTTGACTCTTAGAAAATATGGCTTCATTTAATACTTAACTCAAGTAAGGTAATATTTGCATACATATAAGGAGACTGTTTTCAGTTTCATCCACCTCTTTATTCCAGAAGCTAGTGCCATAATCCCAGATTACCTTCCATATATTTTGTCTTTTTCTTGTGTTTCCTAATTTCTATATGCTGTCTTCTGTTTAAAATGTGAATTGCTTGAATGCAGGGACTGTTTTTTTTATTTGTATCCCCATTCTTAACAGAGTGCTCCCTACACATTAATCATTTAATAAATGCTTAGCAATTGATTGATTTCAATATAAATATTGAAAATATAAATAAATATATTCTTTCACTACATATAGAATAAGTAAAGTAAAAATTGAGTGAAAATTATGTGTATATATACACAAATATATAGTGCCAAGAAAACAAATATATAATATATATTTCACTCAAATAGTGATAGTTATACCAAGCTTTCATGATTTTAGTACTTGATTATTTTAATCATGTACATAATAAATATAGATTTTTGTAATTATTATTTTGTTGGCATTGAGACTCCTGGTGTGGAAAATTAGTGCTGAAATTTACAGTCCTACACAGTTATTTGGTCACTAATAGGTTAAATGATGTTTCCATAGTTATATAACTATCTTATTTCAGAAGCAGGAGATGAATTCAAGTTTTCTAACACCAAAAACAACTTTAAACAGACAGTTTGTAGAAGTCAGCTCAAACTAGTTCGAGAGACAATTGTGAAATTTTCATTGTTTGTCTTACAAATTGGAAAATGCTATAAAGCAGGACTTTATTGTTTTGTTGATTTCTAGATTTAAAAAAATAATAAAGAAAATGTTAATGATTCAGATAATTTTAAGGTTTGTCAGATGAGCTTTTTAAAACAATTTAGACATAGTTGTAAAATATTATAAGTACAACCCTAGCTTTACATCCATTAGGTCACAGTGCTTCTCATTTCATGCATTTAATTAATCCTGCTTAAAATTAGATCTAATGATAGTAGAGGATATGCATCTGAAATAGGATCTTAAAATTTATATCCTTATAATATGTGTTATAAAATTTAAAAGTTAAGTACAATATATTAATTCAAAAGATTAGATTTTTAACACATCATCTCTTGGAGGATATGTTTGAAGTATTTTAATGTTTCCCTTTAATTTCTAAATTTTATCCTCATTTTAACATCATTCTAGTGAGTTCAATTTAACCTTGTATGATTAAAAAAAATTTAGACCACTTATATGGTTAATTGTTTTTACAATTTTTCTGAAATTTTCCTACTTTTGCTATTTTTACCTCACCAAATTTAATTAACCAAATAAATATGTTGTGAGAAAAATAACTTGTATAATAAATCTTATCTTTAACATTTCCGAGATTTCAATCTAAAATGGACTCATCCTTTTCTGATCATACTTGACATTGGTAATGTATTCTTCCCACTCAGTCCCTGTGAATCTACTCTGCAACAGTTAACAGACCTGAAGACTTCCTGGTCAAGATGGCTCCAGAGTAGAAGCAGAGTTCTTCTTCTCTCCACCAATGGAGACAGAGTGCCTCAAAATGACAAAACCAATGTCAAACAAGTGAAGGAGTTCCATGGTAGGGCACACAGCAGGGAAGGTAGGCAAAATTAGGGCATTTCCATGCTAAACGGTGGCAAAATTTCCTCCACTAAGAGCAAGCTCATCACCCCTCTCCCACTTCACCTATCTTTCTGGAGTCGGAGCTAGCACAGGGCAAACTTGTAAGTTCTAGGAGGGAAGCTGGCTGAGGTCAACACAGGCTTACCCCTAAGAGAAACTAGACTCAGAACTTTGGGAGGCTGAGGAAATGCTGATATAGGCTGCGGAGCTTGAGGAGAGGGAGCAGCTCAACGCAGATAGCAGACCTGAGCTCTCTTCTCTACAGTAAGAGTACATATCCTTCCACATGGTCATTCTACTTCTTGGTATTTTAGGCTCATAAGCAGGCAAAAATTTATCAAGCAAATATAATTTGTTTCATGACAATATACTGTATTTTGATGCATCTACAAATTTACATGGACTAAAATATACTATTTATATAAATAAAACTAAAATAAAATTAATAAAATATAAAACTAAAATAAATTAAGCACTCCCTTATCCCTGGCTTTGCTTCTTCAGTTTCATTTATCCACAGTGAATCTGAAGTTCAGGAAGTCCACCAATGAAGTGCCAGAAATCTGCCAGAGGCAGTGGTCTAACCCTAGAAGCAGTCTCTTCTGCATCTATTTTCATTTTTGGGGAGGAGACTAGAGCACCCCAGCCAAGGGGCAGGATCAAGGAGAGAGAGCACATATATTGTTTGATTAGCAGCTATTCACTTAAATTTTCAGGGAAGCCAGGTGGTGAAGAGGAGCCAGAATATTTCAAGGTTGGTAATAGTTAAAGAAATTGCCTGGAGAGGAGAGTCTTGTACATGAAGTGGAAGGAGGCTAATGCAATTGAATTAAAGAACACATTAATATATGCAAAATATGAGAAAGCTGGAAAAGTTGGAGGGAACTAGATTATGAAGGATTTTGGTTTTGTTTCTTTGTTTCTCAGTATTTTATGATGTGGTTCATTCATGGTTAGTGGCTTGAACTCATTGAGACATGACTCTTAACAAAAATTTTCAGAAGTTTATTCTTTAGAAAAAAATGTACTAAAATACGATCTCCTCACCCGGACATTTAAATCTCATTTATAATCTAACTATTTCCAGCCTTTTCAGTCTTATCCTAATAGGTGATAAGTATTGTACTTCCTTTCACAAACTGCATTTTGGATAGACTGGAAGACTAGCTTTTCACTGAACTTAACACTTCAACTTTTGTTTCTGAATCTGCACAGTTTAATCTCTTATACAGCATCTCTTCACCTCAGAATCTTCAAGAGATACTTCCTCTGAAGCCTTTCCAGTTAGTGCCTTCTCTCTCGGTTCATGTAATAATAAGCTTATTTATATACAAGTATGATGAATGAATGAAAAATTTTTTATTAAACACAGTATCAAGCTTTCAGCTAAATTCTAGGGATACAAGTGAAAAAACACAAATTTTTCTCTCAGTGAAATTATAATCTAATAGAAGTACACTGCACATGAAGGGGAGTGGTAACAATGGAGAGCTGTTTTTGTATGGCAAGCTTAAAATTGATGTTTGGCTATAGAGGAAGGGAGAAAAGAAATAAACATTTATTAAGTTCCTACTATGGGCTGTATAATAAGGAGAGGTTAATTTGTATTTGAGGGGTTCAGTCTTTAGTATAGAGAAGGGGAAAGAGTGGAGATCCCCCTTCTCAAAGTGGGGTTTAGGAGAGACAGTTGATGTTTAGGGTTGGCTCAGAGAGAAAAGGGGGTTTGAAGATTTTCCCTCTTCTGCCTTCCCTCCTTAGCTAAGGCTGCGCTCCCAGATTCTCTCTTGTACTTCTTGTTCCCCCTCCACTACTAGAGACCAAAGGGTCTCCCCTTGATCTGTTCACTCACACATAGCTTAGAGAAAAAATTAACTATCAACTCAGTCAAGGTAATACAAAGGAATAACAAGCAAGGAAAGAATGGGAGAGGAAAGTGGGGAAAAGGTGTCCCTGTTGCTATCTAAAACCCTTTTCCCTTCCTTCTCAAGTTTGGAGGGTACTCAGGCTTTGGCAGCCTGAGCCCCCTGAGAGAAAGTCAGGTTGACTCACCTAGGGTTTGGCCCTTTGGCAAAGTCAAATGTCAAGAGAAAAGATTTCCAGTCACTAGCAGGAAAAGTGAGTAATCCTCAAGAGAAAGTCTTTCTACCTTCTCCCTTTGATTTCTCAAAACTGAGAGACCAACTCCTCTACCAGCCAGAATCTTCTACTTCTCAAGATTCTAAACTCCTAGGGCCCCTCTCCTGACAAGGTGATCAGTTTCACACACTCTTCAGGCTGGCACTTTTTCTCTAGTGCCAGCCTCTGCCACAGGGCCAAGTATTGTGTTAAATATTTTACAACTATTATCTCAATTATTCTTCACAACAGCCCTGGACTATTATAGTATCCATATGGTTGGCCTATAATATTGCTATTACTATAATTATAAAAATTAAGAATAACAACTAAATTTTATATAATGATTAGTATAAGTCAGGTATGGTACTAAGCACTTTTAAAGTATCATCTCATTTAATTCTCACAATAACTTTGGGAGATAGTCGCTTTCCTTCAATTGTACAAATAAGAAATTGATGAAGACAGAGATTAAGTAATTTACACATATTCATACAAAAATAAGTATTTAAGGCTTGATTTGAACTCATGTCTTCCTAACTCTAAGCTCAGTAATATATTCACTGAGCTACCTAAGTGTTCCTGGTCTTTCCCCACTCCAGTTCATCCTCCATTAAGCAACCAAAATAATTTTCTTAAGGTGTATGTTTGACCATGTTATTGTTAGTCAATAAATTCCAGTGGCTCCCTTTCACCTTTATGATGAAACATAAAATATTCTCTTTGATATTCAAAATCCTTCATAATTGATTTTTCTTCTACTTTTCTAGCCTTCTCACACTTGACATATGCTAACATGTTCTTTAATCCAATTACATTGGTCTCTTTATGCTTTCATGTACAAGATTCTCCTCTCTGGGTGATTTCTTTAACTGTTACCACCCTTGGAATGTTCTTGCTCCTCTTCTCCACCTCCTAGATTCCCTGATTTCCTTCAAGTCCAGGATAAATTTCTTCTTCTCCAGAATACTTTTCTAAATCCTGATGAATTTTAGTTCTTTCCCTCTACCAATTATTTCCTATTTTTCCTGTATATATAATTTGTACATATTTATTCACTTATTGTCTTCCCCATTAGCTTGTGAGTTTTCTAGAGTTAGGATGTGTGTTTTACCTTTTTTTTTGTATTTTCAGTACTTAACACAGTGCCTGGAAATAGTGGGTGTTTAATAAATACTTATTAACTATCTGACACCTAGAGATTATTATCACCCTCATTTTACATTTTAAGAAAGTGAGGCAAATGGACCCAGCTAGTAAGTGTATATGGTCAGATTGAATTCAGTAGGAGAGTATATTGACAAACTTCTAAATTATAAATGTTAATATTGGTTTGAGTGTGATTACAAAACTTGAAGAGAAAGGGAGGAATTGAGTAGAATAAAGGGTATAAGGATCCTACTACAAAGTAGCCAACAAATTCATCTAGGAGTAAACTAAAGCATGACTAGGAACCAGCTTAGATATAATAGGTCATGTGGGTGCTCATCAAAAGGAACTCAGGGTAAGAGTTTTTTGAGATGAAAGGGTTAAAGTCTTCATAGTATGATCTCTAGGAGATAAGGTGATTGGGGAGGGGGATGAGGATCAGGAAGAGGAAGAGGAGAAAGTTACATATATAGATATAGATATAGATATAGATATAGATATAGATAGATAGATAGATATAGATATAGATATAGATATATGTATGTATACATATATAGAAATACATCATTAGAATATAAATTCATTGATGTCAATGACTTTTATTTAGTTAGTTAGTTATTTAACCAAGAACTGAGACTTTTCTGAAGACTTAGGAAGCAAAGCAAGGCGAAATTGATATAGTGGAAAGAATTATGAACTCTGCTTAGAGGGATGAGTTTTAATTCCACCACCAGCATTAAAAGTCACTGTGCGACCATGAGCAAGTGGTGACCTTCCACAATTAAAGTTAACGACAATTCAGAAATAGAGATAAAATTATATCCTTTGTACTTTGTTTTCAGTATTTGTTGCACACACATATATGCAGCATAAATTTCAGTAAATGATGATCAAAGTAATGATCTACTATTATTTTGCAGATCTCTGATTGTTGGTGAATGCAGAAATCTGGATTCCAGCAAGTCCAAGAGACATTTTCCCTGGAGAAAGTGTTTGGAAACGTATCTTCTCGGTAAATTGATAGATGTTGAATGCCTTACTTCCCCTTGAAGTGCTTTATTTTAAGCAGAAGATATCTTGAAATTAAGCAATGATTCTCTAATGTCAATCTATAAGGAACTATTTGTGGCATGCACAAAGAAAGGCAAAAAACTGATATCCCTTATTCTCAAGGAGCTCACAGTCTAACAGAGGAAGAAAAGATACAAACAACTATGTATGAATAGTACATATACAGGATAAATTGGAGATAACATTAGAGGGGAGTCACTAAGATTATGGAGGATAGAGAAAGGCTTCTTATAGAAAAAATTGACTTTAACTGAGACTAAAAATGTAAGGGGAAAAAGGGGTTAATTATAAAAAGGTTGGACTGGATTATTATAAAATAGGGTCACCAGGAATTTAATTTATTCCAAAGAAATTTATTTACAAAATATAGAGAGAATGGAGTAGGAAATCAGAGAGAGAGAGGATAGTGTAAAATATCTAGCCTAAGTACTAAGTAATTTAATCCAACCCCTGGCTCAAAAACAGGCAGGGGAGTTTAGTCCTTAACCTGAGACATTTCAGGCCTTGTAGCCAAGGACCTGGGGATACAGGAAGCATCTCTCAAGAGGATAGGTCTCTCCTGAGGCTAATCTCTTCAGAAAATATTCAGGAAAGGAGTCAGCTCTTTTCACTCATCATGTGTCAATCTAAAGGAAGACATTTAAGAACAGCCTCACCAGAAAAAAGGGTCTCAGGTCTTGCTGGCAGATTCTTCACCAGCTGAAGACCTCAGATGATTATCCCAGGAATATCAGATAATTCTCCCTCACAGTAAGTTGTAACTCCCTTTTAAAGACACTCCCTTTTGCATCACTTCCTGTGTCTTCCCCTAATTTTTACGTCTACCAATTACTTTTGAAGCCTTGCTTTAGGACTGCCCAGAGGCAGTCAGTTAAATTTTGATTTGTCACCCACTATTGCACACGTGGGTCACAGACCTCCCACTAAATGATTAAGTGGGATGTTTACACTTTTGGTGATCAAATCTAAAAATGGGCAGGGGAGTTAATTTAATTTTCACAATCAGGGGAAAGTTAATTTCATTTTCACAATCAGGAGAGAGTTAAATTTAATCTTCAAAATAATAAATGGAGATGAAACTTTGAGAGCTATACCAGTGGTCTCTCAGAGCAGAGGGTCCTTCTGACTAAGTGTGATGATTCAGTCGAATAATGCATGAGAGGCACTGCATGTTCAATCCCATGTCAGGCATCACACAGTGCTCTGCCATGGCACAGGGGCTGGTTTATTTTATAGGTTCAGTGAGAATATACTTTCTTGGCACCCAATCATTTTTCAACATACATGTTTCCTTAGAACCTAATAAGGGATGCGAAGCCTAAGGATATAGTCAATGAAACATTGTTGCTATGACAGAAATAGATGAATGACATAAACAGGGTGATCTGGAGGTTCGTTCTCCCTGACATATGGGATGACCAGTTAGGAGAATCATTGTTACTTTTGGTCAGCTTTCATAATCAATCACAATTACTTAGGATATAGGTAACAAAACATTTTGTAGCTAGGTACAGGGTTAGAGGGTAATTTAATGACGCACCAGATTTGGGGTTTTCCTCAATTTACAAGTTCTGTTTTTCTTGTGTTACTTTAAAGCATCTAGCAATGTTGCCTTGTAAATGAATTCAGTGGAGTGTGTTAACAGTGTATGTTTTAGAAGAAAGATTTATTGTGGTGCTTAAGCATATGGCTGGTATTGGCTGTGGGGCCTTGGAATGTGCCGCTGCTTGAGAAAAGAGGGGTAATGGCTAGTGATCTTTAGATTTTAATTCTATGAATATAATCTTTTGGGGGCACTAGTCTGGAGATATTGGGGTGGGATACATATTTATTCTATAAATCTTTGCTCTTATATAATTTCTTTCATATTGGAGAGAGAACAATAATCATCCATTATTGAGGGAAGTTAAAGAGAGTGAGAAGTCACAGAGGATCAGTGGGGGCCTCACTTTGTCAGCCAGTGGGGGTGTGATGGCCTCCAGCAATGAAATGAGAGAGAATCCCAGGTGTATGATACAATCAATGAATGTCTTATGAAAGGAAAAGCAAGGAGGTTAGTGCCACTGTATGAGTGACGGAGTTCATAGTGAGAAGTAAGGTATAAGAAGTATGGAAAGGTAGGAAAGAGAGCAGCAAATTATGAATGTTCCCAAGAGGATTTTATGTTTGTTCCTGAAGGTTATAGGAAATCAATGGAGTTGATTGAATGGGGGAGGGGTTGGCATGTACTCAGAGAAGCTCACTTTGACAGCTGAAAGAAGAATGGGCTAGAATAGAGAAACATTTGGGGGAGGGACGCAAACTAACATTCTGTTGCAATAGTCTAGGTGTGGAGTGATGAAGATCTACAGCCAGACAGTGCCAGGGTTAGATGAGATATTGGAGAGGTAGAAAATAATAAAGTTAATGCTTATCTAGCATTTATTATTTTCCAGGAATTATCTTAAGCATTTTATAAGTGTTATCTTCTTAGATCCTCCCAATAATCCTAGAAAACAGGTATTGTTATTATTCTCATTTTAAAGGCGAGGAATCTGAAGCAACAAGAGGTTAAGTGATTTACACAGAGTAAGACAGCAATTGTCTCAGGCCATATTTGAACTCAGGTCTTACTGACTTCAGACCCAAATTTTATCCACTGTGCCACCTACACAGACAGAATTTGACAACGGATACTAAGATGCTAAGTCTGGATGACTGAAAGGATACCTTTAATGGTATTAGGGAATTTAGGAAGGGGAGAAGAGTTGGAAGGGGAAGAAGATAATGTGTTCAATTTTGTAGATATTGAATTTAAGATATCTCTTGGGCATCTAGTTTGAGAAATCCAAAAGGCATTTGGAAATGTGATACTGGAGGTTAGGTGATAGTTTAGCACTGGGCAATTAAATTCGAGATTTATCTGCATTTGGATAATAGATAAATCCATGATAATACTAGAAATGTCCTCATTATTTTAAAAATACAATGTCATTAGACCCTACTCTCTCTTCAAGCTATCATCCTATATTTCTTGTGCCTTTCTAAATTATCTTTTGAGGGGAAAAATATACTCTTTACCCCTACTATTCTCATTATCTTATCAACATTTTTAAATATAATTTCCAACTTAAATTGAATTTACCACCCTCAAGATTACCAGTAAAATCTTAATGTCCTTATCTAATGACCTTTTTTTCAGTACTCAGCCTTCTCAGCTTCTTTGTATCATTTGACACTGTTGACCAGTGACTTATTCTTAACTCTTATTTTCCTTAACCACTATGAAGCAAGCCTTTGACATTAATGATTACTCTCTCTTCCTTGATAGTCTCTTCACTCTAGACACTCAGGACACTGCTTTCACAGTTTTCCTTCTACTTGTCTTACTGCCCTTTTTTGTATCTTTCTGGGTCCTCTTCCAGATCATAATCTCATACCAAAGGGTTCTCTCAGAGTTCTGTCCTGGGTCATCTTCTCTTCTACTTTTATACTACACTTGATGAGGTGCTTGGCACAATGTCTGGTACCTAATAGGCACTCAATAAATGTATATAGTTTGATTATTGCTTGAATGACTGGTGATTGCAATAGGTCTCATAAATTTAATTTCCATCTCTATTATGATGATTCTCAAATCTGTCCATCTTGCCCCCAAATTTCTGCTAACCTCCCTTCTTACATTTCCAATTACTTTTTAGATATCTCAAGCTGGATGTCCAAGAAAGATCTTAAACTCAATATGTCAAAAATATTAATTATCCTTCCCGCTATAATCCCTCTTCTTCCTACCTTCCTTATTACCATAGAGGACAAAACCATCCTTCCATTCCCTCAGGCTTATAACCTAAGAGTCATCCTGAATTACTTAAGATCTCTTACTCTCTATCCTGTTAATTTTGCAACCTTTCTCAAATATGCTTCCCTCTCTTCTCTGACACCACTACTACCAGCCTTGTTCAAGCTCTCATCACTTCATAACTGGATTATTACAATACTCTGTGAGTGGATCTAACTGCCTCAGCTCCCTATTCTAACACATCTTCTTTTTAACTTCTAAAATGATTTTCCTAATGTGTAGGCTTTATCATGTCATCCCCTTACCCCCTTACCCCCCGCCAATCTCACTTCTTTCAATAAGCACCAGAGGATTTCTATCTCCTCCAGGATCAAATGCAAAATGCTCCATTGATATCCAGTCCCTTTAAATAAGTAGCCCCCCTCCTACATTTCCAATCTCCCATGTAGTGACATTGGCCATTGGCTTCCTGGCAATTCCTCAAAGAAGGCACTCTATCTTTCAGCTGTTAATTTTCTCAGGGACCTCCATGTCTGGAAAAGTCTTTCTCCTTCATTCTGCCCACTGACATTTCTGGCTTTTTAAAAGCCTTAATTCAAATTTATCTTTTACTAGAATCCTTCTCAATTCCCTCTTAATTCTAGTGTCTTTCTTTTTTCAGTTATTTCCTATTTATCTTATATATAATTTGCTCTTTTATATATTTGTTTGCATATTGTCTTCCCCCATTAGATTGTCAGCTCTGTGAGAAAACAGGTTGTCTTTTGCCTTTTATCATACCCATAGCAATTAACACAGTGCTTGGCACATAGTAGGCACTTAAGAAGTAGATACTTTAAAAATGCTCATTAATTGACTGAGAGAAACAGAGGTTAAATGACTTGTGCAGGATCTCAGAGCTAATAAGTGTCTGACACGGGATTTGATCTCAGATCTTTCTTACTTTAAGTCCATACCACTATCCATTGTGCCACCTAACTCCATTGCTTTAGACATTCCATTCCAATTTTAGGATTTTCCCAAATATAGGATTTCCTCCTAATATTAAGTCAAGAACTGCCTCAGCAATTTCCAAGTATTTTTGTTTTTTTTTTCTTTCCAATGGAGATAAATAGAAGAAATCTAATTATAGAGTACTCAGTCTAGAGTTAGGAAGACGAGTTCAAATCTGACCTCAGACACATATTTGTCATATGACCCTGGGCAAGTTATTTAACCCTTGTCTGCCTTAGTTTTTATAACTAAAATAGGGATAATAATGGAATCTGACATTCAAGTTTGTTGCAAGGATCAAATGTGACAATATTTGGAAAACATATGGCACAGTATTTGGCCAATAGTACCAATTAATAAATGCTTACTTCTGTCCATTCCTTCCTTCTTTCCTTCTTTTCTTTCTTCTTTCTTAATTCCTTCCTCCCTTCCCCTTTCCTTCCATGAAACAAGCATTCTGACACTTAGATACAGCTATCATGTCTCTCTACTCTGGGATAAATAGTTCTAGCTCTTTTAACTTTTTTTCTGGAATGATAAGACTTCCTGATTGCCTTCCTCTGGAATACCCCAGTCTGTTATATCAGTTTTAAAGTGGACAGTGTTATTCATTACATCATAGTATCAGCACAAGCATCATTTATGGAAGGAAATCTTTGCATCCAACCAGTGTTACTGGAATGTTATCATTTAACTGGATGTGAAAGCATTTGGATTATGGTTTGGCAATAAAACTTAAAATTTATGTGACTTCAGTGCTTTATCATACCATCCACCTGCAGCATCAGAGGAGACTCACTAAAGGACTATATATGGCTCTGAAGCCATGCTCGAAGCCAGAAGCTGAAGTATGCACACACTTTTGGCAGATCATACTGGTTCAAGAATATGTTTGGGGTGGGAGTAGAGTCAGAAAAAAAGAATATTATTGACTGGGAAAGTATGGGATATGTTTAGGGAAGAATAACTAGTCTGTTTTGCAAGAGTTTGTCAAAATATCATGGGTTTTGGCAATTCCTATTGAGCTGGAAAGACTTCAAGTATAGAAAGTGTGTCTGTTGTCTGACAAAAGGCTCAGATAAGTTTGGAGAGGCTTGTCAGTTAGTTGGCCAGGGTAATAAATGTTCTAGCCATTGCAATTCTTGAAGACTGCCTATTAAAAAGAGAATGTATCTACAACGTGGAAGCAAGTACATAAGCTGACATTATGGATCCTGTTATGTAGCATGAGGAAAGCCACTTAATTGTGTGATCTTCAGTTCTTTAATCATATAGGATAATCATATTTTCACTACATTTATCAAAACTTATTACATTATCTGTATCTATGATGGACTCATTTAATAATATGTCTATCATCATTTTCTATCAATAAATATATTAACCAATATTAATATCTCCAAATTACTTCCCCTAAGTATATGTTCTTCTTAGGACACTTTGAGGTAAGGGATATTTATTAATTATTCAATTAATATAAACTTTCCCCAATTTTATGCCCCATAAACATAATATCCCCTAGAATATGTTATTTGACAGCAAGTGGTGTTTTTTTTTTGCTATGTTCAGTAAAGTGCATAAACTCTTACAAATAAATGACACTTAAATGCACGTTCACTTGGATCAGATTGTTTTAGATTGGATAAGATTAAACTGAAATTATATCTCTGTATGTATGCATTGATGTTTAATCATATCCTTATAAACACACATGCTTATATATGCATATATACATAGATTAATTGGCTGTGACAATATTATTAAATATATCTGTTATAATTATTTCATTATTTCATTATTCATTTAGATGTTTTATTTACTCATTCAGTCATAATTGCATTTTAGGAAAACTGTATGTGAAATTATGGAGAAACAAAATATAATGTAAATTATGTACAAATCAGAATCTGGTTTACTAATGTAAGTTGAAAATGTTTTAATTTCTTAATTAAATGAATACCAAACCATTATAAGACATTTATATATATATATATATATATATATTCAAAAAGAAAATAAGCAATTTATGTTAGGAACTGTGTATTTTACTTGTTTCTTTTTTTTCTCCTTAAAGTGGAAAATAATTTTAATTAAAATAATTTTATCTTATAAAATACTTTCTTTTTTCTTGTAATTTTCTTGTGATTGTGCTGAACTCTACAGCTGTGATGAACTCTACAGCTACTCCTCTATACCTGCCAGTTTAAACTAAGTCCTAGCTAACTTGAAGTTTATATAGTTGGATGTAACTACTTAGCCTCTAAAATAACCATCTAATTTTCCCACCTATGGTCTAATCTTATAAAGCTTGGGTATTCTGATCATCACTTTCTACTAGGAAAGAAAGTATTCAATTGTATGTTTCTATTAAACTTAGTATTCTAATGAAAAGATTGAAATAATTATTGCATGTGATCTTTGTAAAATATTTTCACCCTTTATAAATTAATGGGATCATAGTAGTCATTTTTTGCCATTCATATGAATTACAAGTGCAGCAATCCTAATCTGTCTTTTAGGCATCTATTCCCTCTCCATTCCTTCCCTGTTTGCAAAACTCAAACCCATAACTCAAACCCGTTGTTTGAAGCAATGCATTGCTCCAATGCAATACCAGAGGAATCGTCTCATGGAAGGTTTTTAGTGGTCTAATAACAAAATATCTTGCTAACTTGATAATGTCAATTAAAGAGTAAACTAGAAACACTAAATATTGATAATAAAATATTAAACTCAGTTAAGCTCAAATAATAGTTTTCAGGATCATGGGATCCTTTTAGGGATTTTGAGAGGCTATATATTCAGTAAGAATCTTCTTAAACCCATATAAAATTTTTTGAGATATAACCTATTTTTAAGACCTATAAAAAAGACAGATTTCACCTCCCTCAGGAATTCATTCCAAGGTTCCACAATTCTCATTGTCAGGAATTTCTTCTATCTAGCCTAAATCTTTCATGGTACTATTTAAATCCATTACTTCATTTTTCCCCCTCCTTTTGCTCAGTAGAAATAGAGAATAGCTGAGATAAGGGAGATTTTGAGATTGAGAAGAATTGAATGCTGTTTCCTAGCGTTACTATCTCCCAGAGGAGAAGTTTCTAAAGATGACTGATAAGAGGATAATTTGAGTAACTTAAATATAGTGAATACCAATAACCGATGGTGAACATCCAAGAAGCCTTACAGAATTAAAAGGAGAAATGATGAAAATAAAGATAAGAAAATCCTACAATATTGTGACTTTAAAAGCAATTACACTTTTAAAAATTGCAAGCATTCTAGCACTAAATTTTCTTAAATTTCTCTTTTCATATTAATTGGCTTCATTTTTCATTGGAATAAGTGAAATTATTCAGAAAATGGACATGATAATTCTCACTGAAGGTAGTGAATGTTATTGAGTGATTATGAATTTTCTTAAGTCAGAGGCATAGTGAGGAATAGAAATAAGCGGTTTTGAGAAGATGAAGCTAATTTCTCCTGATAGTTCTGCAAAACTAGATATGACACCCCCAAATGACCTGTCATTCCTTGTATTTCTTGTTGTCTTGATCAATAATTTTATGTCTCTATGAATCTTAGCTATTTCAGTGTTGAAGTGATTCCTAAGTACAATAATTTCTTCTATCATTAATATTACAGACTGATGTAAAAATCATTCTTTGTAGCTGATGATATACTCAAAATCTACTTGCTAATAAGCCTGAGATATCCCAAATCTATTGATAGCCTGTTCCCTAAAGATCTTCCAAGCAACTCCAAGCACTCCTGGATAATATGTTGAAATGTTAGCAAGAATTCTTCTAATTTATTCTAAACATGTGTGTAATAAAGATACTTGTGAAATATTATGTGGCTTGGTTCTTTTTGATCTTGTTAAAAGTGTTCATGTCAGCTAAAGGAAAGATGATGTGAAAGTGCCTACTTACTAATGATTTCATCTTAACAGGGTTTCAAACACAGGACAAAAAAACAGATACTACTCTTTTTTACAGATACTTTTGCAAATCCATTTTGTAAGCCCTCTCTACTACCCAGAAAATTAGTGCAGTCTTTTCTCATAGGGGCAAGAGAAGCAAATCCTTTCAAAAACAAATTTAGGCCTATTTACAAAACATGCAAAGGGAAGTTGTTTTAAGTAGGTGCTACTTCAGGTATGACTAGAAATAAATACAACTTATTCACTAATGAGGTGAATCCCATTCAGTAAGCACATATAATTTTCTTCAGGAGAGAAGAACTTGATGGAGAACTTCTAGCAAGTAGATTATCTCAGGAAATATTGAAGTCAGTACAATATGCAAATGTATCAAAGACAATACATATAATGAGAATAAAGCCTTCAAAATAATCATAATAATATAAAACATTTTTTCTGAAAATAAAAATAGATATCAATGGATAACTGGGCTAGGCCCACTGGCCATATCTTCATAGAAGGATAGAAGTATTTTTATTAAAAAGACATAAAAGAGATAGCAAAGTAGAGAAAAAATACTGGTTGGCAGAAGAGTAGCATTCTGGTCACCAGGCTTTGGAGGTAGCTGGATTGCATGATGAATAGGGTACTAGGTGTGGAGTTAGGAAGACATGAGTTCATATCTGACATTAGATGCTTACTACCTGTGTGGCCGTGAGCAAGTCACATAATCTCTGCCTGACTCAATTTCCCCAACTATGAAATTAAGATAATAGCATCAAATTTGCTGAGTTGTAAATGAGACAATATTTGTAAAGTGCTTGATATAGGGCCTGTGACTTAGTTGGTACTATAGAAATACTTATTCCCTCCTCTTCCATTTTATCAAGACTGACAAAAAAGTTGAATACCATTGGATTCTATTCTCCAGAACAGAAGGCAGAAATAATGGAATCAAAACATTTATTCTTTTGTCTTGCAAATAGATAATAGAGCATAAGGGAAACTATGAAGCATCCAAAACTTCACTGATCAACTAAAGAAAAAGAAAAGAGGGCAACTGGGAGAGAGAAGAATTGACCCAAGCCTCTTCCTCTGACTCAACTAATATGGAAGAGAGAAAAATTCCAGAGAATTTAAAAGTGCTGCCATCAAACTCCACCCACTATATCTGCTCTAATGCTTCTAGGTATTCTTCTCTATACCTATGCCTCAACTCTTCCTGTCAAAAATTATAGGAAGTAACTTAACATCCTCCACATCTGAAAGAGAGAAAAGATATGTCCTTCTTTCAAGTGAAGGAATTATTTTTAATTGAACAGACTGTGTCCTATTAATAATTGATAAAATCTATCTCCCAAAATCCAGTCTATGTGAACAATTAAAACTGAATTTCCTGGACTGGTGTTGATTTGAAGAATGTTAAGGTATTGTTATGGGCCTGATTCCAAGCATTTAGAAATAAATGAACATCCAAAGTTAATTATGATATTGCTAAGAATAACTAACTGATAGGACAAGTCCCTTAAATTATTCACCTGTCTGAACCAGGTTGATAACACCAATCATTATGCCTAGCACATTATGGATAAATAGCCAAGATCCTATCCCTGGAATCACTCAGATGACACCCAAGGCCATGGGCTAGTTGCATACCTTCACTTTGACATTTCCTCAATTTCTCTGATATATATGTGTGTTACACACATATATGTGTGTTATGCACATATATATGTGTATATATAATCTATTTGTGTTTCTAAATGGATTTTGTATGTGCATAATAGTTAACATGTTTTCTCTCCAATTATAATATACACTTAAGGGAAGGGACTATATTTTTGCCTTACTTTATATGTCTAAACACATCACAGCGCCTGGCACATAAATACTGGTTGATTTGACTTGACTAACCAAAAAGAAAAAAATGAAAAAAAAACTTAGGGAAGAGAAATTACCTCAAAATCAGAATTACCTAGATTTGATTCATGAAACCGGGACTTAGTTATATGACCAATCTCAAATCATCTGATCTCTCTCAAATTTAGTTTACTCAGTGGTAATTTAATACTTAATTAATACTTAATTATACTTAACAATACTTAATAATAGCACAAATAGCACAAAACTTATAAGGTTTTTGTAAAGATCACATGAGATAATTATTGTAAAGAACTTTTCAAACCTTAAAAATTCTACCTGCATATTTACTGCTTGTTATTATAATTATAGTTTTTCTATAAATATGATTAATACTATAGTACAAATGCCAAAGAGGTAGCCAGATCACAAAAAAAACTTGAAAGTTGCATTCCTTAAAGAGATGAAGTTTAAAAAAAAAGCAAGAAAAAATCATTTTTTAAACACGTTACAGGATAAATAACTTCAGTTCATCAAGCTTCTAATATTCTAAATCAATTATATTTTATATATTTTATATAACTTTGAGGGTAAAATGTTGATTGGAAAAATTATTTTTATTTCATTGCAATAGATAAAAACAAAAATGCTATTTTGCTACAAACTAGCTTCACAACATGCCTCTTCTGTTGACTTCATTAAAAATATAATCAGGCATTTAAAACCTCAAATTATAATATGCTTGACTTCTATGATCTTCTCTCCCCTTCCACAGAGTGAAAAAAAATTTCTCTTTGAAAAGTATTTTCTATTCATAGACTTTCTAAAACTTATAGGGAAAATTAATTTCAGATACTATAACTATGAAAAGGTCATTTACTCTCAGGTATAGATCCCCTCAACACCCCAAACTTTATAGTTCAGCATTATAGAATTTGTCTTTGAAAACATTCATTAAAAGCATTGGCATTAGATTTAGGGTATCTGGGTTGAAACAGTTTTACCTGCTCTTTTGACTGATATTTTCAGCAAGTCATATACATTAATTGGTCCTCAGTTTCTTCATCTATAACAATAAGATGGTTAGGAAAAAATAATTGGTCAGGGCAGCTAGGTGACTTAGTGGATAGAAAGCCAAGTCTAGAGAAGTGATGTCTTGGTTTCATATCTGGCCTCATACGCTTCAAAGCTGTGCAATAGTGGGAAAGTCACTTAACCCCAATTGCCTTGTCCTTACCACACTTCTGGTTCTATTGTAACCAATATTTAATATTGATCCTATGAGAGAGGAAAAGAGTTTTTAAAAAAGATAATTAGTCAAAAGAAATAATTGAAAGTTCAACTATATAAGATTGCTCCAAATGCCTGATAATTAAAGAAATACCAACAACAAAGAACAACAAAATACCCCCAAACTTCTGAGGTTTAAGCTTAGACCTAGAAAATTAACATATTCCAAAAGATGAATTTATAAAAAATGAAAAATAAAGCTTCATATTAATAATTATTTCATCCAAATATGTGTCAAATAACATAAAGGATCTAAATGAACTGGAGGAATTTTTAAAAATCTAAAATGCCAAGATTAGCAGTAAAAGAAATAGATGGCATATATAAGTAATTCAATCTAATTAGATAAAAAGAATTTGAAAAACCATGAATAAGTTCCCAAATGAAACCTAAGATAGAATTTATTGGTATATCAGCAAATTTAATTAAAAAATTGAAGATCAATTCCAGGGTTCTAAATCTTGTTTGAAAAACTAGGAAAGGGAGGACAGTCCAAGATGTCTGGGTAGCAAGAAGTATTGCAGTTAAGCTCCCATCCCTCAAACTCCTCTAAACAGACTGAGAAAATGTACCAAACCTTATCCTGATGGAGAAATTCTGAAAAAGTTACAGCAAATTTTTGTCTGGTACAAATAAGCATAGAGAGACAGACAGGTGGAACTGAAACTAGAAATTGTGTCAGGGCAGAAATATTCCACACTGGCTGAACACTTAGGAACCCAAAAAGAGGCTATACACCAAAGAAAGAGAAGGTCTCAGAACCAAACTGGGGTAATCCCAGGTCCATATTAGAGCACTGCCATAGGAAAAAATATAGCAAATGGCAGCTTGGTCACCTACTACCTAATTCTGAGTCACAAATCAAAGATAAATTGAGAAAGGGATCTAGACGTAGGGGGTGGCACTCCCTTACAGGGAGGACCTGAATTGTGTACCAAGAAAAGAGAAAATTCAGAAGCAAATAGCGGCATTTTGGCTCAGATCTCAGAAGCAGAGAGGGATCTCAGAACATCTGACCAGCAAAGGCTGCAAAGGAATAGCATAGGTGAGAATCCAGATGAAAGAGGAGCCTAGAGAAAACAAAACTTCCTAAATAACTGATAGAGTCCGAGTCTGAAAACATTCTACTCCTGCCCTGAAATCCAGATCAGAAATTTGCAAAGCTGAAACCAGGGCTGTAAGCAATCAAACATTCCTCTGGCTTATAGTAATTTAGAAGCATTGAAAGTTTGCAGGCCCCCAACATCTTGATATCTTGGAACAATATAATACTCAATACCCTTAAGAAAGCACCAATAGGACTAGCTTCTAACTTCCCTCGAAAAAGTGTCATAAAGCCCAGCCATAACAAGAAGTATAAAATCATGAAGCATTCTGGTAGAATGAACAATAACAACAAAAAATAGTCCATTGTAATTATCTTTTTGGTAACAGGAATGCTTAAAACACAAAGGCATGAGAATGGCTCCAAAATATCTTTAGGCAACAAGTCAGAGAAAAATGGAAATAATACATAATTCAACTAGAAATCCTGAAGATATGGAGCAAGTTTGAAATATTTTTTAAGCAAATGAAGTGAGAATAGTTGAAGAAAAAAATGGACAAAATAATTAGAGCTACAGAAGAAAGAACACTAGAAAATATAGGAATGAATGGATATTTTTTGTCATGATGAGTAGTATATGTGCAATGAAGAGAAAACATTATAAGTAAGGGGAATTCTAATAAAATCATGAATAAATCGGTTATCCATTATTGACTAAATTTTATATAATGTTAGAAATACCAGTTATAATGATGATAAACAAAAGGAATGGAAAGAATAGACACAAAGATGAAATAAGTGATCATTTTTGTAGAAAATATAGTTTAGAAAAATCCAAGATGTCAAATAAAATTCAATTGAAATAATTACACATTGCAGCAAAGTTGCAGTATATAAAATAAATCTGATTGTAAGAATTTTTTATATTACCAATAAAACTAAACAGGTAGAAATGGAAAAATAATCTAATTATAAGAGCCAGATGAGCAAAACTACAACAAAACAATTTATAGAAAATAAGATAGACTTATAGAATTGGTGTTAATTAATCATGAGTAGGCTCAATTAATACAGTACAAATGACAAGACTAGAATGAAATTGCTAAGTCAGTGACCTATCAACCCAACTACCAAAGGATTATTATAGATAGGTAGAAAAATAATATAAAAATTCAACAAGAGCAAGAAAATGTTAAGAATAACAAATTAATGAAAAAGAAGCAAGACGGGCAAGGAGACTACCTACTGATATGTGATTTTAAACCACACTATAATATATTAATAAATTAATAATCAACATTATTTTATATGCATCAAGAAACAAAGAGGTCAACCATTGGAATAGATTAGGTACATAATCTACAGAAGTAAATGAATAGCCTAGTTTTTCATAAAACCAAATTTTTTTGTTTGTTTTGTTTTGTTTTGTTTTTTATCTTTGAGAGTAAGAATTCATTATTTCACTGAAATATTTGGAATATCAGAAAGCAATCTGGCAAAAGATAAGTATAGAATAACATCTCACACCATATACCAAGAGAAGCGTGTTGTTGTTGGTTGTCTCTCGAACTGAGGATGACAATTGTCTTTGTGCGTTTTTGTGCACAAAGACACCTGTGCATGAAGATTTAAGTGGAAAAGTCGATGCACAGAGACAGTCCCACTCTCTCGGCATTGGAAGCCTGGGTCCATTGGCATGAAAAGTCGCTACACCTGGAGACTTCCTCAGCTGCATTGGATGGCCGTGTTGTCCTTTGTGCTCCAACACGCCCTGAGCACTCCACAGTGCCTTGCTGCATCGCCATCTCAGCCATTGAACCTTCTTGTTGGTTTCTTCCACCTGTTCTGCCGAAGCAGTCTTCACATGCTGGGTGAGCAAAGCCCTAGTTCACCAGAGGTCGACATCGACCCGATGGCTACCCTCACAAGGTTTAGCCAAACTGTCGAAGCTGTTGCCCTGGGTGTGGCTGCTGCCGCATGCTAGCAGCTACTAGGAGCCACAAGTGAGAGCTAGGTGTCAGGTGAGGGTCAGTGGCTGGAGAGCTGCCCTAGAAGGGCACGACAAGCCCTCCATACCAGAGATATTACCCCTCCCTGAGCACCCCATACACCCCACCAAAAGATGCATCAAATGGTTATATAACGTAGATGTAGAATTTTATATCATGAACAAATTAGAGAATGAAAAGAGAAATTACTTGCCAAATCTTTGGGTAGGGAAAAATTTCAAGACCAAAAGAAAAAAAAAGGCAGAGATCACTGAGGGTAAAGTGTGTACTTTTGATTATATATTTTAATTTGGTCGAACAAAACAAGTATTGCTAAAATTAGAGGCAAAGTAAGTAAATAAGGGTAAAATTCCTTGGAGAACTTTTTTTCTGATAAAAATCTCATTTCTAAGATATATAACAAATGATTTAAATTTACAAGACTGAGAACTATTCCTTAATTGATACATTTTCAAAGGATATGAATAGATTCTTTTCAGAGGAAGTAATCAAAGGTGTCAAAGTCATAGAAAAAAATCTTCCATATCATTAATAATTGTAAAAATAAAAATTAAAGTAATTTTGAAGTTTCACTTTCTACTCATCAGATTTTTAAAACTGACTAAAAGGAAAATGATAAATGTGACACAGATAATGTGAAAATAGGTATATTAATGCACTATTGATGGAGCTATGAACTGGATCAGTAATTGGGGAAAACAATTTGTTTCTATGCCCATAGAATTATTAAACCATGCATATACTGCCATAGTATTATTTAGTATATACTCCAAAAAATATTAAAGGAGAAAAAAAGATCTATATGTCATCAAAACTTAAATCAATTTTTTGTAGTTGCAGAGAAATGAAAATAAGGACTTCTTTATCAATTTGGTAGTAAGTGAAAACTATTATGGATTTTGACATATTCTATATGGATGAAATACTTACATGCCATAAAAAATTACAAAGAGGATAGCTTCACAGAAACCTTGGAAGGATTATATGAATTGAGGCAGAGTATAAAGGAACCAGAATAATTTATAAAATAACCACAGTATTATAAAGATAATGTCTAAGAACTCTGATTAACTAAATTAATAGTCATGATTTTAGAGGGACCATAAGAGAACATTTTATCAACCTCCATACAGAGAGGTAATGAAATCAGAAGGCAGAAAAAGAAACATTTATTTTTTGACTTGGTCGATATGAGAATTTGTTTTGTTTGACTTTCTTTTAAATAGTGTAACTATTTTAATTAGGAATTTAAAAATTATTTAGAACATTTTCCATGGTTACAAGAGTCATGATTTCTTCCCCCCTCCAACCCCACTTTCTCCTCCCTCCTCCTAAATCCAACAAGCAACTCCACTGGGTTATCCATGTATCATTGTTCAAAACCTATTTATATGTTATTCAAATTTGCAGTAGAGTGATTCTTTAACATCAAAACCCGAATCACATCCCTATCCCTCACTACATGGTTGATCATATATTTTTCCTCTGCATTTCTGGTTCCACAGTTCTTTCTCTAGATGTGGATAGTGTTCTTTCTCCTAAGTTCCTCTGGATTGTCCTGGGACATTTTATTGCTACTGGTAGAAAAATCGATTGTGCCACAGTGTATCAGTCTCTGTGTACAATGTTCTCCTGGTTCTGCTTCTTTTGCTCTGCATCAATTCCTAGAGGTTGTTCCACTTCACATGGAATTTCTCCATTTCTTTATTCCTTTTAGCACAATAATATCCCATCACCAGCATGAACCACAATTTGTTCAGTCATTCCCCAATCAATAGATACTCCCTCATTTTCCAATTTTTTTGCCACCACAAAGAGCATGGCTATGAATATTTTTGTACAAGTCTTTTTCCTTATTATATCTTTGTGGTATAAACCCAGCAGTGCTTTGGCTGAATCAAAGAACAGACAGTCTTTTAGTGCCCTTTGGGCATAGTTGCAAATTGCCCTCCATAATGGTTGGACCAATTCACAACTCCACCAGCAGTATATTAGTATCCCAATTTTGCCACATCCACTCCAACATTTATAGCTTTTTGTGGCCATATTGACAAATCTGCTAGGTGTGAGGTGGTACCTCAGAGTTGTTTTAATTTGCATTTCTCTAATCTGGAGGGAATTAGAACACTTTTTCATGGGCTTATTGACAGTTTTTATTTCATTCTGTGAAACTGACTATTCATCTCCCTTGATCATTTGTGGATTGGGGAATGGCTTGATTTTTTGTAGATTTGACTTAGTTCCTTATATATCTGGGAAATTAAACCTTTGTTGGAGAGTTTCATTATAAACATGTTCTCCCAGGTTGTTTCTTTCCTTCTAATTTTGGTTGCATTGGTTTTGTTTGTACAAACTCTTTTTAATTTTATGCATGAACTTTGCAATGTTATTTATCTCTTGCTTGGTCTTAAATTCCTTCCTTTCCCACAGATCTGACAGGTATTTTAATCTATGTTCACCTAATTTATTTATGATTTTACTCTTTATAGTTGTCATTTACCCATTTTAAATTTATTTTTGTATAGGGTATAAGATGTTGATCTAAACCTAATTTTCCCCATACTGCTTTCCAATTTTCCCAGCAGTTTTTGTTAAATAGTGAGTTCTTATCCTAAAAGCTGCGGTCTAGCTTACTGAGATCATTTGCTCCTAGTCTATTCCATTCATCCACCCTTCTGTCTCTTACCCAGTACCATATTGTTTTAATGGTCACTGCTTTATAGTATAGTTTAAGATCTCTTACTGCTAGGCCCCCATCTTTCACAATTTTTTCATCATTTCCTTTGATATTCTTGATCTTTTGTTCTTCCACATGAACTTTGATATATTTTTTCTAATTCTATAAAAAAGTTTGTTTGACTTTTTAAAAGTATTTGGTTTTTTTCCCATATAGATTTTTTAATAGGAGAACGGGAAGAACATGCTTGTACAAAAACATTTTTAGATTTACAGCAGATCTTTTTGTAGTGGCAAAGAATTGGAAAATTGAAGTGATGTCCAATTGGAAATGGCTGAACAAATTGTTGTATATGAAGGCGATAGAATACTATTGTGCTATAAGAAATGATAAGCAGGATAATTTCAGAAAAAAACTGGAAAGGTCTACATGAACTGATGTAGAGTGAAATAAGCAAAACCAGAATAAGATTACACACAGTAACAGATACGGTGATCCAACACAGTTCTGAAGGACTTATGTCAAATAATTCTATCCATCTCAAGAGAAAGAACTGTTAGAATCAGAATGCAGATCAAATAATACTATTTTTATTTTTATGTATTTGTGGTTTTTGTTCATTCTAGGGGTTTAGTTTTTTATAAGTATTTTCTCACTATAATGACCAATATGTAAATATGTTTTGAATGATCATACAAATATTACTCAAATCAAATTGATTAACAATTTTTAGAGGAGGGAGAGAAGGGGAAAAGGGAGACAATTTGGATCTTATAATTTAAGGAAACATATTGAAAAATATTACATGTGATTATGAATATAAAAGATTCAAAAAATTAAAATTAAAATTGGCTACATGAAATCCAATAACTCCAAGGGACAGAAAAATATAATAAATAGGTAAAAGAATTTTAAATAGAAGAAAATGGGAAATATAACACTGGAAAAACTATTAACTAGAAAAAAGATTGAGTTAAGATAACTTAAGAAAGATTAAATTACCTGAAATTCATAATTTCATAAAAAAGTCAAGCTATCATTTTTCAAGAAAGTGCCAAGGAAATTTCAACTAACAACACGACATACAACCAGAGAGTAAAATTGAAATAGAAATAATCTACCAATCACCACTGACATTAGAAGGTACCTTAGAGATCATTTAAATCATACCCTTCCCATCAGAATACTAAAGTTGATAGTCCAAGATCACAAGGTATCAAGTAACAAAAGCAAAATATGACTCAAGTATCCTGACTCAAAATCCAGTGAAACGTACAAGAATCTGTATATTGTATTATAAATTGGGAAATGTCAATAAGAAATCATTACAAATGTAGAAAATTTCAATTATTTTGGATTCTATACTTTTGTCAATATATTCTGTCCAGTGTTACAAATTGCAATGTATTTTCCCTTCTGATCTTATGATACTTTTATCTATTAATTCTCATAAATCTTCTAGCTTTTGACATTTCATGGATATAGTTAAGTATTCAGGCTATCCATATGTTATACTTTGCCAGAGAATTGGCTAACATTCTTTTTTTGTCATACCTCTTTCTCCAAATAATTCTTCATATATTATTTGATCCAGTTTATTCTCTCCCAACATTGACATTTTAGATGACCAACATATTTAATTTTTTTCTGACACTATGCTCTTCCATAAATTAGTGCCACATGTATCAGCTTTGGGAAAAATGATGAGCTTTTGCTTCAAAAAGATGTTACAAATTCATTAAATATTTTTTTTTGACCAAGGGAAAATCCATATCCTATTCCTACTCATTTCAGTTCCTTTTTCAGCCTAGGTTCCAAAGATTTTTTTAAATTAAAAAAAGTCCTCATTTATTAGCTCTACATGTTATCTCTCCAAATACATCCCACAAACTTGATTACAAAGGATTTCTTGATCACCTCATTTTTTGTGTGAAAGATAATTTCTTTATTTCTTTTATCTTATTCAACTATGCACTGAATACTGGCAAAGACTATTCTCATAAAAATATAGATGTTAAATTAAGCAACTCAATTAAGGATTGTTGAAATCAATTCTATCACTTTAAAAATATTAATAATAATGCCCACATTCAAGCTTTTGTTATCATCCCCATTTAAAAATAATTTGAAAATTAATTCTTTCGTGTTCTCAAAATTGGATTACATCTAATATAAAAGTCTTTTTATACTAAATTTAGTATAACTTATCTTTATCATTTAATTTTATTCTTTCATTGAATAGAAAGGAAGTGATTTTTAAAGTGTTGGTTCTATTTGCATTCAGAAAGAAAAAAACAATAATGCCACTTTTTTGACAGATATTTATCATCTTTTCTTCTCTTTGTTCTCTTACTACTGGTCTCATTATTAAGTCCTTGGAGGATCTGGCTTAATTTGTTCTCCAGGCTTTATGGAAATGTGTTTTTACCTCCATTGTTTATTATTATTTATGAAACAATAGCACTTATGCTTCACAAAAGGAAAAATACAAAATAAGAAAAAGCTCATATATATGTAAAGAAATTGAATTAAAGGCAAGTAATAAAGGATAATATAAGTCTTGATATGGTTAAAAGAGTGCCAAAATGAGATAAAGTTGAAAGTGACAATTAAGGGTAACAAAAATATTATCTAAACCAAAAAAGAAAGAGGAATAAGACCACTACAAGGTGAATAGGAAAACAATGAATTACAAAGGCTTTTGTAAAAGCAAGACTGCTCAAATCATTGTGTTTCTGATTTTTCAACAACAGGAATTGATTTTAACTGGAAAAGAAAGAAAATATGTGATGAACACAGTATTTACCAAATATAAATAAGGAATTAGCAAAATATCTAATTTCCTTGAAGAAGCTTTTGATTTCTGTAACTCATATTAAAATGTGTTTTGGAGACATGCTGGTAATGAGAATAAGGTGCTTTGTTATGTATCTTTAAGAAGTAAACTATACAAAAATCCTAAATAAGTAGAACCAGGAGATTATAGAGAGTATAAGTAATATTACACTATGGTCAACTGTGAAAGACTTAGCTACATTCAACAATACAAAGATCTATGACAATTCTGAAGGACTTATCATAAAGAATCCTATTCACCTCCAGAGAAAGAACTGTTGGGAGTCAGAATGCAACCAAAGAATACAATTTTCAAACCTTAGTTTATTCGTGTTTCTATTTTGGGGTTTTGTATTTATAAAAATATTCTTTTACAACCATTACTAGCATGGAAATATATTTTGTATGATAATACTTGTAAAATCCACATCAAACTGCTTACCATCTTTGGAAAGGGGGAGGGAAGAGATAGATGGAGATAATCTGGATCATATAATTTTGGAAAATGTACATTGAAAATTGTTTTTATATATAATTGGCAAAATAAAGAACTTTAAAAAGATTTTCCCTATATTTTTCAATAGAGAAAATAAAAAGTAGAGAATGTAGACTGAATTAACTGAAAAAATAAAATTTTATACTATATATATATATATATATATATATATATTTGCATACATTCATTTATTATATATTCCAAGTTCAGAGAAGCCAGATTAAGAAAATATTTAGCCCTTTTAAGAATAGCAGATACTTTTCAAGAACTAAATGGTTCTGTTTTCTATTCCTATGCCCTTTATAAGTACTTCAATGTAGAGTAGGGTTATTTCTAGTTTCTTGGAAGTTTAGAGAAAGAAGTACAAACTCCAGAAAGACCTAATCTAGAAAGGCATTGAGTATAGACATTGGAGCAGACTGTCTGTCATCTCGGGAGGAACCTAAATTAATAGAAATTCTGCTTCAGCAATTTTGGCCACAGGATGATGGTTCAGTGTTATTAAAGCCATATGTTAAATTTTCTGTTTTAATAAATTAAGAACTTATGCTGAAATTATAGGTCCTTGATGTAGAAGAGAATAATTATTTTATTTTGAAATATTTTGAAACACAACCTCTGACTGTAGGGTGTGTGTGTGTGTGTGTGTGTGTGTGTGTGTGTGTGTGTGTGTGTCTGTGTGTGTCTGGTGGTAATAATCACATGTGATCAATGGAAAATATCTGAAAAAAAATGTCAGCAAAGTTCCTGTGTGATTTTGACAGTCTTAGGATTCTCGTCTTTACTATTTCATATTCAGTGTTGTACCTCTTAAACATGCTCCTGCTGCAGTCTACATGTGTCATTCATTGATGCCTTGGTTTTATTTACAATTTATTTCATTGTTTTTCTTCTGTTTAATCTTTAGTTAATTACTTTCTTATGGGGACTATTAATTGATTAGCAATATTGTAATTAGGTATTTCTATTGGTCAGGAGGTGAATATATTTTTGCACATGACATTCAGAGAAAATGTGTTACCTGTAAAGGTCAGATAATTAAAATTACAAAGGAAAAAGATACTTTTTTAAAGTTAATATTAGGAATACCATATTAGACCAATGGAAAAAACAAAGTTTATCAATAGCAGCTTTGTGATTACAGATGGAAAAATTCTCTTAGGCTTGGAATGAAAGCTTCCATTTCTTTTCATGCCTATTTCTTTCTTTTTTTTTTTTCATTTTAATGGAAATTTCTCTTTCACTTTTATTTCCTCTCCATCCATTTGGAATGAAAAATCAGGGGAAAGCCTTATAACAAAAACACAGAGTCAAACAAAACAAATTTTAACATTCACTTCTATTCATCTATAAATTCCTATCGCCTCCATGAAGTCTTCATCAATCCTGTCAAAGTGTTTGAATACTGTGAGATTCAAATGTTGAGTGTGGAACTTCATTTCCCAGGGGGCCATGCTCCCCTACTTCCTAAAACGGGATTGGTCCAATTCAAGACCACTCCCAAACCGGGAAGTAGGGGGCATAGTCCCTCCCCCAGCATTGGATTGGTGGGCCAATCCCACACCAGGAAGTAGGAGGGACCCCTGAGGCAGGCTGGGGAATAAAGTTCCCACACCACAACAGTTTGAAACTTGCATACTCCCTGCTTATAATACTCATAGCACCTGCTTAGTATATATCTTTTGTATTTTGTCTCATTAAATTTTGCATTAGAACTCTTTGTTTTATATCTATATCCATATCCATTTTAGTATCTAAATGTTTTATTTTCTCTAGGAGATGGGAGTAGTCTGATAGCATTACTCTAGAAACTCAGAAAACGTTGCTAAATAAGTCTTTTATGAATATCCATAGTAAATGAAAGTTCTTCAAATACCTGAGATAGCAGATCAATTGGACAAATGGAGAGTAAACAGAGAATATGTAAAGGTAAAAATGATATCCATCCTGACTAACTTATAATAACTAATATGCTTTAGTTTCCTCCTTTTTCAGAATGATGTTGTCTTCACCAAACAGCATAGCAATACTTCATGCTTACTTTCTGATACATCTGTAGTTAAAAGTCTAGATAACCACTACTTACTTTTCACTTGAAACAAAATAAATTATGTACCTATAGCAATGGAATCTGTAACAACAGAAATCATTAATGTCTGCAGATTATCAGATTATCAACATGTTTGAAACAGTGAAAAAGTAGTCTAAGCAATGGGGAAAGGGACCTGTAGTCCTCTAATGTACATTTAAAAAGTCACCATAATATTAACTGCTTTGTGTAGACTCAATGTCATTTCCTACTGATTATACCCCTCCCACTCATGAACCTGGTTCTATTATTGGATTTCACCATTACCCAGACAATGTGGACTTCAGATACACACATACACAACCCACTGCACAAGTAACTCGGGAATCATATACACAAGTTTAAACTCTTATCTACTACCGTGTTCTTTGTCTGTGAGAGGTACTAGGGGGCTAGTCCTATTTAAATCTTTCCCCCTACATACTCTTGCCTAAGGAAATAAAAGGGAAGTTTGAGAAAGGTATGACTGGAGGAAGTGCTCTAACTTTTATGTTTGGATACCTAAAACAACTGCCAAGAAGCAGATGCTTGGGACTTAGGGTTCCCTAAAACAAGAAGACATAGTTACTGTGGAACCCTTTGTTGTGTTGTGCATCAGTTACCCAAGTTCCTTGTTTCATCCATTCTTTACAATAAAGTTATCAGACTGTTTGGCTCACATATACTTGCGAATTTGTAAGGGTATATGCTATCATTTAATCAGAAGCTTGGGACTAAGGACCATAATGTCAAGAGTACAATCTCTACCAGGACAAATAGTGTGGCCCTAACTATATATAAGAAGTATTAACCTCCTACTCCAGTGATACTTCCTACATGAGGCTTTAAGCCAAAAATGCTTAGCTCTCCACCCCCTTTGTATTTATGTTTCTTCTTGTATCTGTTATTCATCTTAGTGCAAGGACTTCTAATCATTTTTCAATCACAGACTCTTTGACAGTCTGAGGAAGTCTAAGGATTCCTCCAAATATTTTTAAATTAATATAATACATAAGATTACAAAGAAAAGTACATATATTTAGAAGGCTAATTAAATATATCAAAATCTTTTTTTTTAAGTTTGCAGACCTTAAAATAAGAACCTCGAATGTAGAGAGATACTGGGAAGGAAATGTAGAGTTTCCTAAAACACTAATAGTAAGTGTTGCTCATATGTTTAAATATTTATCAGAGGCAGGATGTGAACATGGGTCTTCTGCCTTTGAGATTAGTCCTCTAATCTGCTACACCTTTCTCAGAATCCAATAAACATTTATTAAAACACCTATCTTGAGCCAGGCATGGTGTTAAGTGTTGGGGATAGAATTAATCAAAAGAAAGATTGCCCCTTCCCTGAAGGAGTTTACAATATAAGTTGGAGATACACACAAAAAGAGACAGGAAAAAGGAGAACACTAGGGTTTACCTAAAGTTGGCATTTTATACCATTGATATGAAACTAGACAAAGAGGCAGATGCAAAGTGGAGTGATCTGAGAATCAGTTTTAGCCTTTTTTCTTATTTCTTAAAATCACTGAGTTGCTTCCAGATAAATTATTCTGTAATGAGATATCCCCCATCCTATGCCAATGAAATTATTTTTAAATCAAGTGTAAGACGTTATGTTATATAGAATTTCAGCTTATGAGAGTCAGCCTAATATTCTAACTTGTCAAGATATTCTTTTTTGGCATTTACTCTATTATCCAATATACTAGATATCTCTTCCAGCCTAATGTTGTCTTTAAATTTAATAAGAATATCACCTAGACATAAATACAGATCTTCAAAAAATTTGAAATAACAATTTCCAAACTATTACTTTCCAAGATGATATTGAATTGCCAAATATAAATCTTTAGATTCAACATTTACACAAGTTCAGAAGCTAGGTGCTGTATTCTTATTTACACATCTCTCTATCTTGTCTAACAGAATAGCACGGCTTTGTCAATTATTTGTTAAAACTAAGATAAATTATATCCACGTAATTCTCAGATCAACTCTATATTACCCCTGTATAAAAGAGAATTAAGTTTAGGTAGATTTGTTTTTGTTCATTTTGGTTTTGTTTCATTTTATTTTATGAAGCCTAACTGATGTGCTTTGGGCACTTCTTACTTTTTGAATTCTTAGTACCCTTTTAAATTTAATAATAGATTGTATAATTTTGCCAGGATTTGAAATAATGTTCTCTAGATAGTAAATTACAATTCTGATCCTCTTCCATTAAAAATAAAAAAAGAAATGGAATTTTGTCTCTTTCTTCCTTTTCATCCAGAGAGGAAATTCCTGCTTTTTTTCACACATGCTCAAGATTAAGAAGAGTAATTTTCTAGTTCATTTGCCTCCATTAACTGTCTTTTAAAATTAAAACAAATTTTCAACATTAATACAATTTTAATAGTCATTTAGTTTAATAGTCATTTTCTGACATTTTGTGATTCATGTGATTTTATGATTCTTTCTCCTATTCCTCTGCTCTCCCCAAGATGTCAGTTAAAATGATGCCTAGATTAACTCAAGTAAGGACTAACCCTTTAAGAAGGAGAAGGAGAAGTTTAGTTTTTAAGTGGTCAGAAAAGATGTTTTTGTGTAAAAGAAGAAATTTATATTGTCAAATAATTTATGTTGCCAATTTTATAGGCAAACATTTTGGAAACTAAAAGAGTAGAAAAATATTTCAATTAATATGTACTGCTTACATATGTTCATTAAGAAATGATATTCACAAGAATTGTATTTATTTATTGAGATCTATTTTATGTGAAATTTTAGTGAAGAAAGTTGCTCACTTAAACCTGAGCAGACATGTCAGGGAAATCATCTCAGAGGGTTTAAGAGAAAAATGACACCAATTAAAGATGACCATGATCATAAAGAGCCCTATAGTTTGTGATGCTTCCTACTGGCTAATATTTTATATTTAGATGATTATGTTTAGAGTGTTTTCACTTTTATTTCAAAAGATTGTTAGCATACATTTATTGTCTAAATATATTCATCTATCTCAGAAATCCAAAAACATCATGTTTTAACAAAAATATTAGCAGTCTAATACTGGACACTTCCATGGGCCCAGCTCATAGGATTTAGGATTTTAAATTGTTTTTATACTATCATAGAGAACATTTCTCTTCAGAATATTATTCATGATACTTGTGAATGAGTGACATTTATATTACTTTATGTATTATTATATTCTATTATGGTCTTATAATGTAACTTTTATGTCACCCCTGCATTTTAGTAATGGTTGGTCCCCTCTGAATTTTGTGCCACCTTTAGGTAAGTGTCCCTTATATATTTAGATTGTACAAATCAGTTGATAGACATATCTATCTTTATATCAGAGGCAGAATTGAAAAATGTGATTGGTATTGTTGCAAATATCATTATTAGACTATATGGTTAAGTTGTAGCTATTGATTTAATAAATAAGGGATAGTCCCAGTTATTAGTTCACTAAATAACCAAGTATGACATTTGTAACATACAATTTGCAGCAGTTGTAAGGTAATTTATAATCATATAAATCCCTCTAATCATATAGACCTATATAAGTAAGTCTTTTCCCTGATTTTGTAATTGATTTCCCTAATGTAGAGATTTGCTTTTGATATCTAAGCAAAAGACTATAGAGACTACGTTGACCACAAATATGAACAAATTCTCCTCTGAGGACACAGTCATTTCACTATCATCACCCTAAGTCCCCCTCTTTGAGACTTCTGGGAAAAAATACATGATAGCCATAAACACAGAACCTCTTTTATTGGAGAGGGCAGTAAGAAAGTCTGTAATTTCTTCTTTTTATTCATCAAAGCCTGTCACAAGTGTTGCTTGGTGTCTCAGACCATGCTGTGTGTATCTACAGATCATTAACTTGTATGATTTGCTTAATATTGTATTTAAGTCAATTTGCTCAAAAGATTTGTTCTCAGATATTTTATTTACAGGATTTAATTTTGGGGGGGAAATCTGTTTTAAAAATATAAAAAACTAAATATTTTTGATAATTATATAGAATGGTGCCTCTGTGGGAACATTTTAATGTTATAAAAATTAAGGGAACATTCTTTTATTTATCAAAAACTAAAGGCACATGAATGCAAAAATAAATTTTAAAAAGTTTAAAAGGCAACAAACAGATGAATCACAGTTTTTAAGACTTTAGAGCTACAAAAAATAATTGTAGTCAACCAATTGGCAGATCCAATTTTCATGAGTAAAGATCAAATTTTGAAAGTGAGAACTCATATAAACATTTGAAGACTGAGATATATGGTTTATAATGAACTGTAGATTTGACAGAAAACTTAGGTAATAGAGAATTTCCAAACAAAACAAAACAAAACAAAAAAAATGATGAGAAATTGGGAAAGACACCTAAATTTAAATTCAGCAACTCATTGTTTCCCCTCAATATAATAATATCCCCAAATTCCCTGTTTTAGAAGAAGTCTTTCAAAGTTTACTTTAATATTAGTGCATTACGTCTAAGATAACATTCAGGGAGAAATATATGTATAATATTGTCATATATTATCTATTTTATATAATATATTCTCATATAAATGTGTATAAAACAGATAGGTATGGGAATAAGTATAGGTAGAGATAGATTAAATGCTTAAACCCTTATTGTCTTGACTGTCAACTCTTTCTGGAAAACGAAAACCCAGATATTTTGCAGTTGCTTTGATATCCTGGTAAACTGGTTAAAACTCTCTATTGCTGTGAGCTCCATTCTGATTGGATAATTTACTATCTGGGTGAGTGAATAATAACTAATTGGGCTATTCTGTTATCTTCAATTTAGCCAATTTGATGAGCTTTGCAGATCTCTGACTTAAAAAGAACTGCTGTTCACATCAAGAGCTAACAATTTCTAAATACCTTTTTAAGGGTTATACTAATTAAAAGAGCTTATGAATGCTATGTTCTAACAGAAAACTGAATATGAAATGGGCGAAGTCTGACTGCAACCTTTCAATAATGAAGAGGTGATAACAGGAACAACTTAAATGAATTACTGTGTACAGGGTATTTATTTTCTGATAGAGGTGAGGGGGACAGGAACAGGTGTTTTTTTTTTCTTCTGGACTTTGGAATATTTAAAGCTTAGTAGTGCCTTATCTGTAAAAACTGGAAATCCTCAAATGATAAGTGATGTCAGTGTTTTATGTAAATTCAATATTCTAACAGAATTTTGGAAAATTTCTTTTTAAACAATATAGCATTTCTGTAAAAGGTTTTCTAAATTGAAAGAGACACATTTGTAGTTATAATCATTTAACCACCAAATTATCTCCAATGAAATAAACTTAATGAGACAATGACTAAAGCAGTTAAAGGGCCCTTAACATATTTAATGCTCTAAGCTGAATTTTTGTTAATATATATGGCTCCATGTCCAACATATACACCAGCATGGATAACTCCATCATGCCTGCTATATTATTCAATTACATCATCTTTGACATCTTCATGCTAGCCGAATTGAACTTCTGTTTGAGAACTCTTCCTGCTAGAAAAGATGAGAATTTATTCGTGTGAAAAGTGGTGAAGATTAATACTTAAGCACAGTAAGGAAAAAGGTATTTTCATTGTGGCACAGATGTGCCTAGACAAAAATATCAACATAGTTTGAAGTACAGAATTATGAATTACTGTAAGTACATGAATTTTCCTTTTATTTCCTTTTCAAATTTCTATAAATTAGAGCTCACTCCACCATAAATTCTTAGAAAATTGGTGGGTAAATGTAATACAAGTTTATATATGTATATAGATATATGTGTGTGTGTATATGAGTATATTTGATTACTTATTCCTTTTCTCTAATATATTAACATCTACAATGCCATAATTTTTATTATTATTTTCAATAACATATAGAAAAAATTTTGACAGTTGTTTTCTGACCTCAGCAGTAAACAATTGGATAAAGGCTATATGAGTACAGCACATATTTCCATATTCCTCATCTTGTGAAAAAGAAAACATATCCCACATAGAATTAAAAAAAACTAATGAAAGAAATGAAGTGAATGAAGTGTTTTCAATGGTGACCAGACTCCAAAAGATCCTTCTTTAACTATGAATAGCACTTTTTTTTTTACCTTGAGTCCTTAGAATTATCTTGGAATCTTGCTTTTATAATAGTTTAGGCCTCCACAGCTGATAATTGTACAATATTTCTGTCACTGTATATAGTGTTCTTCTGATTCTGTTAATTTTATTTTGCATCAGTTCATATAAGTCTTTGCAAGTAAGTCTTTTATATAAATTTTTCTGAACTCATCCTATTTGTTATTTCTTCTAGCACAATAATATTCCATCACAACTATATGCTGTAACTTTTCAGCAATTCCCCAATTGAAGGACACTACTTCAGTTTTCATTTCTTTGCCATTACAAAAAGGGCTGCTAATATATCTAATATATATTTTATACATATAGGTCCTTTTCACCTATCTCTTTGGGATACAGACACAGTGGGTAAAAGGATATGCATACTTTTTTTTTCAACCTTTAGGCATGATTCCAAATAGCTCTTCAGAATGATTATATCCGTTGATAGTGCTACTAGCAGTATTGCATTAGTGTCCCAATTTCCCCAAACCTTCCAATATTTATCATTTTCCTTTTTGGACATATTAACCAATCTGATAAGCACGAGATGGTATCTCAGAATTGTTTTAATTTATATTTTTCCACTTTTGTAATTTGGATAATTTTCTCGTGCTACTATAGATAGTTTTAATTTCTTCATCTGAGAACTGCCTCTTCATAACAAATGAAGAAGGCTTTATTTTCTTGTAAATTTGACTCAGTTTTCTGTATATTTGAGAAAGGAGACTTTTTTTCAGCGACACTTTTTGTAATTTTCCCCAAAATTTGTTGTTTATCTTCTAATCTTGGTTACATTGACTTTGTTAAAAAACAAAACAAAACAAAACTTTGAAACATTTAGTGTAATCAAAGGTATCCAATTCATTTTTATAATGTTTTCTATGTCATTTGATCATAAATCATTCCTTATCCATAAGTATGACAGGTAAACTGTTCCTTGTTCCCATAATTTATTTATGGTGTCACTCTTTATTTCTATATCAAATATTCAATTTTGATTCTCTCTTGGTTTATAGAATGAAATGTTGGTCTATGCTGAGTTTTCTGCCTAATTTTCTAGTTTTCCCAGCAGTTTTTGTAAAAAAAAATGAGTTCTTCCCTCAAATCTTGGATCTTTAGGTTTATCAAACACTAGGTCATTATGGTTATTAACTACTGTGTGTGGATTACCATGTAGATATTCTGTTGCACTACTACTTTATTTCTTACCCAGTGCCAGATTGTTTAATTATAAGCACTTGAAAGTACAGTCCTATGTCTAGGCCTCCTTCTTTCATTTTTTTCCCATTAATTCCTCAGATACTCTTCTCCATTTGTTCTTCCATGTGAATTTTGTTTTTATTTTTTCTTGCTCTTTAAAATAATTTTAGATAGTTTGATTGGTATGGCACTGAATATGTGAATAAATGTAGGTAGGCTTATCATGTTTATTATAATGGCTCAGCCCAAGTATATGCAATTTATTTATTTGTTTAAAAACCGTTTGTATTATGTTCATATAGTTGATGACTTTGTTATGGTAAGTATATTTTCAGGTATTTTGTGTTTTCTATAGTTACTTAAAATGGAATTTATTTCTCTATCTCTTGCTGCTGGACTTTTTGGTAATAAAGAGAAATGCTATGATTTACATGAATTCATTTTATATACTGTTAACTTTGTTAAAGTTGTTAATTGTTTCTTTTACTTTGGGGGCTGAGTTTCTGGGGTCCTTAGTATATATCCCTATCATCTGTAACAAATAAAATTGGTCTGAAAGCTCAGCAGAAGAGTAATAAGCTTTTATTAGGGGGGAGAGAGAGAGAGAGAGAGAGAGAGAGAGAGAGAGAGAGAGAGAGAGAGAGTTCAGCCTTACTAGAATTTATTTCTCATTTGGCTGGCTAAGGCCCTGCCACTGTGGCTTCCCATAGATCAAGGGCCAAGATAATCTGGTGCCTGGACAGTGGTGTGAAAGCAAAGACAGTGAGAATGCTTCTTGCCTGGGTTTAGGAACTCTTCTTGCCCACTGACTCAAACTTATGCCCTTTGGTGGTAATATTCCACTGGTTGGTCCCCATTTCTTAAGGATGACCACAGGGACACTGAATGTGCCCCACTGTCATTCATAGTGTCTCCAGGGGATGCTAGGGCTAGACTCTGTAATTGGGATCAATGTCCCCTAAATAATCTCCTCCATACACATCTGAAAAGCAAAAAACTTTGTTTCTTCCTTAACTATTCTAATTCTTTCATTTTCTGCTCTTTTTAATAGCTACCATTTCTAAGACAATATTAAATAGTAGTGGGGATGATAGGCATCCTTGCTTTAACCCTTATTTTATTGGTAAGATTTTTAGTTTACCCCCATTACACACAACTCATATAACTTCTCCTTTAGAAATTTGGATGCTATGCCATTTCGTATACATATATATATACATAGATAGATATTGATACTGATACTGATATTGTTTCATTGTCTAAAATGCCTTTTATCAAAATGTAATTTCCTTCTCTATTACTTTTGATTAGATTGATTTTTTACTTTTGCTTGGTATAAAATTTGATTTCTATCCCTGCTTTTTTTAAAACTTTAACTGAAACATAAAAGATTCTTCCCCAATCTTTTCCTCCACTATATAAACTCTTATGAGGTTGTTCACATGAGATAGTTACCTATTTATCTTGTCTCTTCTCCATGTTTTTATCTTTCTTGTCCCTTGACTTTTGGGGGTGAGGTATGGATTGTGTTATCAATCCATTGTATTCTGCTTCCTCCCTTCCTTCTATTTTATGTTAAATTGTCACTGTCCTAATAGTGATGAAGTTCTTAAGTATCTTAAATACTTTATTTATATTGAGTTTTTAAAGTACCTTAAATATGTTTAGTATCATAAGTATCTTAAGTATCTCAATTATCACCTTTCTAGGTATGGATGTACTCAATTCAATCTTATCAAAATCCTTTGAGTTTCTGTTTACCTTTTTATGCTTTGAGTGTCAAATTTGACCATCCAATTTTATTTTCACCTGTGTTTGAGTGTGTTTTTATCAGGAATGTCTGGAAGTTTATTTTTAACCCCCCCTCATATTGTTATGCTAAGACTTGCTACTTATGTAATTCTTTGTTGTATAGTTGCATTCTTTGCATTTGGAATAGGATAGCAGAAACTGCCAGGTATTATATAATCTTGACTGTAGCTCTACAATATTTGAATTATTACCTCCTTACTACTTGAAGTACTTTTTTTCTTGCTAAGGGGATATTTGAATTTTGCTGTAACAGTCCCAGGATGTTTTATTTTAGGTTTCCTTTCAAGGGGTGAATAATGTATTCTTTTAATTTCTATTCTTCCCCTCTTGTTTAAGGATATTAAGATAGTTTTCCCTGATAATTTAAGGTTTCCAGCTTCATTTGTGAACATAGTTTTCACATATTCTCAGGAGTCTCAGATTGTCTCTCTTAGACCTATTTTCCAGATCCATTGTTTAATCAGTGAAGCAGTTCAGATTTTCTTCTATTTTTGAATTCTGATTTTCTTATTACTTCCTCATGCTTTATGTAGTCATTAGCTTCCATTTGCTCAGTTCTAATATTTAGGGAGTTATTTTCCTTCTTGAGCCTCTCTGTTTCCTTTTCCAATCAGCCTATCTTTAGATAGCTGTTTCCTTTAATGTTTTTTATTTCCATTTCCCTTTGGCCCATTCTAGCTTTTAGGAAATTGTTTTCTTCTATGAATTGTTTCTCAAGTATATTGAATCTATCATTTACTTCTTTTATTATTCAATTTTAAAACATTTTTCAAGTTCTCCCAAGAGTACTTTTGGGGCATGACATTTTTTTTCTTTTACTCTCTTTGCCAACTTCACATGTTTCCATTTTGTCATTGTAGTTCTTTCTGTAATTTGTATTTTGATCTTCTCTATTTTTGAAGTATTTTCTAAGGCTAGGTTTTCTCTTTGACTTTTGCTCATTTTTCTAGTTATTACATTTTCCCCTTATTACATTCTCCATCTGTTGAGGTTCTTCCTTCCTCCAGGGTCAGAGGTAATACTATCCTAAGCTTGCAGTGTAGCCTTCTCTTGTGCTTAGGGTAGGCCTAGCTATGGCATAGCTAGCTTCCTGTGGGTAGTTTGCAGCTGCTTTGTCTGGCTGCATTCTATTTCCCTAATATCTATTCCCCTTATTATCTCTTTTGCTTTGCTATGTTGCTCCCCTTCTCTGCTGTTTCATTACCTAGTGCTGCTTGGCAGTGCTTGGCACTGCTCCCTGCTTTGTTATTTCCTTACCTTATGCCACATAGAAGTACTTTGGGCTAGTCTTTGTTCTGTTGGTTCCCTCCCATTCTAAACTTGCTGAATAATTCTCCCTTCTCACCCCAGTGAGACATCTTCCTCATGTTTTTTCTTTGTTTTGAGGTAATTTATTTTCAGTTTCTGTGTGTTTTTGTTTTTGAGCATGCTGAGTGTCCTTTACTCTGCCGTCTTAGCTCCCAGCATGAAACTCTACCCCTAAGATGTTTTTTGTGTTAGTGTTAGATAAATGATTGTATTTAGGACCTCAAAGTATCATTGAGTAAATGATTGTATAAATATCATGCATGCTAATGATGTAAAAAGATGTAAGAAGAGCTTGAAGTGAGTTTGCTGAACTCAGTGAGGAGTGGATTTTGGCTCAGGTAAATGAGATGTGTAAGGCTACTAGATGATTTAGGTTTTGATTATAACCAACATAGTGAAAAACCCAGTGTTTACTTTTTACTCTTCCTTTTGAGAATCAAAACTAAATTCCCCTTTCTCTAATCCTATATTCTTGAATACCTTTAAAATAACATTGAGAACACCCCAGTGTTCAAATATGTCAGTTCCTTTCATACTTATATAATTTATCCAAATCTAGTGACTCAATCTTATTGCCAAAATCAAGTTCTCTTTCTCTCTACTTAGTTTGTGCATAAATTCCTGTGATTTAATTTTGTACTGTGCTTTCTAGTCAAGTGATCATTTGCCTCAGTAGAGATCAGAAATAATTTATATTGAGCAAGTATTTTTTCTGTCTTCAGTTATAAATATCTACTCTAACCAATCTTCTTTTTTTCCTCTAATAAACCAAAATAATCAAAAGAAACAGACTTTTAAATATATTCTTTGTTTTCATTCCAGGGTTGATTAATTTTGTCTTTTAGGACTTCTGATGCTGTTGCAGCCCCACTAGCAACATCTTCTTCCTTCTGAGATTTTTGGTATTTTCAGTCTTTTCTTCCCTTTTTATGTTCCCCTATCATTCATATTCTGACTCCTAGTGTAAGGCCAATTTCCCTTAGGACTGGAATTGAATGATAACTCAGCCTCTTCATATACTAGGCAATTCATATTTCATAGACTTCAATCTCTGCTCCATGTAACTTCTGGAGATACAGAATTGGTCCTAGGTGGATGCTGGGTAATTTAACTCAGGCTTAGTACATTGATACAATGTGATTTTCTCCAGATTCTTTTGATTTTGAATTTTCTGGCTGTACTCTGTGCAGCATAGACCATTGCTACATTATTGTCCTGGTTTGAGCAAGCTTTTGCCTTTTGGTTTTCTCTGGCCCTGTTTTTGAGTTCTGTGACAAGCCTGTCAGGATGCTTCTAATGGAAAACAGTAGGGGAAAGGATATAGATGATTAGGAATGTTAACATCCTAGAACTACATTGGTGAAGGCATGGTTTGTGTGCCCTGGCTTTTAAGAGGGGACTGCTCCATTAGCCCTCTCCACAATGCCTAAGGACATTTTTTGCATGCCCTGCTCCTCTGCTCAGCTGCTGAATGCAAAAACTTCCTCCCTCCACTGTCTGGGGTAATGTGATAGCCTCAAAGGCAGCTTGTTGTTGCAGTTTGGGCATACAATCTCTAAAACATTCACCAACCCAGTCCTAGACAATGGGGGCATTTCTGAAATTGCATCATTTCTTGTGCATAATTTCTATTTCACAGAAGTTTGAAAGAATAAGGATGATATAAAATGGTTACTCCTCCATCTTTTTGATCACATGCATAATTCCATGCAATGTTTTCTCATTCCTTCACTACTGACTCCTAGGTCTCCATTTTAAGTGTGTGGAATTTACTTTCCTTTGAATTCTCAGTACTTCCACATAGGTTCCCTTAAGCAGCTTCCATTTTTTATTTACATCAAGATTATTGCTGTTATCTTACAAAGTTTAATCCTTTTATTTAGTATTTATAGATCTTAATTGTTTGTGTTTACACAGTACCTTTATTTTGCAAAGCATCACTCCTTTTTCCTAACCCAATATACATCCTTTATAAAAAGAATTGAAAAATATAGAAAAAGAAGTTCAGTAAAATTAATCAATCATCATTCAATGTATGCAATTATGCCATTGCAATAGCTTGCTGATTTTACTTCATTATAGATCAGAAAATGTCACTTCTGTGCTCAGTAAAGTGTTGACATTTTACTTTGCCTCTTGGTCAAATATAACATTATTCTGTATGGTTTTTAAAACCTCTTAGAAATTGCCCCATTTTTTTTAAAATTTTATTTAATTAATTAATTTAGAATATTTTTCCATGCTTCCATGATTCATGTTCTTTCCCTTTCCTACCTCCACCAGCTGCCATAGCCGACGTGCAATTTTACTGGGTTTTGCATGTATCATTGATCAGGACCTATTACCATATTAATGATATTTGTACTAGAGTGATTTTTAGAGTCTATATCCCCAATCATATCCCCACTGACCTTTGTGATCAAATTGTTTTTTCTTCTGTGGTTCTACTCCCACAGTTCTTCCTCTGAATGTGGATAGTGTTCTTTCTCCTAAGTCCTTCAGAATTGTCATGGATCATTGTATTGCTGCTAGTAGAGAATTCCATTATTTTCTATTGTACCACTATATACAATGTTCTCCTGGTTCTGCTCCTTTCACTCTACATCACTTCCTGGAGGTCATTCCAGTTCACATGGAATTCCTCTAGTTCATTATTCATTTTTAACAAAATATTACTCCATCAACAAGAGATACCACAATTTGTTCAGCCATTCCCCAATCAAAAGATATCCCATCATTTTCCAATTTTTTGCACCACAAAGACCATGGTTGTAAATGTTTTTTGTACAAGTCTTTTTCCTTATTATCTCTCTGGGGTATAAACCCAACAGTCATATGACTGGATCAAAGGGCAGACTGACTTTGAGAGCCCTTTAGGCATAGTTCCAAATTGCCTTCCAGAATGGTTGGATTGATTCACAACTCCACCAGCAATGAATTAATGTCCCAATTTTGCCACATCCCCTCCAATGTTTATTACTTTCCTTTGCTGTCATGTTAGCCAATCTGCTAAGTGTGAGGCGGTACCTCAGAGTTGTTCTGATTTGCATTTCTTTCATTATAAAAGATTTAAAATACTTTTCCATGTGCTTATTGATAGTTTTGATTTCTTCATCTGAAAATTGCCTATTCATGTTCCTTGCCCATTTATCAAATGGCTTGATTTTTTTTTTACAATTGATTTAGCTCCTTATATATTTGAGTAATTAGACCTTTGTAAAAGATTTTTATTATGAAGATTTTTCCCAATTTGTTGCTTCCCTTCGAATTTTAGTTGTATTGGTTTTGTTTGTACAAAAACTTTTTAATTTAATGTAATCAAAATTATTTATTTTATAGTTTGTAATTTGTTCCAACTCTTTCTTGGTTGTAAAATCTTTCCTTTCCCAAAGATCTGACAAGCATAATATTTGGTGTTCACCTAATTTACTTGTAATTTCCTTGTTTATATTCAAGTCCTTCATCTATTCTGAATTTATGTTGGTATAGGGTGTGAGATATTTATCTAAATCTAATCTCTCCCATACTGTTTTCCAATTCTCCCAGCAGTTTTTGTCAAATAGTGAATTTTTGTCCCAAAAGCTGGCATCTTTGGGTTTATCATAGACTGTCTTGCTGGGGTCACTTACCCCAAGTCTATTTCACTGATTCTCCCTTCTGTCTCTTAGCCAGTACCATATTATTTTGATGACCACCAATTTATAGAACAGTTTAAGATCTGGTATTGCTAGGTCATCTTCCTTCACATTTTTTTTTCATTATTTCTCTTGATATTGTTGATCTTGTGTTCTTCCAAATGAACTTTGTTATATTTTTTTCTAACTCAGTAAAACAGATTCTTGGTAGTTTGATAGGTATGGCACTAAATAAGTAGATTAGTTTGGCTAGGATTGTCATTTTTATTATGTTAGCTCATTCTGCCCAAGAGCAATTACTGTTTTTCCAATTATTTAGATCTAGTTTTGTGTGGAAAGTATTTTGTAGTTGGGTTCTATGTTTGTCTTGGTAGATAGATTCCTAAATATTTTATATTGTCTAGGGTGATTTTAAATGGAATTTCTCTGTCTAAATCTTACTACCGAGATGTGTTGGAAATATATAGAAATGCTAATGATTTATGTGGGTTTATTTTGTAATCTACAACTTTTCTAAAGTTGTTGATTTTTTTTTTTAATTTTATTTAATTGATTAATTTAGAGTAATTTTCCAGGACTAAAAAAATTATGTTCTTTCCCTCACCTCCTCCAAACCCCCTTCAATAGCTGATGCACAATTCCACTGGGCTTTACATATGCCATTAATCAAGACCTATTTCCATATTAATGATATTTGCACTAAGGTGATCACTTAGGGTCTATAACTCCAATCATATCCCCACTGACCCATGTGATCATGCAATTGTTTTTCTTCTGTATTTCTACTCCCATAGATCTCCCTCTCAATGTGGATAGTATTATTTCTTATAAGTCCTTCATAATTGTCCTGGATCATTGTATTGCTACTCATAGTGAACTTCATTACATTCAATTATACCATAGTGTATCAGTCTCTGTGAACAATGTTCACCTAGTTCTGCTCCTTTCACTCTTTATCAATTCCTAGAGGTTGTTCCAATTCACATGGAATTCCTCCAGTTCATTGTTTCTTTGAGCACAATAGTATTCCATCACCAACATATACCACAATTTGTTTAGCCATTTCCCAATAAAAGGGTATCTCCTCATTTTCCAATTTTTTTGCCACCACAAAATGTGCAGCTATGAATATTTTGGTACAACTCTTTTTTCTGTATTATCAATTTGGGGTACAAACCCATCAGTGCAATGGCTGGATCAAAGGGCAGGCAGTCTTTAAGTGCCCAAAGTGCTATCCAGAATGGTTGGATCAGTTCACAACTCCACCAGCAATGTTGTAATTTTACCACATCCCTTCCAACATTTATTACTTTCCTTTTCTGTTATATTAGCCACTCTTCTAGGTGTGAAGTGATACCTCAGAGTTGTTCAGTTTGCATTTGTCTGATTATAAGAGATTTAGAACATTTTTTCATGTGTTTGTTGATAGTTTTGATTTCTTTTACCAAAAATTGCCTTTTCATATTCCGTGCCCATTTATCAATTGGGGAATGGTTTGATGTTTGTACAATTGATTTAGCTCTTCATGAATTTGAGTAATTGACCTTTGTCAGAGATTTTTGTTATAAAGATTTTCCCCCAATTTGTTGCTTCCCTTCAAATTTTAATTGAATTGGTTTTGTTTGTACAAAATTTTATATTCAAGTCATTCACCCATTCTGAATTTATGTTGGTGTAGGGTGTGAGATATTGATCTAAACCTAATCTCACCCATACTGTTTTCCAATTTTGCCAGCAGTTATTTTTTTTTAAATAGTAAATTTTTGTCCCCAAACCTGGGATCTTTGGGCTTATCATAGACTGTCTTCCTGAGGTCTCTTATCCCAAGTCTATTCCATTGATTCTCCCTTCAGTCTCTTAGCCAGTACCATATTGTTCTGATGTCCACTGCTTTATAGTATACTTTGAGGTCTGGTACTTCTAGGCCACATTCCTTCACATTTTTTCAATATTTCCCTTAATAATCTTGCTTTTTTCTTCTTCAAAATGAACTTTGTAATAGCTTTTTTTTTTCTAAGTCAGTAAAAAAGTTTCTTGGTAGTGTAATGGGTAAGGCAGTAAATAAGTAGATTAGTTTGGCTAGGACTTTTATTATGTTAGCTCATCCTACCCATGAGCAATTATTGTTTTTTTTTTTTATTTTTTAGATCTAGTTTTAATTGTGTAGAATGTGTATTGTAGTTGTGTTCAAATAGTGCCTATATTTGTCTTGGCAGATAGATTCCTAGGTACTGTATACTGTCTAGGGTGATTTTAAATGGAATTTCTCTTTCTAATTCCTACTGCTGATGGAAATATATAGAAATATATAGAAATACTGATGACTTATGTGGGTTTATTTTGTAACCTGCCACTTTGCTAAAGTTGTTGATTATTTCCACTTGCTTTTTGGTGGATTCCCTAAGATTCTTTAACTAGACCATGTAAAAATTAAATTTAGTCTCTAATAACAGAAATATATTTTATGAGGTTTATTAAAGGATTATTGGAAATCAAGGAAAAAAGAAAATACAAAATAAGAAAACCACATCCCTAGGGCTGATTAGCCCATTCAAAGCTTACTTACTAAATATTGCAAAAGCAGGAAGGAGAAGAGTGAAAGCATAGAAGAGGGAGAGGTAGGTGATACTGCCAGTATAAATACTAATTGTGATCTCGCCGAGGTGGAGACTCAGGTGAGATTATAGGGAATTCTGGGAAAAAACAAGGACTTCTGGAGATTGAAGTCTAGGGTTCAAAATCTCCATTTTACAATCCTCCCCTGAGGCCCGAGGAAGACTAGTCTCTCTGATGGGTCTTATAAACATACCAGTCAAGAAATCACAATAATTTGAGGATAAGAGGAAAATAGAACAAAACCAATAATCAATAGGTGCACTGACAAAAAGCCAGTTAGGGGGCAGCCCCTGTCAGCATAAGAGTATACATCAAACCCCACACAGTTCAGATCACCACATCCCAAAGTTCACTCTGGATTTTCTGTGCAGCATATTGTCTGTGGGGGTATTTTCATGGTGTCTTCTCTAAACAGTTTACTTTCTGGATTTGGAGAGGTAGCATGTTTCTTAACCTAATATTACTCTCAAAAGGAATTTAAACTTTGTAATTTAAGAAAATAATAATATTTTTACATCCTTCCCCCTCACCCCGAAGAGGGTGATTGAAAAACACAGGGATCACTTAGGGATGCATGGCTGAGTTATGAGGTGTATGAATCAATTGGTAAGAGAAATCAAAAATAGAAAAAAACAAATAAAAAAGTTAATTTCTGCATGAAATATAGACTATCAAAGTCTTATGTGTAAAACTTCCAAGTAAAGGAAATATAAACCTATAAAAAGTCCTTGAATCAGGGCCCAATTAAAATGATTTAAGCAATGATGCATTTACCCAGTCAGTAGCCAGGACTAGAGAAAGTTGCCACATTATGAAAGACAGAATAGGGACTAGATTATAGGAGCCAGGTAGGAGCCAAATTTGAGATACTTGTCTATAAGCATTTTCAGGAAGAGTGTGCATACAAGGAATGCCTACATCTTAACGTATGTTAAGCTTCACAACCTGGAGTCTCACACTAGTTTCAAGTCCTTTGTATTGGCTTTGAATTTTCATCAACCCCTTTGGGATTGGTTGGTCTCTGACCTTGTGCTCAATTGGCACTGTGCAATGGCTCTTTTGTATATCTTGTACTTAAATCAGACAGAATCATTTAGCAAAGTCCCATAATTTTACTTTTTAAAAAATTAATGACATCATTTTTATAGTCTCAAGCTTTTGGGGCAGGCATTTGCATTATAGCAAATGTATTTTAAACTTATATTACTGCAAAATCAAAAAAGTTAAAGAAAATCTTAATACTGGTGACATGTGCTTCAAATATAAAAAGGAGAGAAAAATAAAAAGCTGAAATGGTATATTGCACATGCAAGCAAAATATAGTAATAAAAGTTTTTAAATTCAAAAATATAGCTTATAATCATTGACAAACTGTCAGCTAAGGAAATATAGAATACAAGGCTTTCTCACCAAAAATGAGATTTATTTCCTATTCATGCCTGGACATGATCCACTATGAGTAGAAGCAAATAATTTTTACAAAATAACAGTTTTTTATAAAGAACAGTAGTTCAAAATGCCCCAAATTCTCAATAGCCCAATTAATTACAATAGCAAACAAAACCACTATCATTTTTTACATGAGTCTGCTGTATGACATAAAAAGAAAATGGATTCTTGTCACAAGATTTTCAGGTGTAGCCATGTTTCAACCTTGGAAAACATATTTTTAAACAAAATAAAACTTATTTGGGTCTAGAACATCATCAAGAAAACTAGATATCATTCTGGTGGAAAGTGAGCTGAAGAGTTATAAATGAGAGATGCTTCTCTTTTGGGAGTCATCCAGGGGTACAATGCCCTGGGATAGCTCCTTTGTTGTGAAACTGTGATGTCCCATCCTTTCACATTTTTATAAATGTGGGAGGTGGGGATTATAATTGTATTTCACTTCAGCTACTAAAATGGACCTTACCTCCTGTTAGGGGCAGGCAAAATGACCAGAGTTGTTCGAAAAAAATATAAAAATTTTGTCTAAAAGACCCCTTAAAATCAATTTGAAGTATTTAGATCATTAAATTTTCCAACGGATGTTATACAATTGTAACCAGTTGTGATGAAGTCCATCTATCCTCTTTGTGACAATTTACAAAGTCAAAAATAGCAAAAAGCTGTTTTTATATATGGAATTATTCAATAATATTTGTTCAGTATAGTTATAGGGGTAAAGCAACAGAATTTAACAGTATTAAAACCCAGTACATTAAAATGATTCAGTATAACAGAATAGTATTGAATGCATTAATATATGAACTTAAAACCAACAAAATTAAATCTTAAACAACACAATCAGCAAAATGCAATAAAATACAGAGATTTAAAAAAAAAAACTTTCGAGTCCAAAAAGCCTTTAAAATATAACCCCCTGTCTCTTTAAAGTTCATTTTTTTAATTCATTTAGATGCCTATTGTGAGAAGGCAGAATATTGGTAAGGGGTAGGCAATGAGGTTCAAGTGACTTTCCCAAGGTCTCACAGCTAGGAAGTATCTGAGGTCAGATTGGAACACAGGACCTCCCATCTCTAGGCCTGGCTCTCAAAGCACTGAGTCACTAAGCTGCTCTCCCATAGTGATAGTGTGTTTTTGGAATCTCAAATTGGGCTGGTCCAGATGGGAAAGAGTTGCAGGGAGATGAATTTCTCTCCTGAATCTCAGGTGAGATAAGTAACAGAATCAGGACACTCAAAGATATCCTTTGAAATACTGCATGCTTGTAATCATCTTCCTGTTTGGAAAAGTCTCTTCCTTCTCCGTTCCCCCTCCCCCAGGTCCCCTGCAACGTGGAGGCTAATTGTAGCCTAAGAAAAAATCACCCCCATTTTTTCCAGCTGGTTTTTGATTTCAAAGACACAAGGGGAAGCTACCAGCAGCTTGAGTCCTGGGGCTGGTCTGGGGTGATCTGGTTCAGAGTCTGGAGAACAGCTGGGGTTGGGCCAGGGTGGGTCAGGATCAGGATCTGGGTCAAGCAGGTGCAGAGCTGATGAATGGAGTCAGAAGCGAGCTAAATCAAGAGGCTTTGCTGAAAAGCCTTGGAGAAATGTGGCTTTAAAAAAATTATCTAGGCTATCTTAAAAAAATTGAGAAGTTCTCTGAGTCTTGTGGTTGCCATAACTATAAAAATTAAATTTATTCTCTAATGATGGAAATATTATATTTTATGAGGTTTATTAAAGGATTATTGGAAATCAAGGAATAAAGAAAATACAAAATAAGAAAACCACATGCCTAGGGGTGATTAGTCCATTCAAAGCTTACTTACTACATCTTGCAAAAGTAGGAAGGAGAAGAGTGAAAGCATAGAAGAGGGAGAGGTAGGTGATACTGCCAGTATAAATACTAATTGTGATCTCACCAAGGTGGAGATGCATGTGAGATTATAGGGAATTCTGGGAAATACCAAGGACTTCTGGAGATTGAAGCCTAGGGTTCAAAAATCTCCATTTTATAACCATCATATCATTTGCAAAGAGTGATAGCTTGGTCTCCTCATTACATATTTTAATATTTTCAATTACTTTTTCTTCTCTAATTGCTACTGCTAGTGTTTCTAGAACAATATTAAATAACAGAGTTGATAATGGGTATCGTTTCACTTCTGATCTTATTGGGAATGCTTCGAATTTAGCCCAGTTGTGGACATTTTCTAATAGTTTAAGATATATACTGTTTATTGTTCTTAGGAAAGGCCCTTTTATTCCTATATGTTTTGTGTTTTCAATAGGAATGAGTTTTGTATTTTACCAAAGACTTTTTCTGCATCTATTTAGATAATCATGTAATTTTTGTTGGTTAGTTTATTGATATGGTCAATTATGTGGATGGTTTTCCTAATATTGGACCAACCTTGCATTCCTGGTAAGAATAGTACCTGGTTATAGTGAATAACCCTTCTGATCACTTGCTGGAGTCTTTTTGCTATTATTCAATTTAAAATTTTTGCATCTATGTTCATTAATGAGATTGGTCTATACTTTTCTATCTCTGTTTTTGTCCTGCCTGGCTTTGGAATCAGTACCATATTTGTGTCATAAAAGGAATTTGGTAGAAATCCTTCTTTGCAAATTATACCCAAAAAGTTTGTATAATATTGGGATTAGTTGTTCTTTGAATATTTGATAGAATTCACATGTGAATCCATCAGGCCCTGTGGATTTTTTCTTAGGGAGTACTTTGATAGCTTGTTCAATTTATTTTTCTGATAAGGGATTATTTAAGTATTCTATTTCTTCTTCTGTTAATCTAGGCATTTTATATTCATATTTTTGTAAATATTCATCCATATCACCCATATTGCCATATTTATTTCCATATTATACAGCAAAATAATTTTTAATGTTTGCCTTAATTTCCTCTTCATTAGAGGTGAGGTTTCCTTTTTCATCTTTGATACTGTTAATTTGGTTTTCTTCTTTTCCTTCTTTTAATTAAATTGTCCATTACTTTATCTATTTTTTCAAAATACCAGCTTCTAGTCTTCTTTATTAATTCAATAGTTGTTTGCCTTTCAATTTTATTAATTTATCCTTTAATTTTTAGGATCTATAATTTAGTTTTCAACTGGGGATTTTTAATTTGTTCTCTTGCAAGTTTTTTAATTTGTATGTCCAATTCATTGACCTCTAACCTCCCCATTTTGTTAATATCTGAACTCAAGGATATAAATTTTCCCCAAAGTACTGCTTTGGCTGCATCCCATAGATTTTGAAAAGATGTCTCATCATTGTCATTTTCTGCAATGAAATTATTAATTGTTTCTATTATTTGTTCCTTAACTAACTTATTTTTTAGAATCATATTATTTATTTTGCAATTAATTTTTGATTTGGCTTTCCATGTACACTTAGTAATTATTATTTTTATTGCATTATGATCTGAAAAGTTTGCAATTATTATTTCTGCTTTTTTGCACTTGTTTGCCATGTTTTTATGCTCTAGTACATGGTCAATCTTTGTGAATGTACCATGTGCTCCTGAAAAGAAGGTGTATTCCTTTGTGTCAGTTCCAGCTCAAGGAAAGAGAAGAGATGTGGCACAAGATAGAGGAACTTGCCTAGCTCAACCCCCAATTCCCCATGTTTCAAGCACCTCCCCTTTTTCCCCCTGTGTATTCAATGGAGACAGAGACCCCTACAACTGAGGACATCCAGCTCCTGAAGTGGACAATAGAGACTGAAGCAGTGAAGATGCTGAAGGATATCAAAAAGGAAAAGGTGCTGCTATGGAGGAAATTGGAATTGCCCCAGGATGTGTACACTATCAAAGCACTGGAGGCTCATAAGAGGGCTGAGGAGTTCTTGACAGCCAGCAAAGGGGCACTCTGACTTATCTCCTCTCCCTCACCCAGGGCCACTGCCCATTCACCCCTGGGACATTGCTCTGGCCCTTCAGCCCCTGACCACCATCGGACCTGGGGGTAGAATGGGGTATGCACCTCTAGCTCCCTAAAAACAGAACACTTGGGTCAAAGACTCTCATTGTGGCATGGCTTCCCTGTGACTAGTATAGACATGCCCTGGAGATGCTAATTGCTCATAGCTGAGGACGCCCCCTGCGATGACTTCCTAATTGATCCTCTCCATTTCTGTTTTCCAGCCTCCCAGGGTGTTGAAGGCTACTGTTGAGAATCTCTTTAAACACTCTTCATTCCCACCTTTTCCCATTCTCACTTGAGTTATGGGTCTCTATCTTATATCCCTTTCTTAAAGGGACTTGTAGAGATCAACAGAAAGCTGTACTCATCGTTGCTCCCAGCCCCACTGAGGGTCAGGATGAAGTGTCCTGGTTTTGAGGGTTGGACGCTGATGAGGCAGAGCAGGTGAAGAAAGACTGGTCCCTAAGCACCAAACCTATCAGGGACTCAGTCCTGCCCAACACATCTCCCAAGCAGGCAGCAGTGAAGCCCTTCCATACATATTCTTTGTCCCTTCTTGATATAGATCAGATTGTGGGGAAGGGAAGAAGACATAAAGGCTGGATAACAGCTCAATGTGGGTAATGAGGTCTCATGGGGGCCAAAGGGTGGGAGAGGAGGTGGGTATAGGAAGACCTCACCATCTATTTGTTCTCCTTTCTCAAAGCAGCAGTCCGGGGATCACAGACACTAAAAAGGACCACCCTAGGCCTGTTTGATTCTTCATCCTGCAAGGCCCCAAAACTGGGGTGAGAGAGAAGGGTAGCACTTTAAGTTCTTTAACCCAGCTTAAGCTGTCCCAACATCTATTTATTTCTTTGTACTCAAGGCCAGACCTATACCTGCCTCTCAAGGAACCACTGGGTGAATGAGGGCCCTGGGGCACAGATGGCACTGCTATGGGCTGTGTATATAGGGTGCTCAATTCTCTGCAAAGTGTTACATGCTAAGGAGGACTGGGCTTGGGCAGATATCCCCATATGTGCAGAATTGAATAAAGTGGGTCTCTGGAGGAAAAAAATATCTATTAACTCTAATTTTTCTAATATTTCATTTACATCTCTTACTTCTTTCTTATTTATTTTTTTTGTTTGATTTATCTAGATCTGATAGAGGAAGGTTCAGATCTCCCATTAGTATAGTTTTTCTATTTATTTCATCCTTGAGCTACATTTGTTTCTCCTTTATGTTTCTCCTCTAGAAATTTGGATGCCATACCATTTGGTGCCTACATGTTGAATACTGATATTTAGTCATTGTCTATACATTGTCTATACATAGTCAGGATGTAATTATCTTATCTGTCTCTTTGGATCAGAACTATTTTTACTTTGGCTTTGTCAGATATTATTATTATAATTTCTGCCTTCTTGTTCACAGTTGAGACCTTGCTCCAGCCTTTGATCTTTATTCTGTGAGTGTCTACCTGACTCATGTGTGTTTCTTATAGACAACATATTATAGGTTTGGGGTTTCTAATCCACTCTGCTCTTTGCTTTTGTTTTCTGGATGAGTTCATTCCATTCATATTCAGAGTTATGATAAGCACCTCTGTATTCCCCAGCATTTTGATAACCTCTCCTATTTCTTCCCTTTCTTCTTTTGCTATATCTTTTTAAACCAGTGGTTTTCTTTTAATCAGTCCCCCTAATCTCCAATGTTATTATCCTTCAATTTCTGCCCCTCCCTTTTTGTTCTTTTCTTATTTTTTTAATGTCTATTAAGTTCTCTCCCCACCTCTTTCCCTCCTTTTTTATACTCCCAGCCCTGCTCCCCCCCCTACTTAGTTTTTCCCTTCTCACTTTCACTGTAGGGTAAGATAGAATTATATACCCCAAAGGATCTAGATGCTCTTCCTTCTCAAAATTGATTTCACTGAGAGTAAGGTCTAACTATTTTCCATTAGCATTCTCTTCATCTCCTTCTTATAAAGTATTCTTCCATTCCCCTTCCCATTTGCCTCTTTGTGTGATATAGATCATTTTATTTATCTTTTTCATTCAAGTTTCTATTGGTGCCATCTCCTATTCCCCCCTACCTTTTTCTTTTTTTTGCACATCATCTTAGACCACTTATTACCAAAGTCTTTACCTATGAATTATTCTTCTAATTACTATAATAGTGAATATAATTTTTGAGAGTTGCAAATAATATTTTCCATATATTAATATAAACAATTTGATCTTATTGAAGCCCTTAAAGAAGAAAATTTAAATAAAGAAAAACATTTTCCCACTTTCATCTCTCTTATTTTTCTTTTTATGCTTCTATTAATCTTTGTGTTTGGATTCAAACTTTCTACTAAGTTCTGGTCCTTTCTTTACAAATACTTAGAAATCTTCTATTGTGTTGAATGCCCTGGAAGTATATATTCAATTATAATGGTAGGTGATCCTTGGTTGTAGACCAAATTCTCTTTCCTTTCTGAATATCATATTCCAAGCCTTATGGACCTTTAGTGTGGAAGCTGCCAGATCTTATGTGATCCTGATTGGTTTTCCTTGATATCTGAATTGTCTCTTTGTGGCTTCCTGTAAATTTTTTATCATTTGCTTGGAAGTTCTTAAATTTGGCAATTATATTACTAGGTGTTTTCTTTCTGAGGATTTAGTATAGAGGGTGTTATATGAAATCTTTCAATATCTATTTTTCCCTCTTGTTCAATAAGATCAGGGCAGTTTTCTTGGATAATTTCTTGTAGTATGATGTCAAGATTTCTGTTTCTTATTTCTGGGATTTCAGGTAGAACAATGAGTCTCCAATTGTCTCTTTTTGACATATTTTCTTGGTCAGTCATCTTCTCTGTGAGATAGTTCATGTTTCTTTCTCCTTTGTCAATCTCTTGATTTTGCTTTATTAATTCTTGCTGTTTTGTTAGATCATTGGCTTCTAATTGCCCAATTCTGCTTTTTTAAAGACTATTTTTCTGCCATAATCTTTTGATTTTCCTTTTCAGTTTGGTTTATCCTGTTTGTCATGGCTTCCAGCTGTTTCATTTAGGTCTCTAATTTATTTATCATTTTATTTGATTTCTCAGCTGTTTTCTCCAGTTGGAAGTTCCTGTCTTTTAAACTGTTATTTTCTTTTTGAACTATTTCCCACTTTTCATGCCAGTATTCTTCCATATTTTTATAAGCTCTCATTTAAATTCTTCAAGAGTTTGTGGTCAATTTCCATTGTTTTTGGAAGGTTTGGAAGCATTTATTTAAAGGTCCTCTTCTGCTATTTCCTCTGTAGTTTGGATTTTTCCTCCATAATAATTATCTAGGAGGCAGAGTCAAGATGGTGGCATAGATGCAGCAAAAGTTCATACCTCTGAATACCCTTCCTTACCAATTACAAACTAAATTATCCTAGAGGACTTAGCCAAGGAACCCTCCTGCTGGACTCAATTCAAAAGATACACCCCCAAAAAGCTGGAATTCAAGAAAACTCAAGTTTAAGGGGAAGGCAGAAAGATGGTCCCAGGACCCCTCTTCCCCATCTAGAGCACTAAGCCTCCAGAGGCAGTGGGAACCTTTGGGTGGGAAAACGTGATGATCTGGAGGGTGTAGCTTGCGGGCAGACTGTGCCAGGCTCAGAGCATTGAACACAGGTGGTTGGGAAAGAGCTGGAAGGGAGGTCAGAGCTGGCAGCCTGGTCACAGTGGCAGAGACCCTCCATATTGCTCCAGCCTTCCAGGAGGTTTTGGCCTCAAAGCACATCGAGTCCAACCCAGCTGAACTTAATTCCATCAAAAGTCTTCAGAGGTCAAGGAAGCCCAAGCTCCAATACCCCTCCCTTACAGACTGCTGACTTTAATCTAATCAAAAGCCTTCAGAGGACAGGGAAGCTCAAACTCCAACACTCCTCCCCCACAGAATGTACCGAGAGATCTCCTGACAAAGCTCCAAGAGGATAGACTGTCAGAAAACTCCAAAACCAAAAAAAAAATGAGAGGAGCAAGAGTACAGACAAATATGGGGAGTAAAGAAGGGGTAAATATGAGCAAATAATAGAAAAAGAAAAAATAAAGTACAATCAACAGCTTCTATACATGCAACGAACAAAGAACAAATGGAACAGAGGAAGAGGGGTCATCAAACAATAAATCAGAAATCCAAGCTAATTGGATACATGCTTTGGAAGAACTCAAAATGCAATTCAAAACACAATTACTAGAGGGTGACAACAATTGGGAAAATAACTTAAAAATTAAAATGTCATCTAGAAACAGAAAATAGTGACTTAAAAGCCAAAATCAACCAGCGTGAAAATGAGGCAAAGGAGATGAAAGATGAGGTAAAGAAGATGAAAGATGAGGCAAAGGAGATGAGAGATGAGGTAAAGAGAATGAAAGATGACCTCCAAAGAAAATCAGACCAGAAAGAGAGGATGGCCAAAAAGCCAGGGATGAAATCCAGTCTTTAAGAACCAGAAAACAACAACTAGAATTAAGTGACCTCACAAGGCAGCAGGACACTATATAACAAAACCAAAAGAATTAAAAAATTGAGGAAAATATGAAGCATCTCATTCACAAAATAGAAGATTTAGAAAATTGTTCAAGGCGAGACAATTTAAGAATCAATTGTCAACCAGAAGACCATGACAAAAGAAAAAGCCTGGACATAATGCTACAAGAAATTATCCAAGAAAACTGCCCCAATATTCTATAACAAGAGGGAAAAGTGGCAATTGAAAGAATCCACAGATCACCTCCTGTACTTAATCCCCAACTGACAACATCCAGGAATGTTATAGCCAAATTCAAAAAGTATCAGAGCAAGGAAAAATATTAAAAACTGCTAAGAAGAAGTCATTCAGATGCAATGGAACCACAGTGAGGATAACACAGGATCTGGCTGCATCTACAGTGAAGGACCGAAAGGCATGGAATATGATATAAAATCTTAAATAGGATACTAGCATAAAAGACTCCAGCAAGTAATCATAAGGTTTATTCACTATGACCAGGTACGAGTCATACCAGGAATGCAAGTATGGTTCAATATTAGGAAATCCATTCACATAATTAACCATATTAACAAGCAAACCAACAAAAATCACATGATTATCTGAATAGATGCAGAAAAAGCCTTTGACAAAATACAATACTCATTCCTACTGACAACTGTTACAAGGGAATCACTTTAAAAGACTGATATATATTAATTTAAGGTCGCCAAGAAATTCAGCTATGTAATTCCTAAATGAAAAACTCAAGTCAGCTGTCAGCCTTTTTTGGAGTTTAATTTCAATAGGAGCAAGAAAGGAATTAGAGATAGAGAGAGAGAAAAAGGGAGAGAAGGGAATAGGGCTTAAATACCCCTTCTGTTTAGGCTGGGCCAAAAGGTCCAAGCCCTTAGATAGCTGGGGCAAAGAAAAGAGATCAGTCCCTATCACTCACGTGACCAAAATGGAGAAACAGTCTCAGAGGCCCCCACCTTCAGCTTCCTTCAGCGCAAGCTTCTCCGAGTCTACCGCAATCACCCCGACCAAACTCCTCAACCCCCCTCCAGTCTCCAGCCCCTCCTATCTTTTAGGAAACCATCCAAGTTCCTCCTCTCAGTTCTCCCATCTACCAATCACTGTTCATCAATTTCCCTGTGCCAATGGAGGCTCTAGCTTAACCCAGGACCGCCCAGAGGTTTCTGGCTTTTGCACATGTCTGTTGAAGGTCATATTTTCAAATGATTAAATCTTTGATCTAGGCTGCAGCCCTTACTCAATCCTGTTAGTACTGAATAGGGTGGAGATTTATTCCAAGTATCTCCATTGTATCAATTCTAAAATCAATCATGATTCAAAGAAATTCCTGTTCTATGCTTAAGCATAGGTCAAAGTCCTTTCCATTGTTCAGCAAAAGGTTTCTGTCCTAAAGTAATCTGAAGAAGGGAAGAGAAGGAACCTCCCATGCCAATGGGGTTCCCATTCCAATAGACTATCAGTAAGAAATTTTCCAAGTATGAAATATCCCAATGGTGAAATTTCCAACATTTATAAGTCTAAGGAATTTTGAGGTTTACACAACATTAGAAAAAATAAGAATAGAAGGGCCTTTCCTAAAAATAATAAACAGTATATATCTAAAACCATCAGCAAACATCATCTGCTATGGGGATAAAATAGAAGCCTTCCCAATATGATCAATAGTGAAACAAGGATGCCTATTATCACCTCTATTATTTACCATTGTACTAGAAACACTAGCAGTAGCAATTAGAGAAAAAAAGAAATTGAAGGTATTAAAACTGGCAATGAGGAGACCAAGCAATCACTCTTTGTGGATGATATGATGATCTACTGAAAGAATCCTAGAGAATCAACCAAAAAGCTAGTCAAAATAATCAACAACTTTAGCAAAGTTGCAGGATATAAATTAAACCTGCATAAGTCATCAACATTTCTATATATCTCCAACCCATTTCAGCAGCATGAATTAGAAAGAGAAATTGCATTTAAAATCACCCTAGATAATATAAAATACTTAGGAATCTATCTGCTGAGACAAACCCAGGAACTATATGAACACAACTACATAAAACTCTCCACACAATTAAAACTTGATCTAAACAATTGGAAAAACATTGATTGCTCATGGGTAGGATGAACTAACATAATAAAAATGGCAATCTTGCCCAAATTAATTTACTTATTTAGTTCCATACCCATTGAACTACCAAAAAACTTTTTTACTGAATTAGGAAAAAAAAACATAACAAAGTTCATTTTGAAAAACAAAAGATCAAGGATATCCAGGGAAATCATGTAAAAAAAATGCAAGGTAATGAGGATTGCAGTCCCAGATCTCAAACTATACTATAAAACAGGGGTCATCAAAACAATTTGGTACTGGCTAAGAGACAGAAATGTGGATCAGTGGGGTAAATGACCTCAGAAAGACAGTCTATGATGTAAAATTATGTATGTAATGTATGTATGTAAATGTATGTAAATGATGTAAAAATTAAATTATATCTCTACTAATAAAAATATTATGTTTTATGAGGTTTATTAAGGATTATTAGAAATCAAGGATACAAAATAAAAACCATATGCCCATGGCTGATTGGCCCATTCAAAATCCCTGCACTAAGCTTACCACTAATACTTGCTACATCATTGGAATGGTAGAGAAGTCAGTGTGGGAGGAATTACTGCCAGTTAAATACCAATTGTGATCTTGCCAATGTGGGGACTCAGGTGAGATTATAGGGAATTCTGGGAAATACCAAGGACTTCTGGGGATTGAAGTCTAGGGTTCAAAATCTCCATTTTTTCATTCCCACTGAGGGCCAAGGAAGACTAGTCTCTCCAATGGGTCTTGTGAACATACCAGCTATGAAATTACAATAATTTGAGGATAAGAGGAAAAGAAAACATAACCAATAATTGCTAGACACATTGACAAAAAGCCAACAGTTACAGGGCAGTCCCCTTTGGCATAAGAGTATACATACAAAACAAATGCATTTAAACCCACACAGTTCAAATCACCACATCACAAAGTTTACTCTGGATCTTCTGGTGCAATGTGTAGTCTGTGGAGGCATCTTCATGGTGTCTTCTCCAAACAGTTTCACTTTCTGGATTTGGAGAGGTATCATATTTCTGAACCTAAAATTCTTCTCAAAAGAAATTTAAACTTTGCAATTTAAAATAATAATAATTATACATTCCTCCTTGAAGACTGTGATTGAAAAACAGAGGCACCACTTAGGGATTCATGACCGAGTTATGAGGTATATGAATCAATTGACAAGAGAAATCAAAAATATTTTAAAAATCCAAATTAAAAAAGATAATTTCTGGATAAAATATAGAATATCAAAGTCTTATTTGTAAAAATTCTAAGTATAGGAAAAATAAATCTATAACATGTTATTGAATCAGGGACCAATTTAAATTATATGAGCAATTATTCATTTACCCAGTCAGTAGCCAGGACTACAGAATGTTTGCCACACTATGAAAGACAGAAAAGGACAGAACAGGTAGGAGCCAAATTTGAGATACTTGGTAGAATGTGGAACAAGGAAGACCTGCCTTTAACACATGTTAAACAGCCACAACCTTGAAGCCCAAACATCTTCAAGTCCACTTTTCATGGCTCAAAATATTCTTCAACTCCATTTGGATTGGTTGGTCTCTTTGACCTTGTGCTCAATTGGCACTGTGCAGTTTAGCTTTGTTGTTCTTTGGCACTATGCAATGTAATATTGGGAAAGGAAATAGGATTGGGAAAAATGGGATAAATGGGGAATAATGGGAGGTTTATATAGAGGTAAGGAGGAGTTAAGAGGGTATATTGCTTTTAAACATCTCATCGGTTCTGAAAACCAGGAAGGCATCCGTCTTTTCAGACTTTCAAGGTCAGCTGTTGTAAATGGTTTATGTGTTTTAATATGAATTATGCTGCTATCTGGTTGTAGGCTTGTTTGATCTCTTAGTGGCAATATTGGTATTCCACCTTCAGCCCCATCTGTATTTTCTTGCTGAACTACATTGTTATTTTTAGGTATGTCTTGTTGTGTGTTAATATCTTTGCCACATTGTTTCTCTTCAGTCAATTGCTTCATCATTTCCTTTATTTGCATTATCTCCTCCTTCATGGCTAAAATCGTCACAGCCATTTCATTATCTTTTGCTTTTTTCCCAAAAATTAGTTGCACACCTATTTTAGGGCATAGTATAATTTGGTTAAGAAGAATAATGCTCCCGCATATGTGGGAATGAATGAAATCAAGCAATACATACTTATATTCAGCCATTGCAAAGTTTCATAGATGCTAAGCAGAAAATAAATATAATCCGGAATCGTGACAAACAATAAGTCAAAAAACATATAAAAGAAATATGCAATCCTGGCTAGAATACCCATGGCAAGTAATAGTTTCTTTGCTGTCTTGTATCTTGAAAAGCTTTTTGCAACAGAAAAAATGTTTTTAAGTCTGGCCCTTTAAGAGTCCCCTCCTCCCTTCAGGAGGAGTGGTTTCTTTTGGGCATGGTATCACTAGGTGGATTAGTTGCACTCAGCACTACTCTCAAAATGGTTACTTTTCACAGTCACACAGGCTTTTGAAATGTATGCAGGCCCAAATTCTCTGAAACCTCCAGTTGTTTCCTTTTCCCAAATTCTTAACAAAAATAGGTTGGAAAACCTAGCTGGCTCTGCCAAAAACTGTAATATTTATTGGGAAAGGAAATAGGATTGGGAAAAATGGGATAAATGGGGAATAATGGGAGGTTTGTATAGGGTAAGGAGAAGTTAAAGGGAGGGGAGAGAGGGTATATTGCTTGGTGAGGCAAGGGAGGGAGATGCCCCCTGCTGAGAGGAAACAGCAGTGGTCCAATAAGGACGGTTTGTCTTTGAATGACTGAACCTGAAGTTCATCTCCCTCTATGACCAGAAGAGATAGTCCACTTATCTGACTGAGAATTCAAATAATATAAAGTTTAATAATCCAGTTGGAATTGGAGTTTTTCCTTAGCTTCAGAGTATAGGGCCAGGTGTGGAGGGTTTGTCTGTCTACTCTCCTTGTTCTAATTCAGAATCTTAGCAGTAGACAGAAAGCAAACAAGAACAATTCTAACCTTTAGAAGCCTGTGTCTTTGGGCTGAACCAAGAAGAACATGCCACTCCAGACTGGGCTGAACAAGCTCCACTCTCCTCCAACACCAGGCAGCCAGTCCCCAGCTGGCAGGAAGGAAGAGCTAGTCACAAGACCCAACTGCCATTCCCAGTTGGCCCCTTCCCCCACAAACTGTCAGTCTAATTTCCTTTCCACAGCAATGGCTCTTTTTGTATTCTCTTGTCCTGGAATCAGACAGAATCATTAAGCAAATTCCAATATTTTTTTAAAAACAATCAGCGGCATCATTTTTATAGTCTCAAGCTTTTGGGGCATGCATTGACATTATAGAAAATATATTTTAAATTTATATTACTACAAAATAAAAATGTTAAAGAAAATCTTAATACTGTGACATGTGCTTCAAATATAAAAAGGAGAGGAAAAAGTTAAAAAAACTGAAAAAGTATATTGCACATGCAAGAAGAATATAATAATAAAAGAATTTTAAAAATAAAAAATATAGCTTAAAATCATTGACACACTGTGTCAGCTAAGGGAATGTCGAAATCAAGATTTTCACCAAAAATGAGATCCATTTCCTCTTCATACCTGGCCATGATCCACTGTTAGTACAAGCAAATGAATTTCATAAGATAACAGTTGTTTTATAAAGAACAGTAGTCAACAGGTAATGCACATTCAAAAAGTATCAAAATCCCCTAAATTCACAATAGCCCAGTTAATTACAATAGCAAACAACCCAACTATCATATTTCACATAAGTTGCTGTATGACATTTAAAGAAACTGGATACTTGTCACAAATTTTTTCAGGTGTAGAAATGTTTCAACCTTGGCAAACATATTTTTAAACACAATAAAACTAATTTGGATCTAGAACATCATCAACATCATCTCTTCCCTCTCATAACTGATTCTACTGAGACTAAGTTTTGAGTATTACCTATTAGCACTCTTTTCCACTCCTTCTTATAATAGTATTCTTCTCCTCCCCCTTCCATCTTTCTCTTTGTGTGGTATAGATTATCCTAATTTTCTTATTTCTGAAAGTTTCTTTTTGGTGCCATCTTCTATTCCCACCTTTTCTTGTTTTGCATATCATCTTAAGCCACTTAGGACCCCAATCACTACCTATGAATAATTCTTCTAACTACTATAATAGTGAATACAATTTTTGACAGTTACAATTAACATTTTTCTCTATAGGAATATAAACAGTTTGACCTTATTTTAAACCATTAACAAAAAAATTCCTCTCTTTTTCTTATTTAATTTTTCAAGTTTCTCTTGGTTTGTGTATTTAGATATCAAATTTTCCATTTATTTCTGGTCTATTCTTTAAGAATATTTGAACATCTTCTATTTTGTTGAATGCCCTGGATGTATATAGTCAATTATGATGGTTGTAGACCCAGTTCTCTTGCCTTTCTGAGTATCATATTCCAAGCCTTGGGGTCCTTTATTGTAGAGGCTTCCAGATCCTCTGTAATCCTCATTGGTGCTCCTTGATATCCGAATTATCTCTTTCTAGCTTTCTGTAATATTTTTTTCCTTAATCTGGAAGCTCTTGTATTTGGCAGTTACATTCCTGGGGGTTCTTTTGAAGATATAGTGTAGAGGGTTATCTATGGTCTCTTTCAATGTAGATTTTGCCCTCTTGTTCAAGAACATCAGGGCAATTTTCTTGGATAATTTCTTGTAGTAGAATGTCAAGGTTTCTGTTTATTTCTGGGTTTTCAGGTAAGCCTATGATTCTCAAATTATCTCTCCTAGACCTGTTTACTTGGTCATTGATATTTTGTTTTTCCTTGTAATCTGTCATTCTTTTGACTTTTCTTTATTGATTCTTGCTGTCTTGTGAGGTCATTAGCTTTTAGTTGTTAAATTATAGTCTTTAAAGACTGATTTTCAATTATAATTTTTAAAAATTTTTCTTTTTGGTTTAGTCTTTCCTTCTTTTTATGGCCTCCAGCAGACCATTTCTGGTCTTCAATATGTTTATCATTTCATTTGATTTTTGGAATTCTGTTTCCAAGTGAGATTCTATCTTTTAAACTGTTATTTTAAAAATATTTTCCACTTTTCTTGCTGAGTTTCTCCCATCTTTTTAACTTGGTTCTCAAATCCCAGCCTGATTTTTTGGATAGCTTCTGACCAATTTCCTTTTTTTTTTTAAAGTTTGGATACGCTTACTTTTTTGTCATCCTCTGCTCTCTCCTCTGTAGTTTGTTTCTCTATGTAGAAATTATCCAGAGTAAAAGATTTTTTCTTTCTTCTTTTTTTTTGGTAGTTATAGATTATATTTATTGGGCATTGCTGGCCATTGTTGTGTTAATTTTTTTTCTTCCCTTCTTAGTCAGAATTCTGAGTGAGGAGAGTAGGCAGGTTTCTGTGTATTGAGCTTCAGTATGGTTTTGCCTTTAGCCTATTTTTAATCTCCACAGCAGCATCTACTGTGTGTAGCCCTGAGTTATCTCTTCACCCATGCTCTGTGTTCCTTAGCCTCTCAGGGATCCAGGTATTGCTGCTCTTAGTACCAAGTCTGCGGTAGCCTGGGAACCTAGAGGTTTCCCTGCAGAGGTCTGAGTGTGGAGGGTAGGCAAGTCTCTGTGTTGAACTCCAGAGAGGTTTTTGCCCTGAGACTATTTTTTGAGTCTCTGTAGTATCTGTCAGCTGCCCCTCTCTGCTTAATCTATACTCCCTATCTCCACATTTCCTCAGCATCCTGGGGTCCCCAGTCTTGTGGCTTTTAGGGTAAGTCTGTGGTGACCTCAGGTAGACCCCATTCCCACCCCCCAACCTAAAAGTTGCCCCTCACTGGCTCTGACTCTGGCACTATAGGTGGAAAGGGGGTGAGATGATGAGCTCACCACTTGTTGTGAGTAATTTGATCCCCTTTTAGCATGGAAATGCCCAAACTTTGCCTACCTTCTATTCTGCACCCTACTATGGATCCCCTTCAGTCATCTGATCTTGGTTTTCTTTGTGAGGCATCCTATCTCTATTGGTGGGGAAGAGAGGAAGATCCCTGCCTCTACTCTGGGGCCATCTTAACCCAGAAGTCCAGAAATTGTCCCATCTTATCTTCCCCAAACCATTTTACACACTATTTCCTCTTCAGCCAAATTGGCTTTACTCTTTCCCTCACATGATATTTCATGTTCTATCTCTGTACCACTGCATGTAAATACAATTTGAAGAATCTCTCACTCCCAAGATATGGTTTAAGGAGCACACTCTTTCCTTCTCACCTTTATTTTCCTGAGTCCGCAAATGATAATTCCTTCTCTTACTAACTACATTGAACATAATTTACTTTTTATTCTATATAAATAGATATGTATATACACACAAATATATATATGTATAATAGGCATATGTATATATGCATATGAATATGACTATGTGTGAGCTTTTGTAAAAGTGGGTGAAATAATTTATGGGCAGATGTTGTTTGTCCTTTGTTTTTAAAGAGGAGTATTGACATCATTGGTAATATCTTGACTAGCCTGAAAACTGGATTCAAGTGAGTCAGAGTTGCACAAAGTCATCAGCCTCTATCTTTCTTCCAGAGTTATTGAAGGTCAGTGGCAAGACAAAAATTTGATGATTAATAATTTATGCTATAATTTGTTTGGGAAGTTGCTGCTTTTTCTTCCTTTTCTATTTAAAAAAAAATATTTCCCTTGAATTTCTTGACCTTTTATATCCTCTGCAATGGCTTTTCTTATTGGATTTTAGTCCACAGGAACCTATCTATACTTTTTCAATCTGATTATTTAAATATGAACATACATGTCAGAATATTCCCTGCCACTTATCCTTTAGGACTTCTGATTTTTCCATCTACCTCACAGCTGAATTTTCTTATGTGTCTGGTTTCTCCAATCAGGAGATGAGCTGCTTGGAATTAGGCTCTTGTCGTCATTTTTTTTTCCATTTGTATCCTTACAATTTAACATAATACTTAGCAGTTAGTGAATATTTAATTAAAGTTTTTTCTTTTATTAATTTCTACTTTAGCCATCAGAAACTATTAACTTCACCTATTTTCTCTTCTTGACCAAATGGTATATAGAGTCTCACAATAATACTATTTCTATATTTGCTTCTGTTAATATCCAATAAAATTTTCTCCACTATGATTTCTCACTTAGTCTACTGGATTGGCACACATGAGAATATTTCCTTTACATGTAATACTAATTTATGGCCTTAAATTAAATATCTCCCTATTCCTTTTTTAATAAGCTCTGAGATTTATGGATCTTGTTCATGTCTTGGTTGCTGAACTAAAAGGTCACAGGGATGTGTCTGAGATAAAATTTTCTTCCTTATTTTTTTTATTTCTAGTTTACCTTCTTGTTGACCCTTGCTCTATGACTTAGTTGCTAGACATATAAGTATTTGCATATTGTTATAATAAGGTAGGAAACTACACTGGATACTTTGTCTAATACCTACAAAGTATCCCAAAGTCATGGTTTTTATTCCTGATTTTTCTTCACTACCACTGCCCCCTCCCCCCACACTAATAACAGATATTCATGTATAAAGAGTAGGGCAGACAGGTGAAAACATTTGGGAAAGGCAAGAATAGTAGTAGCTGGTAGAACCTTGGGTAAGGATTAGAAAGCCTTCAGAAAAAAATGTGACAAATGAGCAAATCATTGAAGGAAGATAAGGATTCTGAAAGATAGATCTGAGGAAGGAATAGTCTATCTCAGAACTCTTAACTTTAATTTTGAAAAAAAAATACATGTTCCTTCTGTTATTAGACATAAAATCCTTTTATAGAATATGCTCTTAAATACCAAGTGAAAAATTAAATAAGGATCAATATTCCTTAGTATTTATTAGATTCCACTACATTGACCAGAGTTTAATCCCTTTTACATCAGAGAGCTACAACAATTGAGACTATCATCCAGGGAACTTCGCTAACATAAGCTCTTTTATTTTACTATCTCTCAGTCTTATACTTATTGCCTATCTGCTTTCATGTGAGAAAGCCAACTTCTTTCTGATTTAACCACAGATTTGGCACATGGAACATATGTAGAGTTTCAGAAGCTGTTTCCAAATTCATACATCATCTGTTCTTAGGCTTGGGAATCTCTTTTGTAATCAGTCACAGATGAGACAGATCATGAGACTGTTGTTATCTTCTATGTATTCCCATAAGTCATTTAGTAAACTAATGAGTGAGAAGAGCAACTCAGGTTGACGTCAGTAGCTTTGAGCATGACTTTTTAACCAGCTAAGAATCAACCTAGTTGTATTTTTATTAAGTCATATATCTCTCTCATTCACCAACAGGACTATCATGATCATCCTTGTCAAATGCATTAATAATCTGCCCTTCCAATATGGATATTATTGTCTATGATTTATTCTATAAGATTCAGGAAAGGAGAAATAATTTGTATATAAACACTCCATCTGAAAAAAGCATAATGGCTTCTAGAAATAATAGTCCAATCATTCTTAACAGTTTCTGAATGTGTCATAGATATCTTTGATGTTTTGGGAAAATCTATGAATAATTTATCAGAATAAGGATGTTAAATGAATGCTATACAAAAAAAAAGGATACAAGAGAAACTACTCATATTAAAATACAGTTGTTAATTATTTTTAAGTTTGGTTATCTCTGGTTAAGCATTTCTACAATAGGCACTTAGTTAATGTTCATTAACTACATTGAATTGAATCCATGCCCCTTCCAAAGTTGCCACATTCTTTTTTTAATCCTTTTAAGTGTTTTTTATTACTTTCATAAATGGGCAAATCAAACTATGATAATCTTGAGGTGATGTGGTAGGATCATTTATTATCTGGGCCAGATTTAACTCATGTTTTAAGAAACAATAAGGTTGTATAAGAATGCAGGGCTGTAGCCTATGAGTGAGTCTTAAAGAGGCTACATGACTAAATTCATTTGATGAGGGATTAAGCAATCAGAAGCTAGACATAGAAGTACCATGACTCTTTTATGTGTTATATCTTTTTTAAAATATAGTATCAAAAAGAAAGTAAGAAAGTTAACTGAAATAATCACTCAAAATATTAATAAATCCAATGGGATTAACCTTGAGTTTTCATCCCCAGAAATCATGAATCAAAGTTCTTTTCTTTGAAGTTCTTGGCAGGTCAAAAACCCTCCTTACAATGAAATTGCTATGGGGCCATATTATTGAATGCCTTTGATATTCTGCCTCAAAAAATTTGTCCTTGTGTGTGACATGAAACACTACATGGAATCCGTAAATTAAAATTTCTATCCCTACACAAAATTTCAAAAAGAATTTTGTGAAATGGAGTAAAGTTAAATGAGAAGAGGATAACATTTAACCATTCAGTGATATATCTCTTTCTCAAAGCACCAAGCAAACAGAAGAGGATAAGGATGACAGATATACTTCAAAACATATCAATAAGAATTGTTTAAGTTGATTTCTGGTCAAGATGGCAGCTTAGAGAAAGCTAAAGTTCGGAGCTCCAGAAACCCTTCCTTACTGATCTCAATCGGAATGCTCCTAGGGCATCGAAATCCAATACAAACAGCAGAATAGAGCCCGGAAACACACCTCCATGACCTGGATCAAAAGGTAGGGTCCCCCAAGACTCGGAGCCCGAGATCACTCAGATCTAAGGGGAAGGCAAAGGGAAGGTCCCAGGACCCATCCCCCCCAGCCCAGAATGCTGAGTCCAAGGCAGCAGCAGGAACCTCAGGGCAGGCAGGGGGGCCTCGGGAGCCGACTGTTCTGAGGGTCGCCCCCTGAAAATGACCTGAGTCAGTCTCGGGGCACCCAGACAGCAGGGAGGCAGAGAGAGATGTAGCCCCCTGACCAGAACCTTCCATCTGGGTCTCACTGAAGGTTGCTGCCTGAGGGCATACTCAGTCTGAGGTTAATCCTATCACCAGCCCTCAGAGCTCCAGGAAGCCACAGCACCTCCCCCCTCAGAGTGCAGGGTCCTCTGAAACAACAGTAACCCTCAGGGCTGGCAAAAGGACCTCAGAGCTGAAGGATGAATCCTGAAAACAACCTGACCCAGTTGAGGGGGCACCCAGACAGCAGGGAAACAGAGAGAGACAGGAGGAGCCGGTAGCCCCCTGACCAGATCCTTCCATCTGAGTCTCACTGAAGGTCCTCGACTGAGGGCATACTCAGTCTGAGGTTAATCCTATCACCAGCCCTCAGAGCTCCTGGAAGCTGCGGCCCCTCCTCCCTCAGAGTGCTGGCTGAGGCACAGAAACAAGGGCCAAGCCATAGAAAGGACAATCTGCCTAGGGCTAAAACCCCTGAACACCAGACAGAGATAAGAAAAGCTAATCCTCCCCACTCAGATAGAGATGGCAAACTCCACAGAAGCACAAAAAACCCAAAATTACAAAAAAAAAACCAAGAAGAAGGGGGCGACTTTGGACACATTTTATGGAGCAAAAATACAAAACACAGAGGAGATAGAAGAGGAAACACAAGCAAATGCTCTGAAACCTTCCAAAGGAACTGGAACTCTCCACAAACCCATGAAGAATATGAATCTGAAATGATCAAAAAGATGGAAGCCTTCTGGGAGGAAAAGGGCGAAATAATGCAAAAGAACTTCAGGCATCTACAAAACCAGTTTGACCAAACTGAAAAGGAAAACCAGGCTTTAAAGCAAGAACTAATAAAGCAAAGCCAAAAGACCAAGAAATTAGAAGAGAACATAAAATATCTCACTGACAAGGTGACAGATTTGGAAAATGGAGGGAGAAGAGATAATTTAAGAATAATTGGACTTCCAGAAAAGCCAGAAATAAACACCAAACTCGACATCTTAATACAATATATAATCAAAGAAAATTGCCCAAAGATTCTAGAACCAGGGGGCAATACAGCCACTGACAGAGCTCACAGAACACCCTCTACACTAAACCCCCAAAAGACAACTCCCAGGAATGGAATTGCCAAATTCCAAAGCTCTCAAACAAAAGAAAAAATCCTACAAGAAGCCAGAAAAAGAAATTTTAGATATAAAGGAATGCCAATCAGGGTAACACAAGACCTTGCAATTTCTACTCTGAATGATCATAAGGCATAGAATATGATCTTCAGAAAGGCAAGAGAGCTGGGTCTTCAACCAAGAATCAGCTATCCAGCAAAACTGACTATATACTTCCAAGGGAAAGTATGGGCATTCAACAAAATACAAGATTTCCAAGTTTTTGCAAAGAAAAGACCAGAGCTCTGTGGAAAGTTCAACACCGAAAAACAAAGAGCATAGAATACCTGAAAAGGTAAATATGAAGAAAAGGGAAAAGGAGAAATATGTTATCTTCTTCTTTTATTCAAACTCTCTTCTATAAGGACTACATTTATATCAATCTATGTATACTAACATGTGGGGGAAATGTAATGTGTAAATAGGGGGAAAAGAAAGACCAAATAGAATAATCTTTCTGACACAAAGATTCACATGGGAAGGGGAGGGGAAGGAAACTCCTATAAGAAGGAGAGGAAGAGGATTTTTACTTAAACCTTAATCTCAGGGAAATCAACTCTGAGAGGGAAAAACACCCAGATCTATTGGAATCTTGAATTCTATCTTACCCAACAAAGGTAGGGAGAAGGAAAAAACAAGGGGGAAGAGGGGGAGGGAAAACAAAAGGGGAGGAAAAGAGAGGAGGGAGGGGGAGGGAACAAAAAGGGAGGGACTAAAAAGGGAAACATATCAAGGGAGGGGACAAGGGGGACCAATTTAAAGTAAATCACTGGGCTAAAAGGTAGAGCTGAAGAAGAAAAGGTTAGAATTAGGGAAGGATATCATAATGCCAGGGAATCCACAAATGACAGTCATAACTTTGAATGTGAATGGGATGAACTCACCCATAAAATGTAGACGAATAGCAGAATGGATTAGAATCCAAAACCCTACCATATGTTGTCTTCAAGAAACACATATGAGGAGGGTTGATACCCACAAGGTCAGAATTTAAGGATGGAGTAAGACCTTCTGGGCCTCAACTGACAGAAAGAAGGCAGGAGTGGTAATCGTGATATCTGATAAAGCCAAAGCAAAAATAGACTTGATCAAAAGGGATAGGGAAGGTAATTATATTTTGTTACAAGGGACTTTAGATAATGAGGAAATATCACTAATCAACATGTATGCACCAAATAATATAGCACCCAAATTTCTAATGGAGAAACTAGGAGAATTGAAGGAAGAAACAGACAGTAAAACCATATTAGTGGGAGACATAAACCAACCATTATCAAATTTAGATAAATCAAATCAAAAAATAAATAAGAAAGAGATAAAAGAAGTGAATGAAATCTTAGAGCAATTAGAATTAATAGACATATGGAGAAAAATAAATAGGGATAAAAAGGAATACACCTTCTTCTCAGCACCACATGGCACATTCACAAAGATTGACTATACATTAGGTCACAGAAATATAGCACACAAATGCAGAACAGCAGAAATAATAAATGCAGCCTTTTCAGATCAGAAGGCAATAAAAATAATGTTCAGTAATGGTACATGGAAAACCAAATCAAATTCTAACTGGAAATTAAACAATATGATACTCTAAAATCATTTAGAGAAGAAATCATAGAAACAATTAACAATTTCATCGAGGAAAATGACAATGGCGAGACATCCTTTCAAACCTTTTGGGATGCAGCCAAAGAGGTAATCAGAGGTAAATTCATATCCCTGAGTGCATATATCAACAAACTAGGGAGAGCAGAGATGAATCAATTGTAAATGCAAATAAAAAAACTCGAAAATGATCAAATTAAAAACCCCCAGCAGAAAACCAAACTAGAAATCCTAAAAATTAAGGGAGGAATTAATAAAATTGAAAATGATAGAACTATTGATTTAATAAATAAGACAAGAAGCTGGTACTTTGAAAAAACAAACAAAATAGACAAAGTACTGGTCAATCTAATTAAAAAAAGGAAGGAAAAAAAGCAAATTAGCAGCATCAAAGATGAAAAGGGGGACATCACCTCTGATAAAGAGGAAATTAAGGCAATCATTAAAAATTACTTTGCCCAATTATATGGCAATAAATACACCAATATACAAAAATACGAACTGCCTAGACTAACAGAAGAAGAAATAGAATTCTTAAATAATTCTATATCAGAAAATGAAATTCAACAAGCCATCAAAGAACTTCCTAAGAAAAAATCCCCACGGCCTGATGGATTCCCCAGTGAATTCTATCAAACATTCAGAGAACAGTTAACCCCAATACTATAAAAAATATTTGACATAATAAGCAAAGAGGGAGTTCTACCAAACTCCTTTTACGACACAAACATTGTACTAATTCCAAAGCCAGGCAGGTCAAAAACAGAGAAAGAAAATTATAGACCAATCTCCCTAATGAATATGGATGCAAAAATCTTAAATAGGATACTAGCAAAAAGACTCCAGCAAGTGATCAGAAGGGTCATCCACCATGATCAAGTAGGATTTATACCAGGGATGCAGGTCTGGTTCAATATTAGGAAAACCATCCACATAATTGACCATATCAACAAGCAAACCAACAAGAACCACATGATTATCTCAATAGATGCAGAAAAAGCATTTGATAAAATACAACACCCATTCCTATTAAAAACACTAGAAAGCATAGGAATAGAAGGGTCGTTCCTAAAAATAATAAACAGGATATATCTAAAACCATCAGCTAATATCATCTACAATGGGGATAAACTAGATGCATTCCCAATAAGATCAGGAGTGAAACAAGGATGCCCATTATCACCTCTACTATTTGACATTGTACTAGAAACACTAGCAGTAGCAATTAGAGAAGAAAAAGAAATTGAAGGCATCAAATTAGGCAAGGAGGAGACCAAGTTATCACTCTTTGCAGATGGCATGATGGTCTACTTAAAGAATCCTAGATATTCAACCAAAAAGCTAATTGAAATAATCAACAACTTTAGCAAAGTTGCAGGATACAAAATAAACCCACATAAGTCATCAGCTTTTCTATATAATTCCAACACAGCTCAGCAGCAAGAACTAGAAAGAGAAATCCCATTCAAAATCACCTTAGACAAAATAAAATACTTAGGAATCTATCTCCCGAGACAAACACGGGATCTATATGAACACAACTACAAAACACTCTCCACACAACTAAAACTAGACTTGAGCAATTGGAAAAACATTAACTGCTCATGGATAGGACGAGCCAATATAATAAAAATGACCATCCTAACCAAACTTATTTATCTATTAAGTGCCATACCCATTGAACTCCCAAAATATTTCTTTACTGATTTAGAAAAAAACATAACAAAATTCATCTGAAATAACAATAGATCAAGGATATCCAGGGAAATAATGGAAAAAAAAAACACATATGATGGAGGCCTTGCATTCCCAGACCTTAAGCTATATTACAAAGCAGCAGTCATCAAAACAATTTGGTACTGGCTAAGAGACAGAAAGGAAGATCAGTGGAATAGTCTGGGGGCAAGTGACCTCAGCAAGACAGTATACAATAAACCCAAAGATCCCAGCTTTTGGGACAAAAATCCACTATTCGATAAAAACTGCTGGGAAAACTGGAAGACAGTGTGGGAGATATTAGGTTTGGATCAACACCTCACACCCTACACCAAGATAAATTCAAAATGGGTGAATGACTTAAACATAAAGAAGTAAACCATAAGTAAATTGGGTAAACACAGAATAGTATACATGTCAGACCTTTGGGAGGGCAAAGACTTTAAAACCAAGCAAGACATAGAAAGAATCACAAAATGTAAAATATATAATTTTGAGTACATCAAATTAAAAAGCTTTCGTACAAACAAAACCAATGTAACTAAAATCAGAGGGAAAACAACAAATTGGGAAAAAACCTTCATAGAAACCTCTGACAAAGGTTTAATTACTCAAATTTATAAAGAGCTACATCAATTGTACAAAAAATCAAGCCATTCTCCAATTGATAAATGGGCAAGGGATATGGATAGGCAGTTCTCAGATAAAGAAATCAAAACTATTAATAAGTACATGAAGAAGTGTTCTAAATCTCTTATAATCAGAGAGATGCAAATCAAAACGACTCTGAGGTATCACCTCACACTTAGCAGATTGGCTAACATGATAGCAAAGGAAAGTAATGAATGCTGGAGGGTCTGTGGAAAAGTAGGGACATTAATTCATTGCTGGTGGAGTTGTGAACTGATCCAACCTTTCTGGAGGGCAATTTGGAACTATGCCCAAAGGGCGACAAAAGAATATCTACGCTTTGATCCAGCCATAGCACTGCTGGGTCTGTACCCCAAAGAGATAATGGACAAAAAGACTTGTACAAAAATATTCAAGGCTGCGCTCTTTGTGGTAGCCAAAAACTGGAAAACGAGGGGATGCCCATCAATTGGGGAATGGCTGAGCAAATTGTGGTATATGTTGGTGATGGAATAAGATTGTGCAAAAAGGAATAATAAAGTTGAGGAATTCCATGGAGACTGGAACGACCTCCAGGAAGTGATGCAGAGTGAGAGGAGCAGAACCAGGAGAACATTGGACACAGAAACTAATACACTATGGTATAATCGAACGTAATGGACTTCTCCATTAGTGGCAGTGTAATGTCCCTGAACAATCTGCAGGGATCCAGCAGAAAAAACACCATTCATAAGCAGAGGATAAACTGTGGGAGTAGAAACACCGAGGAAAAGCAACTGCCTGACTACAGCGGTTGACCGAGGAGAGACTCTAAAGGAAACCCTAATGCAAATATTAACAACATAGCAATGGGTTCGAATCAAGAATACATGTAATACCCAGTGGAATCACGTGTCGGCTACGGGGGGTGGGGTGGAGGAAAAGAAAATGATCTTTGTCTTTAATGAATAATACTTGGAAATGATCAAATAAAATATTATAAAATTTAAAAAAAGAATTGTTTAAGTTATCATAAAATAAATTCATTAAACTAAAAATTATTCAAGTTCATTAAGCATCAAAACAGTTATCAAAATGTTGAGAGATAGATAAAACCAAGATAGATGTGTTATATATACATATATATTAAATTTGCCTCTCATGAGCCTTTATGATATTATATGTATATGTACATATAAATATATGCATACATTCATATATGTAAAAATATATACCATATTACATGTGACTATATATTATATTATATACATATATTATATTTATATTCATTATATATGTGACTATGAGATGAAAAGTAAAATAGTGAAAGAAATAATTGTGAACTGGAAAAGGAAGAAAACATTTTTCAAATCATCTTTTAAGGAAGATGAGATTTTAAAAATGAAATATGGTTCTTTGATGCTTTAGCTAATAGCAAGTATATATTTTGTATTCTAGTATGATGGAAATTACTCAGAAATTACTGTTCTCCAATAGTCAAGACCTTCTCTAGGGTCAGAACAAAAGCATCGGTGTTTTTCTAAGAAATAATATACATGCAGTAATTATAGAGAAATAACCTCTGAAATAGTTTTCCACTGAGAGATCCAAGACCTAATGATCAAGGAATGTCTGGCCCTCCAGTAATTATTCATACTGAAAGTTATTTCTCAGAGTATAGTGTAGTAGAAAGAATATAGGATCTGGGGTAGACATACCTCATTTAGAATATTATGCCTTCCATATCATCTTTTAAGTGTCATTTTAGTGGCATTTGTTAAATAATTTTATTTTTATCAACCATGGTTTCCTTAATGAAATAATCAGACAAAATAGGATTTTTCTTAACTTCTTTTATTACTTTTGAGATCACTACTATCTTTCAAGTTACCCAGACTTCAAAACACAACTGTCGTTTTTGACTCTTCAATCTCCCTCATTCACCATATCCATTGTCATGGTAAGTCAATTTTACTTTCATAATAAATATTGTATATGCCCCCTTTTCCTCTCTGACACTGCCCACCCAGGTGTAGGCCCTCATCATCTCATCATATCTATTGCAGCAGCCTGCTAGTTTTTCTCCTTGCTGCAAGCCTTTCTGCATTCTGAGCCATCATTCACTCAGGGGTCAAAGTGATTTTCTTAAAGTGCAAGTCTAACTATGTCACCCTTTTTCTCAATAAATAACAGTAGTTCCCTATTACCTCCAGGATCAAATATAACATCCCTTTAACTTTCAAAGGTCTTTATACTTTGCACCTGCCCTACATTTCTATTTTCCAGGCACTATGAAAGCTAGTGATAATCTTCTCTTGAATTTTCCTTAATTAATACATCCCACCTCTTAATTCTGTACTTTTTCACAGGCTGTCTCCTATGCCTGAAATGCTCTCCTTCCTCATCTCCATATCTACCTCTTGATTTTGTAGGTTTCCTTCAAGTCTCAGCTAAAATCTTACTTTCTACAGTGCTTTCACAATAACACTTAATTCTAGTGCCTTACATCTGTTGATTATTTCCTATTTATTCTGCACATTGGTTGTTTAAAAAGATATTTTATAGTGTCCCTTCCCTAAGTCAATAAGCCCCTCATGAACAAGGATTATATTTTTCCTTGCTTTTTATCCCCTTTATTTAGCACAATGTCTGGCATACAGTAGGCACTTAATCAATGTTTTTTATTGACTGAGTGTCTGTATATGTTCCCTTCCATTTTTATATTTGCATACCTTTGATTCCTAACAACACTTTCCCTCTTCCCTTCTGGGACAGCTAAGTGATACATTGGATCAAGTGGTGGTCCTGGATTTAGGAAATCTGAGTTAAACTCCCTCTTCAGATCCTGGCTAGCTTTGAGATTCTTGGCAAGTCACTTAAATTCTGTTTATATCAGTTATCTCAGATATAAAATGAGGATTATAATGGCATCAATTTATCAAAAGAGATAATATTTATAAACTGCCTGGCATATAATAGGGCATTTTTTGATTGTTATCTATTATCATTGTCATTGTTATTATTCCCCTGCACAACATTTTTCTTATTCCTTTTGTAAACTTGCTAAACCATGAGAAAAACCTCAATTTTTGAAAATTAGAGATAAACAGATTTAATCTCAAAGCAGTGACATCTAGATTTTTACTGAATCAGTTGTCTTCTCTCATTTTTTTTCATTTCATTCATATGTAAACCTAAATAAGCAAAGGCTGAAAGAAAGTATGTTCCTAATATGCTCATTTAAAACAGAAATCAAATCCTTTGGTCATTGCACCATAAATTAACACAACTGCTTTGATATATGCATGTGCTTTCTTGTTTAGAATTCTTTACTTTATCATTTACATTTATTAGATCTTGCAAACAATACCACATCCATTTCAACTGTAAGACCTTTTCGCCACAACTCCTTTGTCCATCAATTAATTTGCACACTTGGTATATTCTAAGCTCAAACTTTTATTTCTTTCTTATAGCTGCATAAACAAATTGCCAATCATTTAGCTGGCCACATAACAGAACACAGCCTAAAATAGAGCAGTCATCTATGCTCAAGGAGTTAATAGCTAATTTAAAGAGATGAGAGGGACACTCATAGGTTCAAGCTTTCCATAGTTTCACATCCAAGGCACTTACTGACTTTACCTACATCTGAGTATTTTTTAAAAAGTTTTTTTGGTACAGATTTTATCATCATATATTCATAAAATGTCTGTCTCCTACTTAATGCTTTATTAAACATCCAGGTGATAATGATATCTTAAAGTCATCCCCAGTGAAATAAAAATTTAGTGAATCATACCAAACTTGACTTTGTATACATCCAGTGATAGCCTATATCTATGTGATAGACTGTTGCCTGAGGATGAGAGGAGCTAATTCAAGGGCTAATCATCATCATGGGGTTGGTCTGTCTGTCTGTGAAGAAAGCATAAGCTGTGTAATTCTTCCTGTTGACAAGATTTCAGTTGATCAGCTTATTGTACTTAAGCAAGGCATGTTATTGAAACTGAAGTGAAGCAGAGAAACTCATGGAAAATGGTATGTTATTCCTTATAAGTTAAAAATGTACATTATAGAAATATACAAAGGTCTTTACATAGTAAAATGACAAATTTTAAGAATATGAAATCAATAAAACAATTTTGCATAGTGTTAGTGTCTTATAAGTCTCATAGTACTTTTCCTTTTTATCACTTTTATTTACTTATTGTATCAACATCCAGAATTATATAGTATCAAACTACATTTTTTATCTTTCTGAAACAATTTTGGCAGTTGAAATTATATGAAATGTCAAGTAGAGCTTTATTGAGAAGGAGTTTACAAGTTAAGTTCTTGTTTGTTTAAAGTTTTGTTGTCAATTATGCCACAGATATCATGGGAAATGAATAAAGAAAAAAAAGGTGCTGGCATGGAAAATGAGAAAGACCCCCAAATCCAGCAGCTACTGATTCTAAGAACCTGAGTAGTTTAAGATGAATGTCATGTGAAAAACTAAAGGATTCTCTTATAAGTATATGACTATCAATTTTTCTGTCATTTGATCAATTTCTCACGTGTTTAAGAAAGTTAATCTCCCTCTCTCTCTCTCTCTCTCTCTCTCTCTCTCTCTCTCTCTCTCTCTCTCTATATATATATATATATATATATATATATATATATATATATATATGTAAAATAAACCCCAATGAGGCATTTTGGTGTAACAATGAATAGAGAACTACTCTTGGAGGGCTTCAAGCATTTCATAGATATGTGACTCTAGGAAAGTCACTTACCTCCAGTTTGCCTAAATTTCCTCATCTGTATGATCAGAGTAAATAATAGCATCTACTTCCCTAGGTTTTTGTGAAGAATGAATAAAATAAAACTTGAAGATTTCATCCAAACCTTAAAGAAAAATAGGATAATTTGTCAATAAAGCTTAAATGTATAAGAGGTAGATGATTTTAAAGAGAAACATTTTAATGGAAATAATCAAAAGAGCATAAATTAAAATACAAAGGACCTTGAAAATGATCCAGTCCAATGATCTCTTTCATATTATATATCAGAAAACTGAGGACAAGGTAAGTGATATTATTTATCTAAGGGTAGCTAGAGTCGTGATTGGTATGTTGATCCTTAATGCTATGCCTATTATATTGCAATGAATTTTTGGTATTACATATAGAATAGGAATAGTTAGCTTTCAGTAACGGAACTTTTGAATCACCATATTGCTTTTGGACAAATCACTTGATCTCTTTGTGTCTTGGTTTCCTCATATGTAGAGTGGGAATAACCATACATGAGCTAATAGGAATATTATATGGGAAGTTCACTAGAAACTGAGAATGCTCCCATAAATATTAATTATTGTTATTTTGATTAGTTAATGTTAATGATATTAGGAAGCTAATAAAATTACTTGGAAGCAAGAAGACATAAATTCTTTTCAATAATCTTAATGAGTCCATCAACTTCTTCCACTCTGATCTTTCTACAATAAGTAGATAATAGCAAGGGGACTTGTGGACAACCAATACAAAAATGGAACTATGGCTGATGAAATATTTGTCTTCACAAATGACAGAAAGTCAAATGAGATTAGACTCCTTCATAAATGTATTTTTCCAGTTAAGCTTAGTATTTCCTAATTGAGTCTATTTCTTTACTCCTATATTGAGTGTTTTGTGCCTTTGACTTACCACAGGGAACATCTAAGGGCTGAGTCAGAATGGATCTTTCTTACAAAGTCAGTGATAACTGTGTCCTTGACAATACCAGTCTCTAAAGCATACCTTTACCAAATGTCACAGGGCCCCAGGAGTAACACAAGCATTAAAGATTCTTTTTGCTATGCCTTTCCACATGAAAAATGTATCCCCTCCCCAATTCCTAGAAATATAAAAGGTCTGAGGGATATTATCCTTAACTTGAATGGGTAAACAATAGTAAAATATGTGTGGTGGTTGGAATCACCTTGGCTTTGTTCTTCTACCAAAATTCCAACAGATAAAATTAACTAGTCTTCCTAGGTCAGTGTGAGTTAATTTTAAAAATCTAACTCAAAACTTTTTCAGTGATGTTTAATCTTTTCTTTCTTGGCAAATGAGTTGGTATTTGGGAGTTTGGACTTCTCTTTTGATGAGGAAGAGAATCTATATGCTACGAATCTTTTGAAAGGTGAATTAGTATTCTTTTACAGATATCCTCAAAGGAAAAGAAGCAGTGTTAAACCAATGTTTCATATATGTCAGGAAAAGATACAATCAGTTGTATACACAAATGATTTCTGTCAGCTGAGAACCGTTTTGGCTTAGGATGTAGTAGTAGTAATAGAAATCTTCAAGAAGGAGTGAAATTAAGGGTTTTTTTTTAGATTTGTTTGGCAGCACATCTTCTTCCAGATGACATGACAATCTAAACAGACATGTTTATATAGCTAGGTTCTTGCTGTCAAAGAAACAACCCTTTGAACCTGACCTTAAGGTACTTACAGTACTATCATACATCTTTGTGAGGTTAAAGCAGTATGATTTTCTTGGATCAGGTTCAGCAAAGTGGTTCTCAGTTCCTGAATTGATTCAATTAAGGAGGTAAAAGTTCAATTCAAAAACCAGATAGAGGGAAACATCACAAGCTACAAAGACTTAAAGAAGGTTCTAAGTTAGGGAAATCCCCCCATATGTATAATGAATCATAATTTAAAGGGCTGTTGTATGATAGGGAATTTTCCTTGGGCAAAGATATTCCTTAATGTGTGTTCATCCACATGCCTTCTCTAGGCACATATGATGATTCTCTACATGATTGTTGTTAATCTCTATGTCCCCTGTAGGTATCCCCTTCTCTTCTGGGATATGGCAACCACAAAGGGAGTATGTTGCTTTGTGGATAGGGGAATCCTCTCTTCACTTACCTTGCTGTAATTTTTTTTATTTTTGCTCTGTGGTGGGTTATTGTTTTTTAAATGCATTGGTGGGAACTTATAAACTATGAATTTTGAAAAAAAACTATTAACTAATAATAATATAACTTGAACCTGGGGTATTATTTGGGGGTTCCAAGTCTGAGGGGCTACCAGTAGCAAGGTACTATCTGCTTGGTTCTAAGAATTTTTTTAAGACTTTTAAATTCAGATTTCTATCTCTGGGGTTTCTCTACCTATCAATCAATCAATAAGCATTAAGCACCATTTAGATAATGTGAATAATGATATGTTGTTAAATATACTGTAATACAAAAGATAGTCTATGCTGTTGCATTTGGGAAACACTCAAAAAAGAATTTTAGTCAAGTCACCCTTCTCCCTTCTAGGAAGGAAAAATAGTAAAGGAACAACATTAGAAGAGGAGAAACAGCTACTATAATCAGATAGGTAAAGCAGTTGGATAACCAAATTAAAAGATTTTGAGTCTGTGCCTTGGCATTAGCATCATATCATATGGAGCAGAGATATGATAGAGTGCTGAGTCTAGAGTCAAAAGAGCTATCTGAATGTAAGTTTGACTCAGATATTCCTGACTTGTAGACTTCTGTTTGCATCAGTTTCTTCAACTGTAAAATGTAAATAATGTTAATAACACATGTCTCAAAGTTGTTGTGAGGTTGTCATTTGAAATGAGATATTTGAAAAGTCATTAGGGTAGTGCCCAGAACATAATTGCATAATAAATAATTTTTTTTCCTTCCTGTGGAACAACTAAATCTTCATGATGATTTTTTTTTTTGCATCAGCAACTCACAGATACATGCAATTTGCAAGGCTGAAAGATAATACTCTTCCTGATAGGATCCTGGTAAAATGATAGCTCCAATCATATGTTTTATGAGAAAGGCTCCAAATGTCTGTGCAATGGCACCCGGGAAAGACTTTACCTCAGGTTTTGAAATACTCTTGGGGATTAGAATTAGATAAAATATCACTTTCTGATAGAAGGGATTGGAAGACCATATCCTCTTGCATACATAAGGATAGTCTATTTAAATAATAAAATATAGGAACCCTAACTAAATGTGTTACTGAAGACATTTTAAATTTTAAAGTCTGCAGTGTATGTTTCATTCTGATATCCCCCATGCAAAAAAGGGATATGAAATTACCATTTTAAATATATATTTCATTCTCATAATGAAATTCTTCCAATGATCCATCACAGACATATATTTTTAAAAGTTGGCCATTCTGAAAAGGTCACAGAAACTATAAAAAATACTTTACATTTGCATGATGCTTTTATAATTAAATAACTATATGCTATTTTATTTGTTCTTCAGAATTGTTATGCTCATTTAACATATATGTGTGTATATATTTATGTACATATATATATATATATCTTTGGAATATCTCTGAAGCAGATTAAGGAAAATATTCTAATTCCCATCTTATAAATAAAGAAGCCAAGGCTCAAATAAGTGTTTTTCATAAGACTAATGTCATATAATAAATGCTAGCACTAGGGCTGGAAATTTTTTTTATTTTTTCAGAAACAAGTTTAATGTTCTTCCATTCATTTGTTGCTTTTCTAATTCTATGTAAGTTGCTGACTGGCACAGAAATCTGGAAAGAGTGTAATGAGAGGATCCCTGATGTTTTACACCCGGCTCCAAGTCTTATACAACTTAAAGGGTACATTTCCTTTTCTAAGATCTCAATTTCTACCTCACATCTTTACCAGGCTCCCCAATGAGTACTGTATAAGATGTAGAAAACTACAAAATTCCAGAGAGACTTCTAAACATGAACTATTCATAGTAACACAAAAGGCTTCTACTCACTGGAGAATTCCTCAGGGATCCTCAAGCAGAAATTGATGGAGCAAGTGATGAGAGGTTGCAAGAGAAGATACAAGAATACATGGGAGTTGCATCCAGCATTCTGCTTTTGAACTCCCTCTTACTGTCTAGGTTCCCTGAGGAGGACACAAATGACAATCTGTACAGAAATCACTAGTATGGTATAATGGCATATACAAGCTTAAAACTGGTGCATAGTCAAATAAAAATGTATTGGGGTGACTAGGGAACACCTACTTTGCTGGACTTACTCCACTTCAATGCATCTGGACATGTGCTATGTCCCTATGCTTAGGGACATTCACCTTATTGGAATAATATAGCTTATGTCCAGCACCAGGGAAGATGCCTCAGTCAAGCAAATCATGAATTTCCCTTATTAGTCTTGCTACTATAAAACATGTTAGGAGAACATTCCCTTTAAGTAAGCCAATATATAAAGTTCTGAGCATATAAATAAATAAATTAAAGAGGAATTTTATCATTAACGAGATAGCATAAGGAAGCCATTTACTGAGAGGAGGGATAAAGTGTCTCATTTCTGTCTGTAAAATGACAAAAGATGAATAACATTTCCAGCAATAGGGGAGACTGCTAGGGTAGATTTATGGGAAATAATAAATGAGAACTGTATAGAATGAAAAGTCATGGATGAATTTCAATATGTACTGTTTGAGAGTGTACCCACAAGGATGAAATCACAGAATCATTAGAGTCCTAGGATTATGGAATTTGAGGTGGAAGACACCTTAGAGATAGTCTAGCCCAATTGTACATTTTAAAGATGAAGTTTCTCAGTAGGTAAGTAATTATTAACTTTAAAAGGCATTCATTATACTACAAAATTATACACCTTGGTGAGGTTTTAAAAAATAGTGAGATCTTCTAGTACAATGGTACAAAAAGATTGGAGTGAGGATGTGAAAATAGCAAAGGTTTTTTGGGGTTTGTGTTCTGACCCTCCATCTTGCTGTCTGGATGACAACAGACAAATCATTTAACATTCTGAACTTTAATGCCCTCATGAGCAAAATAGGAGTTATCATATTTATAATGTTAAGCTGTCATCACAGAGATATTTTGATAATCACATAAGAATGTGTAAAGTACTTGGAAATGGTAAGAGGTCACATATTTATGTTTTATCTTGAATAGTTAAAAATGGTTCCCAACTATTCAGGAATATAATCTACTATGTAAATAAGGCAAAATATTGTTTTATGAGACATTATAAGGCAGTTAGATTGGACAATGGATAGAGTGTTAGCACTGAACTCAAGAAAACCTAAGTTAAATCTTATCTCAAGCACTTACTAGCTATTTGACCCAGAGGAAGTCACTTAACTGTTGTCTGCCTCAGTTTTCCCATATGTAAAATTTTGGGAGAAGGTAATAACACACATCTTCCAGAGTTGTTTTGTGGATAAAATGAGACAAGATGTGTAAAATCATTTTCACACCTTTAAGTGCTTTGCAAATAATAGGTATTATTTTACTGATACTGCTCATTAAATTAGAAATGTCATCCTTTATCTTTATAAAATTAAATTTTGGGATGACTATCCAAAGAAGACTCATTCCTTAGAGCATGCTAAAATTTCACCTTTCTGGTCGATTGTACAGAGAGCATGCATGCCCAGATTTTTCTTGCCTTAACTTTAATCCAACATAGATAAACACTGGCAATGTGTTTTCAATCATGCTTCAATGCTGGGCCTATGTGATCATGAAAAACATTTTAATTAACTGTGAAGGAAGAAGAATTATTGACTTAGACCATGCTGAATTTTAACTGAGTTTTGTGTACAAAAGGGATGGTCCACAAATATTTTGGTCTTATTCTATCCTGACAGTAAGTGATGGAAGAATTTCTTTTAATTTTATGATGTGATGATAGAAAACTGTCCTATTTCCCAACTGGATTCCATATGTCAATGAGAACAATACTCTTTTTTTTCTTTTGGATTAATTTTTTTCCTGATCTTATGCTGACATTCTAAGATAAGTCTCTAAAGTCACCTATTACCTGGAATGATTTGGGAAGATTACTGAGACCCATTCTATGCCTCATTGGCAACCAGAATGGAGAGGTGATAAAAGGGACAGTAATAGTAGTTTACAAGTAGATTACCACAAAGGAGGTACCTGCAGACAGAAGTAGAGAGGTAATTAAAGAAGAATGGTAGAATTTTAAGAATCATGATCTCTAGTGTCAGAAAGAAATGCTGGTTATGGACCATAAAAAAGACCCATGTTGATTCCTAGAGTCCAACAGAATAATTAGGAGAATTTCATGAGAAATCTATGAAGGGAGAAAAAGACTTCCAAGAATCAAGAAGTACTGTTTAACTATACTTGTTTTCTAGATTTATATCTCACTTCCTTTTTATTTACATTTGATTTTATTCACTAGAGACTTTCTAGGTGAAAGGAGATCATGACCGTAGCCTTTGAAGGATTTGTATTTCTAACAGTTGTACTTTAGATATTTCCTTAGTAAAATGCCTTTTGTAAAAATCACCTATCAAATTTTTAAAGGGAAATACAATAGAGATGGTTATGAGTATGAGACTCCTCAGCCTCTCATTTATAACTCTACAATCTTGAGAAAACTAACAGGTGACTTTTATGCTACAGAACTCTTTCTTGGTCCTAGGATATATAATTAGTTATGAGTTAACTGGAAGGCTTGGTTTGGTCATTAAGAAAAATGACTCAGAGCTGACTGACTTTTCTCTGTAGGTGAACATATCTAAATACAAAGGGGTGCCAATGGAAATATACAGACATATATTTCCATATTATATATATATATATATATATATATATGTAACTATGTATAATGGCTGTCCTTTGAGTTGGTACTTTGCCAACATGGTGTGAATTTTAAAACTATTCCACCCTTATCAGACCATTCTTTAGAAGATCTTATTTAGTTATTTCCTGATCAATAACAATGGAGATACTTGGAATAACAGAATCAGGCCTTGGAAACTCTACATTCTCCATCCTACTCAGTTTAACAAGATTTTGAAGGTCTGTATCAAACTCAAGATTTAATTATCTAAGGAGATGGCCTTCAACAGACATGTGCAAAAAAAGAACAGACCTGTGGGCTGTCCTAAGTCAAGCTAAGTCCTCATTGGTACAGATGAGATGCAGAAAAGTGATGTAAAAACATCCATACTAAGGCACATCACTTCCTGCCTCTTTCTCTTTCCCTGGAGAGGCGACTCTGGCTGGCAGCATGCTAGACATTCTGACATCTTGGGAGTGGTGGCAGTTATTTGTCTGGGTTTTGGCGGTGAGTTTTGTCCTTGACCCAATTCAGGTTCAGGCATCTCAGCTGAGCCCCTTTTGGAGTTCAAGTTGATTCCTTCCTCCTTCACTTCTCTACTATATCAATTAAATCACCATAAAATTACACAGCTGACTTGGGTATTTTATTATTTGGGTTTTTCATTAGGATTTTTATAAATAAAATCCTTGGTGACCTAAATTAATTATACATTCAGTCTCAGCCATAATTTCACCCTTTAAAACAGCAAGGTTTCCCTTGACTCCCTTGTCCTGTTCTAATCTAAGGCTCCTTTCCCTAATGATGGTACTTTCTTCTTTCAGATGTGAGATGTAGTTGAGTCTCTCAATGGCAATGGAATAATCTTTGAAAATCTGAAATTTAAAAAACTTTAGTGTGCTTCATTGTAGAATAAAATAGTTGGACTAGATAGTGGCCTCTGAGGTCCCTCTTAGCTCACAACATCTGCTCCTCAGGAAGTCATTGTATGAATCTAAAAATTTGGCTTTCTTGAGGAAGTCTACAGATCTATAGATTAGAGGCCAGATAATTCTTCAAACAAATATGGCTCAGCTCTGGAAAACCAGATAATACAATGAAGTCCACTTGACTTAAATCTATATAGCAGATAAATGGAGAGGGAAGAAGAAAAAAGGACTAGAGTCTTCCCAGTTGATACTGTTCATTTGCTATTCCTCATATTCAATAACCACTTATTATGAACTCAACTATTCTCCATTCATACTGACCATTTTATTCTGCTTTGTACATGATACTTTATTTCCCACCATTTTGATTTTGCATTATTCCTTTTTACCTGGAATTAATCCCCCACCCCCTTTGAGACTCATATAAAGTAGTATTTTATAGGAAGCCTTTCCTGATCTCTAAGCTGGTTGGTTGTACTTTACCTTCCAGTAAGATTTTATTTGTTTTGAATATAATTTTTATATATCTATATATGTGAACATATTCTCCCTCTAATAACATGCAGTCTTCTTGAAGGCTAATAGTTGGTTGTGGGATGATTAACCTCCTCCGTGAGGTATATTAACTGTTTTAAAGTATTTGGAAAAATTAGCCCTTGAAGGGAATTTTTAGTCCATTATTTCATAGGAAATATCCTCCTTGTAACTGAGTGTACCTGACCTTAGCTTGGTTACTTTATTTCTACATCAATTGCTTATTTCTTACAACATCTTTCTTTGCCTTATTTTTCCTTATAACTTCACATCTCAGTTATGGGTCTTCTCCTTTAGCTGTACTTTTCACTTGGATTCATCTCTCTTGCTAATATTTAGATAAAGAATCCTCTCTTCCCACCCCAGTCCAGCAGCAAGTTAATACAATCCTACTCTTATTTGCTCTGAGATAATGCAGAAACAAAGCAGAAAATTGATTATGCCTCGTTTGAACTACTGAATACATGAAGATGCATGCCAATGAAGATTACACTACCACTAGGAGCAATTAAAATTGTTACTCTAAAAAATAACCTAAGAAGGAATTAAATTAGGAAGCTCAAAATGAATAGCACCAAGTAGTATGGGAAAATTTTTATTGGGGAATAGGGAAAGGAGAGAAGTGAGAATTAATTATTAAACATCCAAACTTAATATAATATTCAAGAAATTATTAAACCCATAATGATGAATTAAAGTTTGCAATTCTTTCAGACCCTTGGATGGCCTTTCTAATTTTCTCCAAATCCCCAAGGCTTTCTAGCTGACCAAAGCAGAACAAGAATAACTCGTCATAGTAAAAAGAGCTTTATGTAATTTTCATCATCAAATGCTGGCAAATGAACATACTCGGTAATCTTCATAGATTGTACCCAAACTAAAGAAACAATAACTAGTTTCATCAGAATCTTAACAACTAGATGGAAATCTCACATGAGCTATAATCACTTACAGATTTTAAAAAGACAACATACCATAATTATGTTTATTTAGTTCTCTCCAAGTAAATAGTAATCTCTGCATTATATATAGCTATATGATTTAGGATACATAAGGGTGTTTGATGTCATTTTATGAAGCCCTTTAAGGCCAAAGGATACTCCTGGGAAAACATTTCAAAAGCAAGGAAGTGTTATAAAGATGACATATCTGTTATTATTGATATTAATTATTAACTGATATTCAATAATGTTTCAAGTTTAATAAAATAATTCAGATAAATGAATGTATTTGACCCTTATGCAAATTTTCTCTAGTATTGTAAATTATTATCAACTCATTTGAACTTATAAGACAACAGAGAAAGAATGTCTTGTAGGGAAAATAAAAAACCCTAGACTTGTTCATTTTGGTCCCAGAGAACAGAAATAGGAGCAGTGAATGGAAATTGTAAAAAATTAATTTTAGTACTATGCCAGGAAAATCCTCCTAAGAATTTGAACTGTCCAAAAGTAGGATGGGTTGTCTCAGGAGAAGTAAGTTTGCCTTCTTTGGAATTTTTCAAACAGTGACTGGACAAACCATTAGTTAGGTATATTTTAGTAAAGATTCTTTTGGGGGTATGGTTTGGACTACATATGCATCAAGGTCACTTCTAACTCTGATTCTGTGAGGCTCAGAGAGATGAATAATAGCTAGCATTTAAGTGGCTTACCCAAAGTCACACAGCTAATATGTGACAGAATGAGGGCTTAAACCTAAGTCTTCTGATTCTCAGGGAAGAGCTCTTTTCACTACACTATGCAGTCCCTAGAAGGAATCTCAGTATTACTGTGGAAAGTAAAGAAGATTGGAAACAAGATTATTTAAGGCAAAAGGAAAAAAAGACACTGACATTGAGACACAAAGAAGTTAAATCTAGATTTAAAACTCAAGACAAGCCCACACAATACAGTCAGTTGTCAAAGTGAATCCCTTACAAAAATATTTAGGAGCTATTGATAAGGATTTAAAGAGAGGTGGTCATAAAGAAATTTAAGGTCAACTTCTTTGCTACCATTCCTAAACTATAATTCTTCAAAGTGAACAATGTGTTATGTCTTGAATCCTAACCAGGGATGGTGATGTGAAAATCACACGTTGGAGGGTAGGAGAATAATACTTTACAGGCAAGCTTATTGTTCTTTCCAAAAACCCCAAATATTTTATAAAAAGTCATAAATTAATTTTCACAATAAACTCTTAAAGCTTCATATCCATATTGATGAGGATAAATTGAGAATAAGATACATTGTGTGGAAAGTAGAAATTAACCTAAGCAAACTCTCAACCTAGATTCCATGCTTATTTGAGAGACACTGCTACCACAATATTACATGATTTAGGCAGACTTTAAGTGTAATAAGGAAGAACAGATAATATTTATTCTTGCTTTGAGTACATTAAATAAAGTAAAACGCATAAGAAATACTATTACATTAGTCATTATTTTACATAGTTTTACATAACTATTTCCCCACAATGATCTGTTCTGTTGGGATGGGGTGTTGTTAAGTACATGTATGGAAAAAATGTATTAACAATTTTTTAAGTCTTTGTCTCTATTGTCTTGGCCAGTGATAGTGAACGTTTTAGAGACAGTGCCAGGCCCTGCCCCCAGACCAAGTACCATGTCTGCCCCCCCAGAGACCACTTGCCATGCCATGCCCCCCCCCCATGACTGCCAGTTACAGCATCCCCTCTTACCTTAAACAAGGGAAGGAGAAAGCACTTCAATTGGGCTGCTGGGTGGAGGTGTAGGAAAAGTGAGGATTGTCCTCAGAGATTGTAGAGAGGTAAGGGAGAGTGACCTGAGTGCTCTGCTCCCCTTCAGCTCTGCAAACTGTGAGTCACCCACCTTATCTACTATAAGCCCCCATTGGGCTGCTGGGTAGAGTGGTGGGTGATGTGAAAAAATGTTGTCAGGCATGGTGGAAAGGGGGAGGAGAGCAGCTCTTTTAGAGTCCCTCTGTCTTTCTAGTAATGAACTCTGGGGTTAGGAGGGGGAGTGTGGCTGCATGGCCACAGAGAGTGCTCTGTAGACCATCTTTGGCACTTGTGCCATAGGTTTGCCATCACTGTTCTAGACTCTGAAATCCTACTCTGAAACTCAATCCCATTACTAACTAGGAAATTAGTTTTGGGCTCTATTTTCTGGCTTGACCAGATTGAGAACTAGTAGTTACTCCCAGTGGCTCACCAAAATTGATACAGAATATTGTGAAGACACACTATTGGCTTAGCACACATTAGTTCAGAACTTCCAATGCCATAAGACACTTAAGCCTGCCTGCCTGAGCCTGCCTGAGCCACTAAATCAAGAAAACTTTTTTGGGGGGAGGGTTTTAGCAGTGGGGTCAGAAATAATATTAGATTGTGAATCTGGAAATCAGGATTACAGTAATAGCCTTTAAATAATTAGTTATGTGACATTGATTAAGCCTTCTAACATTTCTGGGCCCTGAGTCTTTCCATCTCTAAATTTTAAATAAAAATATGTTAAAGAGGGAAAAGGAAGATATACTAAATAATAACTAAACACCATGAAATGTCTAAAAGTTCTGAGATAATAATTCACATTTGTATGAAACAAAGGAAATGCAAATATAGAATACCTCCAAAGTTCTTTTTTTAAAACAAAGTTCTTGAATATCCAGATATTCCTCTTCAATCATTTTAAGTTTTTAAATAATAGTTTGCTTTCTATACATATAGAGCACAGTTACAAAAGATAATCAAACTGTAATGATGCTATTAAAATTAGTATATCAAAGGATTGTGAGAATCATGTTCAATTAAATTACGACAACTTGAAATATTCATATACACATTTATATATGTACATGATTATGCATATATGCATTTGTGAGTATATATATTTGAATTTACCAACATATTAATGCAAATTCCCCTTTCTGTTTTATTTTATGAAATTGTACACCTGACCAGAAATATACAATATACATATATGTATAATATATTGTGTATATATATAATATACATATATATTAATAAGCCATTGGTGGAGTTGTGACCTGATTGAACTATTTTGGGAAAATATTTGGGATTATGCTAAAATAATCATATTCATTGACTCAGAAATCTTTCTGTATAGCATATTATGCAAGAAAGTCAATAAGAAGAAGAAAAGGTCATAATCCTAGAAAAGAAAGATGTAAGGAAGGAAGAAGAAAGGAAGGAAAAAAGGAAAGAAAGAAGGAAGGAAAGAAACAAACAAACAAACAAACAAACAAAGAAACAAAGAAAGAAGGAAGGAAGGAAGGAAGGAAGGAAGGAAGGAAGGAAGGAAGGAAGGAAGGAAGGAAGCACCGAAGGAAGGAAAGAAAGAAGGAAGGAGTAAATCACCATACCACTTAAATTGTATCCTTTACAAAAAGATAATATCAGAAGAATTTGGGAAGAGTGAAGTAAAAAGGAAATTCATGACAGATAGATTTTTAATGTTGAATGTTATCATTACTGTCAAAAATTAATCAGTTCAAAATAACTTCATCTTTTAAAGGAAAGATAGAAGACACAGAGGGAGAAACACTCACACTGACAGCTTAAATCTCTTCATGCATTTCTAAACCTTGATTGAATAAGGAACAATAAAATGCTTCAGGAGGTGCTCTCTGCAGAGTGAGCCAAGGTCTCCCTTAACTTTAAATATACTGAATAAGACAAATCATTCTATTAATAAAAAATATCCAAGGAGAACAAAAACAAGGGAAAAAAGTGAAAAAAATGTGAGTAAAATATATTCTAATCCAGGAGGAGAAATGGAGTAGAGGGGAGAAGGGACAGATCAAAAACAGTAAGTCAGATACAACATACCATTCTCACATTTAAGTAAGATAAAAGAAATGCATTGCCTCTTTGAAACACAAGTAAAGATCATGTCTGTATGGGGAGGTACACCCAAGATGAATGATTAGAGGCAGCAACCTAACTAAACTCTTTAAACATTCCTCTCTTAAGAACCCTTAAAAATTCCTCAAATCAAATTTCAGAGTGGCAGAGTTAAAAATTCAGAGTGAGACACTTTGCTCAACTAGGACAACTTAGAATTGGGCAGAAGAAATTTATTCCACCATGGTGGGGGAACAGGAACTTAAAGACAACACCAGCTGCTTTGGAAGTAACTGTGGCAGTGGTAGCAGATGCTTTGGGAACTTTCAGCCCAGAGATATTAAGAGAATTGGAAAACTGGTTAGAAAGAGATTACAGGGAACCTTTTGTTGGAATAGATTGCAATTGGCACCAATTGGTAACTCTATTGCCTATACACAGGTTTGGGATGGAAAGGAATGTTTATGTTCATTCACATGATGGGAGAAGGGGCCCTGGTCACAGTTGTAAGGTCAAGAAGAGTGTAAGTGTTTGCAGCTGCAGAGGAGCAAGTGAAAGTCTGGAAATGAGCTAGCACAATGAGCAAACAACCAAGAATGCACCTGACCATAAAAGTCCACTATTGTGGCAAAAAAGACTAAGACACAAATTCAGAAGATAGCAATGTAAAAACAATTAGAAGCAAAGTTTCAAAGAAAAATGCTGATTAAACCCAACCCTAATACATATTTCTGGATGAGTTAAAAAGATGTGATGGTAAAAAATGGGAAAACATGAAAGTGCTTTAAAAATTATAAAAGGAAAATCAACAGTGCATGGGGGAGAGGGAGGAGGAAGAGAGATAAGTTGGAACATAATTTCTGAATTATTAAAAATAAATAAATAAATAAATTATAAGTAATACTCTAATAACATTTTTAAAAGATCAGATCTCTATGAAGATGTTGATCAAGTGTAAAAAGAAATTACTTTCCCTGTTATTTCCTTTAACACTAAAGATTGCTCTCTGAGCTCAAGGGTTCCACAAGTACCAGAGGAAAACTGTAGTCTTTGACCTACTATTATCTGTAAAGAAGAATAACTGTTTATAGGTTATTTAGGAGCATCTCAGAGTTGTCTAGAGACTCTTTTAAGCTCTCAGTTTGTCCCAAATTCATTCTATCACAGGAAGAATGATTTAGTGAATAGAGAAATAAGAAAAAAAAACTTTCATAATAAGATAGAGTACAAGTGAATCACTTGTTCATGGATGATATTTTTGTCTGGGCTTATGAGAGTCACATAAAAATCAAAGTGAATACGAGAGTTTGAAAGTATCTTGATAATGCTAAGATATCACTTACATGTCTTCTAAAATGATTATATTACAAAATTTGTGCAAAGGGACATGATGTGGAGGGTGTCATAAAGGAATTGTGAAAGGACAGGAAGAGATCTAGAAAAGTAGGAAAAATAAAGTCTTAATTGGAAGAGAAAATGAAGGAGAAAAGGAATTAAACAAAATAAGACAAAGGAAGGAAAGGGGGTTGCAGCAAAATAGTAGGAAATAAGGGATATTAGGAAGAAAAGAATATAATATCTAGCATTTCAGTAGTCAGCATTTATAAAACACTTTGTTTTTCAATGTATATCATAAATATTATCTAATTTCATATTCACAATTACCTTGAAACATAGTTATAATTATTACCCCATTTCACAGAAGAATAAATGGAGATAAGCAAATGTTAAGAGACTTGCCTAGGATTAGAGAAAAAATAGAAATGAAGCAGTTAGTACAATAATTTTATGCTGAATATGTGCTATATTTCTCACCATTCTTATTAGCATATATAAAAATAATATATTATAATATGTAATATAATACATTCAATATTTCATAATCTTCACACATATATGCATTTGCATACTTCCATACATATGTAATATAAAATATTAAATATTTTTAATTGTATACATATTTTTAAGATGCCATTCTTAAGAAAAGTAGACACTAATTAACTGAGTACTTTAGTATTTAGTAGGGAACCTTCCTGGCATAGTGTGTAGCAATTTTTCCTCTTAGAAAGACAGTTAACAGATCAGAGTGATTTGAATAACTCTGCAATTTCACTCATGCAGACTCCTTGTAAATTTCAAATACTAAGACAGTAGGGCATGGTAATATAAGATTTAAATAAATAACTCCAAGTATTAATTTATTAATTATTTAATTAATTAAATAAAATTTATTAATTATTGCTTAAAATAGAAGAAATTAAAAAAAAAGAAATAGAAATATAAAGTCTAACTATCAAACTAAAGTAAGACAAGTATAAATTCTCCTGTGTGGCTCAAAGCCAGCTTCAGTAGCCCAGATTAAGGGAACAGAGAGAGAGAGAGGTGGGGTCATGTGAAAACTTTATCCTACGGAAGTACACACGCAGCATTTGCACTCAACATGAGCCTGCAAATGGGATGCTGGGTAAGAGAATCTTGAAGATCAAATTCTATCCACATAGTATCAAGCCATAGACAGGGTGGGAAGTATTTACTTATGTAATGGATTCCTTGCCACATTATCATAGAGAAAATCAGGAGTTATTATTTCTAAAACTAATGTATCATCAACCAAAAACTTCATGGAGGAGAAATAAAATGTATTTGCTCCTGATGAAATACTAAAATTCTGTCAGGTCAGTGGAGAATATAGTACAAGAAAAGAAATTGCTGAGTAGGAGTATATCTAAGACTATGTGTGAATTATAACAAAAAAGAATGCTGAGTTCAGGCTGTAATAGGAAAGTTCTGGAGCAAGAGTTATTATCCTGGGGTTCACAGACTGTGAAAGAGACATGTGAATACATTTTAGTGTTTCTATGATCTTGGATGGGAAGATTGCATAATTGTTTTTCTTTGAAATCCTCTTCATTTTAAGTATTTTAAAATATTTATTCAAAGAAACCTATGGGATTCTCCATTCTGCCAATAAAGTCTGGAACACAAAAAAAGTAAAGAATTTCTGATCTAGAGCAGGTTCTTTCATTTAGTAGTTTCCAAAACCTTTATGGGTTCACAATAATGTTCTAAATAGTTTGAGGTAAAAATTACTTAATGACACTTTAAGCAGCAAATAATTTCCCAGTTATGTTATTTTATTATCCTCTGGGTCAGCAAGGATATGCATGATTGAATAATTATCATTTTGTTTTTGTAGCAATTGAAATACATGATCATATTCAGCAATTTGGCTCTTTGTCCAGCAATTATATTAAACTCCAATCACATCTGAAAAAGTATAAAATGTTCTTGTGATTTTTCAATCTGTTATCAAATTATTTCCAAACCTCTACAAGTATTGTCGAAGAGGCATGCATGCAAAGGATGGAATGTTACTGGGAAATAGTTAGAGTGAAGCCAAAGGCTGAACTGGGCTAAAGGAGAGGCTTTTTGGCTTCTGACAGAGGTGGAGAAGAAGCTATTTGTATCTCTGGGACCATCTGGCCGATTGGCAGAAGAAGACAAAGAAAGACAGTTGTCCTCATATCTTTCTGACTGACTCTGTTTTACAAGAGTGACTGGATTGCTATTTCTCCTAACCCTCATTTAGAGAATAGGGAAATCCTACCCCTCTTACCTTATCCTCCATCCTTCCCTGTCTTCCCCAATAAACCCTTACTTGAGTCAAAGTAGAGAAAAGAGTATTTTCTCTAAAGCATCATAGCTCACACTGAGTGAAACTGAAGAAAAGGGGGGGGGGAGCTGAAAGGTTTCTGAAGAGCAGGAGGAAACTGGGAGGTATAGGGAGGAGGGTAGGCAAACCTTGATCTATTAGTCATCTAATATCGATCAATAAACACCAGCAATATCTATCTATTACAGTGTTCATCATTGAAAATGTAAGTGATTTTCAACAGATGAGCAAATACATACACATACCTTCATTTGTATTCTGCATAGTATACCAGAAAAGAGCCCTCATTTTCCTATTACCCTATAATCATGTTGGTGAACATATGGCACATGTGCCAGAGATAGTACACATAGACACAGAGTTCCTAACTAGAAAGCCAGAGGGAGGCACAACTCCCAGTAGGAGCTAATAAGCAGGTCTCTTCAAAACAGCATCCCTTTCAGGATAAGATTACTCCAACCCATTCAGAATACAATGGCCTCTTAATTACCATGGCCTCTCAATTACCTTTGAGTGAGACAGAAACAATCTACATCTTTACTATCAGAAGCAACCAGTAACTTTAATATACAAAGTATTTTGGGGATTTAGGGATGTGTCTTTTGAATTTGTACTTTAAAAATATTTGAAATGATAGTCTAGTAATTTCAGAATAAGTTTTATGAACCTGAGGCAAGGCTAATAGCCACTACAGATCCCTTCCCTAGTTTCTTTCACAAGCAACCTTCAGTTGGTTTAATTTGCATTCTTCTTCCCCTCACTTCTTATTAACCCAGCCTGTGCAATTTTTATTCAATGGATTGCCTGCCTGAGGGAAAACAGGCAGATTAGAAGCTCTGGAAAACACAATAGTGATTTGTCAATCTCCCAGTTAGCCCTCCATTCAGATTAAAACCTAACTTCAACCTTTGACCACTTCCAAAAAGGTTAATTTGGAGGGTACCTGCTTAAGGAAGACTGGATTGTGATGGGGTAAATGTGTCAGGAAGATGTCATTTAACCTGAGGTTTATATTTTCCTATAAATAGGGAGTTTTCCTATAAGCTCGGGCTTTTTAATTTTTTTTTCTAGGCTTGAGGAGATCATAGCTAATATAACTAGAGTGGAGCAGAGTGCTTGCACCTCTCACTTCTCCCTTTCCCCAAGCCTGACTACAACACCTGCCTCCCTGCCTAGAAGTCCAATACGAGTGCTTTCTCCCTCCCCTGGGTGGAGTAAGGAGGGGAAGCAGTTTGCCTGGCACTCAATTGGGGGAGGGGCACAGAATGGTCTGGGGAGGGTGGGATGAGGACAGGGCTTGGCACTCCATCTCTAAAAGGTTCTTCATCACTGCCCAAAGCTATATCTCAGCATTTTAAATGTGATCAAGATTTTATGAACATATATTTACTTATACCATAAACATAAGGCTTATGGAGAATAGCGATTGCTGAGCATGCATATTATAAATGCATCATGGTGGGTAGAAACAAACTTTACCTTGTCTCTCATTATAGCTTGTTTTTCAATTTAAACTTATTCTCTACTTGTGTTAATGTTCTTTGTTTTTTGGCTGGATTTTTAAATGACCTGGTTAGCAACATTGGTCAGTTATGCAGTAGAGTTTCTATGGGATTATAATCATTGTGTCAGAGATCAAAGAGAAAAAAGTCACATCTGAAGGTACTACTTACTTAAAAGCTTACTTTATATGTAAACATTATTTAAAAAGAAGCAATGTGGGCAATTCACTTAAAGTAAATTAATTATTTAAAGTAGAATTTATCATTAACTAGTAGAAAAAGTAACTATTTTATATCGTATTAACTATTTAACTTTAAGTGGATAGAAATTTAAAAATTTAATTCAACCATATATCTCTATGAACAAGCACTTTCTGTTTTTTCCTATTTTAAATAAAAATGAATAAGTAAATTTGAAGCAGAATCAGTTTTGACTGGTATTGAGTGATTATTGCATATCTTTATTTAAATAATAAAATCTAAATATTTATATATGATTCTTATTTTATATTGAAGATCCAAGATACTTTATTTCATTAAATAATTTGTTTATCATTGCTGGTGGAGTTGTGAATTGCTCCAACCATTCTGGAAGGCTATTTGGAACTATGCCCAAAGGGCACTAAAAGACTGACTTCCCTTTGATCCAGCCATAGCACTACTGGGTTTATACCCCAAAGAGATAATTGAAATAGAATAATAAACTTAGATGAAACTATTTCTTATTGAAATAGAGAAAGGTAAACTGAAAGAAAGTATTACTGCTTGAAATAGAAAAATAAACTGAGGGGAACCTGTTTCTTCAGAAATGACTGTTGTTCCCTGGCTGGCTGTGACTAGGGAGGCTGCTATAGGGACCTAAGGCTGCTTATTTGTAAGGGAGATAGGAATGAGAAATGCTGAGGGATGCTGCCACACAGAGATGCTGGCATACAGGGGATACTGCTCTAGATAGATACTGGAGGATACTCTGGGGTTTACTCTGGGGTTCTATTGATTCCTACTGATGGCGGATGGATCAATCTACTTCCTAACCTCCTTCCTCCCTCACTCCCTCCCTTAACTAACCCTCTCCACCCAGTTCTACTTGAAGCCTTTGGCTCCTTCCCTCCCCACTTGAGAAAACTATAAAGATATTCTTTTCCTTTCCTTTTTCAAGTCAAGGAGTTTATTGGGATAACAGTATGGGAAGCTGAGGTAAGAGGGAATGAGGATTTCCCTAAACTACAAGGATAATTTCAGGAAGGTTTGAGGAAGTATTTCAGTCACAAACTGTGGCTCTAAGACAGTTAGGGAGATGGAGGACAACAGCAACTCAAAATCTTCTTTCTTCTTCTTCACAAATCAGCCAGGTCTCTCAGCTTAACCCCAGAATGAAACAAAATTCAAAATCTCTCCTTTTCTCTTGACCAGCTCAACTGTCATATAGACCACCAACTCAAAAGCCAAGTTTCTTTTTCTTATCAGCTTCAACTACCCAGAGTCAGAGAGACAAAGTCTAAAAGCCAAGTTTTTCTTCTTGGTGTTAACTTCAACTACTCAGAACCAGAGAAAACCCCAAAACCAAGTCAGCCTCACAAAGGTCTTTCAGCCAGCTTCAACCCTCCAGGGAGAGAGAGTGACTTCCAGTCAGGGACCAAGTCCACTCCCCCCTTTTGTCAGCTCAAACTGTCACCAACTGGGAACATTCTGTTGGAACCCTGGTTCTTGCATTTTGGTCCACAAGTCCTGCAAAACCTGTCTCTCCTCATGTCTCTAACACATAATAGAGAAAAAGACTTGTACATAACTGTTCATAGCTGCGCTCTTTGTGGTGGCAAAAAACTGGAAAATGAGGGGATATCCTTCGATTGGGGAATGGGTGAACGAATTATGGTATATGTTGGTGATGGAATACTATTGGGATCAAAGGAATAATGAACTGGAGAAATTCCATGGGAACTGGAATGACCTTCAGGAATTGATGCAAAGTGAAAGGAGTTGAACCAGGAGAACACTCTACACAGAGAACTGATCCACTGTGATATAATCAAATGTAATGGACTTCTCTATGAGCACCAAAGCAATGATCCAGGATAATTCTGAGGGACTTATGAGAAAGAACACTATCCACATCCAGAGAAAAAAATTGGGGAGTAGAAATACAGAAGAAAAATAACTGCTTGATCACATGGATCAATGGGGACATGATTGAGGATGTAGACTCTAAATGATCACCCTAGTGCAAATATCAATAATATGGAAATAGGCCTTGATCAATGACACATGTAAAACCCAGTGGAATTGAGCGCTGGCTACATGAATCTTGTAACCATAGAAAAATATTCTAAATTAATTAATTAAATAATTTTCCAGCTGCTAAAATAAATAAATAAATAAGTTATTTGTTTAAATTCAACCAAATCTGTTAAATTTAGAGATTTAATATAAACCATGTTTTTGCAGATAATTATAAGCATATGAGACCTTTCTGGTTTACTTTTGATCCTTATAGAATATCCTACAGATATTATTCATAATTATTTTATAGTTTTATTATTTTATATTTTGTTGTACAATCATCCACTCATGTCAAACTCTTTGTGACCTCATGTGGGGTGTTCTAGGAAAATATACTGAAATGGTTTCTGCCATTTCTTCCTCCAATGGATTAAGACAAACAGAGATTAAGTAAATTGCTCAGGGTCACATAGCTATTGAATATCTGAGGAGGGATTTTAACTCGAGTCTTCCTGACTCCAGTGCCAGGGCTCTATTCACTAAATCACCTATCTGTCTCAATTTTATATAGATAGTATATATTATTACAGGTAAAATGCATTTTTATTTTATGGTTTTAATAATATAAATAAATTTAAGTTTCAACCTTTGGGGATGTATCATTATAATTCTTCTAAGCACTTAGTAAATAAATCTAAAAGAATATTATGAATAGTATGTTACATTATCCTGGGATTAACAATTCTTTTTGTTTGTTTCATTGTTGTTGTTGAAAGGGATGTTTGAAATAGAAAATGTTAGGAAACTAACAAAGAGGATTCCCCTGGAGTATATTGCAAGGAAAAATACATATGTTTGCATATCTAAGAGATTCTTAAATCTGCAGTGATATCTGTAATGTAGAATAATATTAAAATCACATCAGGAAGGAGAGATCTACTCAAGAATTGTGAGGTGAGTTGCTTTCTGGGACTCTTATTTAGTATATATTTGATATATCTTTGTTTTAATGAGTTCCATTAACTGACTTTGTTTCATTTCCACCTGTTAAGAAAATGAATCTTTGAGTTTCTTGAATTTTGAATCAAATCACTAAATGCTTATGTAGGATATGAAGAAAGTCAAAACAGTTCTTGTCATCAGGGAGCACATATTCTACTGTGAGAGACAATGTGTGTAAATAACTAAGCACATATAAGATATAAACAAAGTGAACTGCAGATAATCTCAGAAGAAAAGGATTAGTACTCTAAGGTGGGATTGAGAGGTCCTTGCAGAATTAGGATTTGATCTGAGCTTTGAAGGAACCTACAGAAGCCAGAGGAATGAAAAGAGAAGGGAAAGCACTACAGCTAGTACAAAAGAGAATCAGGAAATATAATATCATAATAGAAAAATAAAGAGGGCTGTATAGCTGGATTGTATATATATATATGGAGGAGACTAAATGAAAGAAGAATGGAAAAGTAAAAATGATTGTTAAGACCTTTAAATGCCAAATGAAAAATTGTATATTTGGTCTCAGAGGTAATATATAGTCACTGGATTTTTTTTTTTGGTGGGGATGAGTGACATGATAATCCATGTATTTTCAGGAAGTTCATTCTTTTCGCAGAGAAGCTTAAAGTAAAAAAGAAATTGTGAACAAGAAAGAACGCCTGAAGATGAAAAATGTAAATAATTTTTGGTCACCTATAAGGTCAAAAATAATAAAATAAAACGACAAGTTGGAAAAAATTAAAATCTGCACTATTAATATAATGAATGATAAAACAGTGTTCAAAGGAGGTGACTGAATCTCTATCCTTTCTACAAAACTGGAATGCAAGAGGCCAGTTAAAGTCTATAATTTTGACTTGAATTTTTGTAGTGTCATATGACTTATTATTAAAGCACTTCATCTATTCCCTTTGAATTGTAATTCTGATCCTAGTTTTATTAACAGAAAACAGTACATATCTATTACCAAAGAATCAGGACACCCATGAGTCCTCCAAATAGAGGTCAAAGTTTTCCTAGCTCATATAATTTAAAAATCTATATGTGCTTGCAACAATAAAAAATAATTGGCTGAGGATTAAAAATTGTGTGCCAAAGCACCCTAAGGGTATTAAGAACAACTTATTTATTCAGTGATTATTGAACAAGCTGCCCAGAAGCACTCCGACATATATAATATTTTGTTGATTACCCCAAAACCTTTGACTCATTTCACACTCAAGGCTTATTAGCATTCATCATATATATATATGTATATATATATATTCAAATATAATGAGAACACAAGAGCATTTCATATCACATGAAAAAGTGTTCTCTATCTAAAATGTCACAAACATAATAATGTCAAGAAAAATTGATATAAAATTTTTTATGCAAGACAGTTTAAGGTCATCTCACTTCTCCCTAAAATTAAATTTATCATCTTGACTAAATATAACTATCACTTAAATCCTAAAGAAAGAATCTAACCAACATGTCTTATAAAGCACTTGTTATAGATAATACACAAGCTGTTTGACTCTAGGAGAAAAATAAGCATCTCTAGTTCATGAAGTATTTTTTCTAATGACATGAACATATTATTTGGACTTAATATGTGTAAAATTCTTCATGTACTCCAAGGAAATATACTAAGAGCTTTGAGCTTCACTCCAGAAGTCATAATGAAACAACAAGATGAAAGTAATATATGTGAATATCTTGATTTCTATGCAAAACAAATAAAACATAATGATATGAAAGAGATGACTGAGATCAAATATGTTCAGATCTCCAGGAACCCTGGAACCAAAGCTGAATAATAAGAACATAATAAAACCAATTAACTTTTGTAAAATGTCACTCAGTGTATACCTTCAGAATTGTAAAGTGGAACATTACAAACCAGGAAAATATACTGATATTTCGCTATACAATATTAACAATACATTAGAACTATCACCTTAAGATAGTTACAAACAGATAAATACTTCCAAGGCCAAAAAAGAGAGATGAAAATGATTGATAGAAATTCTAAGAGGTCATAATAAAAAGATTTAAACTTTCTGTAATACTTTTAGAGTAAGCAAAATTTCACTTCACCAAAGCAATAGTAAGGGCTGAAAACAGATATACACTTATATGTAATCAAAACTTACCTCTAGAAGAAGACCCCCAAAATCTTAGATCCAAGAATTTAATGAGAAGGCTTTCTGTGTGTAGCAACCACGTGAACTTAGACAACAATATGTTGCCAAAGAAACATCTTTTAAATGGCTCAGTAATGCAGTTTTGCTCTTGGAAACAGAGCAATTTCAAAGGATTTGGAGAGATGCAATTTTTGGATTAGTAAATCACATATATATGTATATATATAATATTCATATATTATATACACATATATAAAAAGTCATTTTTTAAAAATTCTCTAAATCATTGCTGATTAGAAAAATGCAAAGCAAAACAACTCAGAAATGATGAGCAGATTAATTTTTTTAAATGGAAAGACCTCCATGAAATTATGAAAAGTGAAATGGGCAGAACCTTATATATATAGCAACAAAAATTTTATTTGAAGAATGACTGTGAATCTCCAACTCCAGAAGAAAAAGCAACTGAAAAATAGAAACATGCCTGGCACAGTTTATATACCTCCATTTCTACATATACATATATAACTTATATCCATATTTATATATCTATGTTTGTCAAATGGTGCCTTTTCTACTATGGGAAGAGAGGGAGGAAAATACGGGAGATTGCTAATGAAACATAGAAACAAACTTTTTTTTTTTCAAAAGAAACACAGCAATTTGTGATAGCAATTTGAAACTGGATCAGCACCACCAGAAACTCTACAGAAGGATTATCCTTAAGGATATATATCCTTAAGGATATATATATATATATATTCAAAACAACTCGATGGGAAAAATGATATTCAGCTAACTTTCTTGTTCAGAGTTACAAAGATAGCAAACATTTAAGGTAGGTCTAACTCCAAATCTATAATCTGTCCATTCTATTCCTGTCTGTTACCCAGATCACAATGAAAGATCTCTCATCAGCAGTATCCTGCTGGATATTAAGGTAATATTGTCCTTTATTATAAACAATATATATATATATTCTGCAGGGAAATAGTGGGGATTATGTAAAGCATTACTGAAGATTAAAATCTTAGTACCTACAGAATACTTCCCAAGATGTGATCTGCTGGTGACAATTAAAATCAGTAACTTAATCTTTTTATGAACTGACAAAGTACAAATCCACATGCCACATATACAAGCCTCCCCTCAAGATATACTGGAAAAGTCTACCAATCTACTGTAAAAGAAAGTGTATTATCATAGATAAAACTGATATAATATTCACCAGATAGAATGTTGATTTACAATATGTTCAAAATAATTTCTACACATAAAAATATCATTTACAATAAAAGCTTCTCTTAAAATAGATGTCACAATATCAAATACTCACAGTCCCCAAACTAAATGGGATAAAAACCTTTCAAAGGACAGAAACCAGGCTGAGAACATCAAAATTATGCAACAACAGCAAGAGGTTTATATTATCCCTGTTGATCATTGAGTTACTAGATGAGATCCTTTTGGAATGTATATCCTGATAATTTAAATAGAAGAAAAATCATTTTAGTCTCATGCAATAGTCTACAGAATATTGAATTAAGAGAATCATGTTAGGAGAGTGGTTTATTCCAAGACTTTCTATCTGAACTTCATTTAAAAAGATGAAAAACTGAGATAATAATAACAGGTAACATTTATATAAGCCTTTAAGTTCATAGTATATGTATATACCGTATGTGTATATATATATATATGTATATGTATGTGTGTGTGCATGATTTTTCAAGTCATATTCATGTGAAAATCAACTATGGTTATACACATACAATTTTGTTTGATCATGATATTTATATGATATATGTACATAAACATATTCAGACATTGTTTCATTTGATATTCAAAACAACTCAATGGGAAAAATGATATTCAGCTAACTTTCTTGTTCAGAGTTACAAAGATAGCAAACATTTAAGGTAGGTCTAACTCCAAATCTATAATCTGTCCATTCTATTCCTGTCTGTTACCCAGATCACAATGAAAGATCTCTCATCAGCAGTATCCTGCTGGATAATAAGGTAATATTGTCCTTTATTATAAACAAACAAACAAAAAAAAAACAAAAAAAAACAAACAAAGTATATATGGGTCATCCACACAGATGAACCACAAATGATTACCCATTGCTATCTGATCAGAGATGTGCCCCACCAACTATTCTGTCCTTTTTCTACTGCCTCATTTCTCTGATTCTTAGTGTGTATTCCATGCAGTAAAGTATTTAATAATTATGTTTGGATTTGATTGATTTGCTGTGTCAGCCATTTGTTTCAATAAAATAAGTAGAAGTTATTTCTGAAAATGACTGGACCTACTAATTGCTTTTACTAAACAAAAAACTAGAACTTCCCTCTCCCTATACACAAGATATAATAGTATAAGTGTATGTCTTACCCTAGTTTAAATCCCATATTAAAAAAAAAAACTATAGCTGCTTTCAGGGGTGTAAATTATTTTATCTGAGAAAGGAATATTGGGTGAGAGCTAGAAAAAAATTGAAATATTACAAAATTGGCAAGTATTCAAGAGAGACAAAATAAAATAGAAATTAATCATATGAACATTTACAAATTGTCACAAACTGTGATAAACCTCTGACCTGAAGAAGTTTATATTCAATTGAGGCAGATAAAATATACCTTAATAACAGAGCCTCAGGAAACCTAAATTTCAAGCACTGAATCTCAGAATTACAGGAGCTCTCAGAAAATTCTAGTTTAACCTATCTTACAGACAAATCATTTATCTACATGTCCTGGATAAATATTTAACTAACTTTTGATTGAGGTCCTCCTTCTATGTCCATGTTTTGTAGGCTTTTTCTTTTTCCTTTTATTTTTTGAGTTATATGAAGAAACAATTTTGGCAATTGTTTTCTGACATTTTAAGATTCAGATTCTCTCTATCCTTTCCTTCCTCTACTCTCCCTGAGGCTATAAATTGATATGATATAGATAATACAAGTATTTTCATATAATATATTTCCATATTGCCCATGTCATGATAGAAGACACAAAAAAACACAAATAATAAAAATCTCATGAATGAAATAAAGTGGAAGATAGCTGCTTTGATTTGTACCTAGACTCCAAAAGTTCCTTGACTATGGACAGCATTTTCAACACAAATCACTTGTGGCTTTCTTGGAAATGAGCTTTGTAGATAATGGTTTAATATTTCAGTTGATCATCATATAATATTTATGTTACTCTACATATTTTTCCTGACTCTGCTCATTTCACTTTGCATCAATCAGTTCATATAACTCTTTCCAGTTTTTCACTGATCTCATCCAATTTGTCATTTCTTATGGTGAAATAACATTCCTTTATATTCCCCAAATGATGGACAACCCCTGTTTCCAATTTTTGACATTACAAAAATAGCTCCTAAAATAATTTGGTAGAGGTAAGTCCTTTCCCATAATCTCCGATTTTGTGGGTATACAGACCCAGTACTGATATTACTGGATCAGCGAGTATGCATAGTTTTTATGACCCTTTAAGTGTGGTTCCATATTGCTCTCCAGTATGGTTATATCAGTTCATAGTTCTACCAATAGTGCGTTAGTATCCCAATTTTCCCTCATATCCTCCAACATTTTTCATTTTCCTTTTTTGGTTACATTAGCCACTCTGATAGGAGAAAGATGGTATCTCAGAGTTCTTTTAATTTAATTCAATCAGTAATGATTTGGATAATTTTTATATGAGTATAGATAGTTTAAATTTCTCTGAGAACTACCTGTCTATAATCTTTGACCATGTTTCAGTTGAGGAATGCTTTGTGTTCTTATGAATTTGGCTCAGTTCTTTATATATTTGAGAAATGAGGGTTTGTCAGAAACACTGTCTATACTTCTCTCCACCCAAATTTGGTGATTCCTTTCTAATCTTGCTTACATTGGCTTTGTTTATGCAAACTATTTTAATTTAATGTAATCAAAATTATTGACTTCATTTTTCATAATATTTTCTATCTTTTGTTTGGTCATAAATTCTTCCCCTATCTATAAATATGATAGGTAAATTTTCCATATTCCCCTAGTTTGTTTACTGTGTCATTCTTTATTTCTAAATCAAGTATCCATTTTGACTTTATCCTGCTGTATGGAATGAGATGCCGATCTATGTGAAGTTTCTGCATGCTGTTTCCTAATTTTCCCAGGATGATTTTGTCAAATAGTGTATTCTTTTTCCCCAAAAGTTGAATCTTTAGATTTATCAGTCACTGCATTGCTCTGGTCATTAATTGCTCTGTGATGAATACCTAATCTATTTCATTGATCCACTACTCCATTTCTTAATCATTACCAGATTGTTTTGATGATTGCTTTTTATAGTATAGTTAAAGATCTGATACTGTTAGGTCTTCTTTCTTCTTTGTAGGGATTTTAAAAATATTATTTTGTTTTAAATAAATGAGTATTATACATCACTGAAAGTTTTTTTCCTTCATCTATTCATTATTTGAGTTCAAATCTGGCATCAGACTTTTATTTTTTTATTTTTATTTTTTGAAAATTTTATTTAATTAGTCAATTTAGAATATTTTCTCCTGGCTACAAGAATCATGTTCTTTCCCTCACCTCCCTCAATCACCTCCCATAGCTGACGTGCGATTCCACTGGGTTTTACATGTGTCTTTGATCAAAACCTATTTTCATATTATTGATGTTTGTACTAGGGTGATTTAGAGTCTATATCCTCAATCATATCCCCATTGACCCATGTGGTCAAGAAGTTGTTTTTCTTCTGTGTTTCTATTCCCACAGTTTTGCCTCTGAATGTGGATGGTATTCTTTCACATAAATCCCTCTGAATCTACTAATAGAGAAGTCCATTACATTAGATTGTACCAAAGTTTATCAGTCTCTGTGTACAATGTTCTCCTGGTTCAGCTCCTTTCACTATGCATCAATTCCTGGAGGTTGTTCCAGTCTCCATGGAATTCCTCCACTTTATTATTCCTTTGAGCACAATAGTATTCCATCAACAACATATACCACAATTTGTTCAGCCATTCCCCAATTGGAGGACATCTTAATTTTCCAATTTTTTGCCACCACAAAGAGCACAGTTATGAATAGTCTTGTACAAGTCTTTGTCCTTATATATCTTTGGGGTATAAACCCATCAGTGCTATGGGGCAGCCAGTCTTTTCGTGCCCTTTGGGTATAGTTCTAAATTACCTTCAAGAATGGTTGGATCAATTCACAGCTCCACCAGCAATGCATTGATATCTCAATTTTGTCCTATCCCCTCTAACATTCATTATTTTCCTTTGCTGTCATGTTATCCAATTTGATTTGCATTTCTCTGGTTATAAAATATTTAGAACACGTTTTCATGTGCTTATTTATAGTTTTGATTTCTTCATCTGAAAATTGCCTATTCATGTATTCATGTCCAATGACCATTTATCAACTGGGGACTGGCTTGATTTTTTTGTACAATTGATTTAGCTCTTTATAAATTTGAGTAATTAGACTTTTGTAAGAGGTTTTTTTTTTTCTAATGAAGATTTCTCCCCAATTTTTTGCTTACCTGTTTATTTTGGTTGCATTGGTTTTGATTGTACAAAACCTTTTTAATTTAATGTAATGTAAAATTGTTTATTTTGCAGTTTGTAATATTTTTTAAACTCTTGTTTGGTCTTAAAATCTTTCCTTTCCCATAGATCTGACAGGTATACTATTCTATGTTCACCTAATTTACTAATAGTTTCCTTCTTTATATTCAAGGCATTTAACCATTCTGACTTTATCTTGTAGGGTGTGAGATGTTGATCCAAATCTAATCTCTCCCATATTGCCTTCCAATTTTCCCAGCAGTTTTTGTCAAATAGCGGATTTTTGTACCAACAGCTGGATTCTTTGAGTTTATCATAGACTCTCTTGCTGAGGTCACTTTTCCCAAGTGTATTTCACTGACCCTCCTTTCTATCTCTTAGCCAGTACCATATTGTTTTGATGACCTCTGCTTTATTAGTATAGTTTGAGATCTGGTACTGCTATGCCACCTTCCTTCACATTTTTTTTTCATCATTTCTCTGCATATCCTCGATCTTTTGTTCTTCTAAATGATTTTTTTTTTCAAATTCAGTAAAAAATTTCTTGGTAATTCAATGGGTATGGCACTAAATAAGTAAATAAGTTTGGGTAGGATTGTCATTTTTATTATGTTAGCTCATCCTACCCATGAGCAGTTAATGTTTTTCTAGTTATGTAGATTTAGTTTTAATTGTGTGAAAAGTGTTTTGTAGTTTTGTTCAATTAGTTCCTGTGTTTGTCTTGGCAGATAGATTCCTAAGTATTTTATATTGCTTTGGGTGATTTTAAATGGAATTTCTCCTTCTAATTCATACTGCTGATATGTGTTGAATGATTTATATGGGTTTATTTTGTATCCTGCAACTTTGATAAAGTTGTTGATCATTTCCACTAGCTTTTTAGTTGATTCTCTAGGATTCTTTAAGTAGACAATCATATCATATGCAAAGAGTGATAGCTTGGTCTCCACACTGCCTACTTTAATCCCTGTAATTTCTTTTTCTTCTTTGATTGCTTCTGCATTCCTGTCATAAATCCCACCTGATCATAATGAATAACCTTTGTTATCACTTGCTGGAGTCTTTTTTTTTGGTTATTTGTTTTTATTTAAAATAATTTGTTTCCCTATCATAAATATTAGACAAACACTCCACCACCAGCACCAAAGTCTGTGGAGTTATGTTGATGGTGGAGAGTTCACTGGATGTTCCCAGTGTCTCAGAGGTCCTAAAGAGTCCATAGAAGGGAGAAAGGGGTTGCGGGTGGGGGGGAGGGGAAGAGGGAGGAAAAACTGAAAACAGAACCAAAAAACCCATGATGGCTTCTGGAGGGACATCTTTTGAAGGTTTCCACTAGCAGAGGTCGCAGGGTGGCCTCGAGAAGCCAGAGACCCCGCTGGACCTTGCCTTGGCCAGCTATTTCACCCTCTTGTAGTGTGGAAATGATCAAATCCCATGTACCTTCAATGCTGCACCCCACTGTGGAGTCCCTTCGTTCATATGAATTTTTTTTTGACCTTTTGAAGTAGTATTTATCAGTTGGCGATGAGGAGAGGAAGAGTCTTCCATCTACACTGCTGCCATATTTACCAGGAAGTTGCATCTATTCATTATTGTCAAGTGAGCTGGAGTGGTTTTTAAATATATTTTTATCTATTATGGTAATGGATTTCATTAAAACATACTCACATTTCTGATATAAAGTAATAACTTAATAAAATGTATCATTTTTCCAAGGATTTCATTTTAAATATCTGAATTCACAGTTATTCATAATTTTGGTCTATATCTTCTTTTTGCAGTATCTTTTCTGTTTTAGGCAGTAGGACTACATTTGTCTCAAACAGGAGTATTTTCTTTATAATTTTTCAAGGTACTTTGCATGCTAAAAGCTTTAAATTATTTTTTCAAATATAGAACTTAAATTTATTTTACTCAGAAGTTTTCCTCTCTCCCAGGTAATTTCTTACAACTTATTTAGCTGTTTTTTTAAATGACTTGTAAGTGCTTAAAATATAATTCAATTATTCTTAATTTGAATGTAGCATATTTCCATATTTTAATATGTATATATGGGTCACAAAGGATGTAAATAGTCTATTCCACACTCAAATTTCTAGGTGACACAAGCATCGCAAGAAAGTAAGTATTGAAAATAAGTGGATATAATGAGATTGTAAAATACATTATTAAACAAGTGAAAGCTACTTGACCATAGTCATAAGAGTAATCTCTCATATAGGACCAGGATGGCTGGATGAAAGACCTGCACTATTAGTAGGTCATATGAATGTATTGGCAGGTAATGTGGTCCCCAAGGGATCTTGCCTCTATTTAAGAAAAATACCTTATTTCCAAGGAAGCACCACAAGAAATAAAATAATACATTTATTATGTATACTAAACTGGGTTAGATGACTGACTAATCCCAAGGAATGGAAGAAGTTGGTCCTCAGATACTTATGTGGGTTTAGTTTACTTCCAGATAAATGAGCTTTTTTCTACAACTTGTAAAATATTTTGGTAGCCATAATGTAAACTTTGAAGATGAGTTGTTTCACTTTTTCTTTACTTCACCTCACCACCATACCTCACCTTTTGAGTGTATGGAATGTTCAAGGAGGACTAATGCTTTTGGGATGAGGACTTGCCAAGCCCTTGTCCAGTTGCTCATATGCTTTTTTCATCCAACTGTCACCTATGGCACATCCTGGTAAAACTGTCTCAGCAGATGGGTCCTCATCAAAATGAAGGACAAATAATAATCTAAGTTATTAAAGTCCTAATTGTGTAGGAGTCATATCTACTGGCCTTTACTTTGATGTATCCATTTGTAGCTGCCAGCAGCAAAAAATTAGTATATTTGTGGGTGAACAGCAGAGAAGGGAAGTTGGAAACTAAAGGAAAATGGGTGAAGGGGTTTGAGATAGAGGGATCACAATAAAGGAAGAAAGACTCAGAGATGAAGAGTTCAACAACATGGGCTCCAGCATGCATGCTCCTCTGATGATGGAAAAGAGAGAGAGCTACATGTGTCCACAATCTTTTATTGGAAAATCAAGGCATAGGTGATGGGAGGTAGTTAATGAACATGTAACCTGGCAGAGAATTTAACATTGGCTCATTTAACAGCTACAAGGTCAAAGAGGAGGAGGCTAAGATAATCTAGGACTCAGAGGCCTGCTGAGAGGTCCAATTGATCTTTGGACTGGAGGCTTAGGAAGTGGTCAGTGTACCATAAGCTCAGAGTCACACTTTGTTACAAGGCTTAAGTAATGAATCATAAAGTTTGGTACATGAGCATATTATTCACGAGTCAGTTTTTTAATACATCAACAAAACTTTCAAAGTTAGTTCACATTTGTATCCCTATAGACCATCCAAAAATTCAGTTAGTATTTACACTCTTTATCTTCAAGAATTCATAGCTACTGTAGAAGAACTGCTTCCCAGCCTGGTCATGGGAGATTGAACCACTAGAGTTTACCTGGGGTTCAAAGACATTTCCTGCTCCAATTTGATCAGATGCTTAATGGAATTTGAGATTTGGGTGTCCCTTTGACATATCTCAAAATGATAGCTGGGGAGATAGAGCATTTATTCTTTTGCCTTATAGATACTACAGTGAGTCCTAGGAATACAAGTAAAAGCAAGTACAACAGCTACTACTCTAAAAGAACTTATATATTAATGGGGGATGTAACACTTAGTGTTGCTAGAAAGTTGGAGAAGTCAATGTAACAAGTAAGGAGAAAGAGGTTCAGTTGGAAGAGATTTAAAGTTCAAGTTGCTTTGGTATTCTTGCTGAAGGTATTCCCAAAGTGGTAGTCTTAGAGGGAGGTATTGACCAATGAAGGGAAGATGGTCCCAGGAAAGAGGTTTCACAAGGTGATTGATTGTTCTTTGTACTTCATTTTTGAAGACTGATAACATTGCTGGATGATTATTGCTCATGAATTGAATTTAAGTGAAGCAGAGTTACAAAGTCACTCACTTCGCTTTCTCTTTTAGAGTCATCAAAGTCCATTGCTAAGATAAAAGTCAAGATGATTGTTAATAGTTTGGAATGCAGAGGAAGACATGAGCATATTCAGTGTCTGACCAAGCTGTACAGAGACTACTTAAGTTGCCTTTATGGCCATTGGAACAAATTATTTTCACATAACAAATGAACTAGGTCAAATCTTCAAATGCTTGGGGTAGACATTTCCCCTAACTCTCTCTTGACTTTCAGACCTAACAGTTACCCTCAATCTCATCTAGTCCTTCTACCAAGTTGGGTATATGAGGTATTCAGGGAGGACTAGCACCTCTGATGTGAGGGATTTTGAGCCTTTTTCAAGGACACTGATTGAGTTTTGGTTTCTACCTCTCATCCAAAAAGCTATTCTAAATCTCCTCTTTCCTCTTCAAACCTCTCCCATTTCCCTCCACTTGCTAAGCTAAGTACCTGTCTCTTAAAAAATGAGGTCATTGTCTGTGAGCCTTTTACTCACTAGTGCTCAATCTCAAAATCTCTTGAAAACATCTTTCACATTGCCTTTTCCCCTAGTTTCAGAAAAAGGTAAACTTTTCTTTGCCAAGGGAAATTGCTATAAAAGTCCACATGATACTAATCCCTCCCATCTTTTCCAATAGATCATACACTGAAGCATCTTCAGTGTCTCTATATATCTTCAAATATATCCAAGTGTCCCTCATTCAAAAGAAAACCTTTATTAACATGCTCTCAATACACATATGTATATATATATATATATTTATAAATTTTACCTTTACCTCCTAATCAAACTCTCAAAAATGTGCATGCTCACTCTCAATTTTCTCTCCTCTATCTTCTAAACCATTTGTGATTCTCTAGAATCTAGATTCTAGATTCCTTATTCAACTGAAACTACTTTCTCTAAGAATTATCTAATGTGATGATATTTCCCTAGTTCTATTCCTTTTCAACCCATATGCAGCTACCCTCTTTTTCTAGATATCCTTTCCTATTTTGATTTTGTGACACTTATCTCTCCTAATTCACATCCTACCTGTATGATCTCTTCTTATTTGTCCCTTTAGTTCATCATGCACATTAATTCAGCAATCAATCAGCAATCATTTATTAAGCATACAGATATAAAGAATTAAACACGGGAGCAGCTGGGTGGCTAAGTGGATTGAGAGGCAGGCCTAGAGATGGGAGGACCTAGGCTCAAATCTGGCCTTAGACACTTCCTAGCTGTGTGACCCTAGGCAAGTCACTTAACTCCCATTGCTTAGCCTTTACTGCTCTTCTATCTTGGAACCAATGTGCAGAATTGATTCTAAGATGGAAGGTAAGGATTTAATTTTTAAAAAGGATTAAACAACTATTATTGTTATTGATTTTATACTATACAATTTTCTGTCCTAGGTCATCTTCTTCTTCTACCTTCTCTCTCATTAACTGAAGCTGACTCCCAGATATATGTATCGAGTTTTGTTTTTTTTCCCCCTGAGCTACAATTCATAACCACCAATTGCCTACTGAAGATTTCAAACTAGATGTCTAGGAATCATCTTAAAGTTAACAAATCTAAAACTAAACAATATCTTTCCTCCTAAATTCTCTCATTTTCTAATCACACCTCTTTTAAAGGGAATACTATTCTTCCAGTTTATTAATTTTACACTTAAGTGCACACTTCCTAAATTAATTTGTCCCATCAGTTGGCAGATTTTGTTTTCCTTTTTGACACCATCTTATATTCAATCCCATCTCTCCACTTAAACAATGATGTTTGGGTAGTCTTCTAGAGTTTCTTTGGCCAAAATCTCATCATACTTCTACTTCTTCAATCTGGTAATTAGTAATTCTGAATTTAGCTATTCTGAAATTGGTTTTCCTTAGATATGGACATATATTAAGTTTGGTGAATCTATGTAAAAGAATTAAATGAATTCCCTGCATGGGCCTTTATGTTATATTGGAAAAGGTCTATTTTTTATCTCTTTTATTTAGTGTCAAGAAAGAACACTATTTAATAATTCTACTGTTACAAATAGAAAACATATTCTGAAATAGTGATACTTTTCAATTATCATATTCAGGAAATTCAGCAAGCCTTTTAACAGTATTACTATTCATTTTGGAAGATATATCTCTATAAAGTGGAGGCTTAAAAACGTCATGCTTATACTGAGCCAAATTGGCAGAATGAAAGACAGTCCTTATTCTCTTGACATCTTGAGTATGCCAAGAATATTGTGGCAATACCGATTTTGTAGAAGCTATCTTCAAATGAAAAAGCCAAAAAGAAATGAATGTTGGCAGCATATGGATTAAAGTTTGTTATGTTGTCTTCTCTCTTAGATAATTACATTCAGTGCAAAATGATTTTTGTACAATGTTTAATGCTGATTTAATATTATTTTTCAAAAGATGATTTTTCTATTTGTACTGGGGTAAAATATCTTTTCAAAGGATTTATTTCCCTAGGTTTCTTGTGTTATGGTCATTTCTCTTATTTTTTCCATCATGTCATGACAATTACTTAAGTTAGTGAATATATAAATATATATATGTATATATATATACAGATGAACATAATGCTAAATTCTAATGCTAAAAAAGATCACTTTATATTGAGAAAAAGAAGCATTAAGTTGAAAGCCAATACATTTTTTAAAAGCAATGATCTCAATAAGCCTATGAAAAATTAAATCTAACTATAGATATGTACTGCCTTAAGTAGTCTCTATGGTGCAATGAGAAACATTAAAATGTAGGAAAATATACAGGATATCTATTTACTTATGGAAATAGATATTATGAAATGCCAACTGAGTGACTTTCAGTAACATAAAAATTCACAGTAGTTGTGAATTAAGTGTCTGTTTCTCAGATAGAAACCCCATATAGCAAGCACATAGTGGAGATACTGTTGTTTCCAAAAGCTTTACTCTGAATACAAGAGGGAATTTGACAAACAACTACATCCCAGAATGCATTCTCCAAATCCTGAATTCTACAATATCCTTTATCAGTGTACTTTCTCTAAGGTAGCTTCTCCATAGTAGGAACTTCAAAATATTGATCAAATGAAATTTAGCCAAGCCTATTGCTGCTCAAAATGAAATTGATTGGTAAATACTCATAACTGAATTTGTTTAAAATAGACAATATTAATAATTTCAAGTCCCAAAAAAGTTTTTAATTGTGAGAACATTCTCATAGTTATTCCCATATTACTCTTCATGATGTCCACTATGAATGGTGATGAAATTAAATCATTTTTTATAAATGCATTGACAGAACTAATTTAAAAAGTACATAGAGTGAGAATAGGGGGTAGAGACCAGAAGTCACAATGTGTAAATCTAGGAAACAAACAAATGGTAACAAAAACTCATAAAATCTGGTTTTAAAAAGATTGGTTAAAAAAATATTACTGCTTACTACTAAGTACTAAAAACTTCTGTAATAGACCGATGTAATTTCCTGAGCTTTTATTTAATTGATAATGAATGTTATAAGTTCTAAAATATCTTTCCATTGAACTTTCCATTGATCACATGTTACTGTGCTCCAGACCATATTCCATTTAATAAATAAAATGTATCTTGCTTAGTCTTTTCTTCAAGATGAACTACATATACAAGGGGAGGAATAATGACAAAACATATATGCATGCAAAGCTGAATGTTAAGTATTTCAATATTCCTCATTATGTAGACAATTTCATTTCAGTGAACAGAGGAACAGGTTGTACTACCTTCATGAGTTAGCAGAAGTTCTTCAAGAATCCTCTTAAAAATTCCTCACAGAATTTGAGTTAGAAGGAAACTCAGAGATGATCTAGTCCAGTACTTCATGACAGAATTTTCATTATAATATAAGAAACCATCGATCGGCTAATTTCTGATTGAAGACTTCCAAGAAAGGAGAACTCACCATTCCACTTTTGGACAGCTTTTTGATTATTAAAATCACCTTGTAGACAGTTGCGCTGAATTTAATTTAGTTAGTCTGGTACACTGCACACAAAGATTATATTTCAAGAGACATTTCTGAAACATTGTGGCAGATTCCAAAGCTTAGATTTTCCTGACATAGCATATGAGAAGTAAGGGCTCCTTTGAGATCACAATTAGGTATTAGGATTAGAGTACTCTGAACAACAGAAAGGAGAAAAAAAAATTTGAAATTATTAATTGAGAAAAGTGTTTTATTTCCTTAAAACAAAACAGGAATATCTGCCTTTGCTAGAATGATAAGCACAAAGAAATGTTAAATTTGGCTCTTTATGGTATAAAGTATGATACAAACAGTTATGAATTATGAATTCAATGTTTAAGGTAGATCTACTAACAACAATTTATTTTTGGAATACTTGTTTAAATAGTTACAAATTCTTGATTGTGCCATTGTTCTTTTATTCTTCAAATATCTATTCAAGGTATAGTCAACACTCACTCATCTGTCACCAGTATCAAATAAAGGGGATTATTGACAAAAAAGATAATCATGTAAGGAAAAGCTGAACTTAGAGGCAATTTTCTTAATAATTCTATTTTATCTTAATTTTTCATATGGCTAAAAGCATGTCTCTTTTAACAATTCAAATTTCAAATTTCTTTTGTAGCTCATCAAATTTGAAAAATCTTAAATATGTCAATGTTTTCTAATGAATGTAATACTAAATATTCTATTTTCTAGTGATAACCATTAATTATATTATCATTATGCTATTTCATCTCTTACTGATGTTACTTAAGTTCTCCTAAATATATGTAGAAATTAAAATATTTATATGAGTACTGTCAGTTAACAAATAGCACATTGAAATGAGTCAGAAGACCCATGTTCTAGTCCTGGTCCTGTCACATAAATAGTGCTATAATTTTGAAATTCATAGCCCTTCCAGAATTCATTTTACCAAAACAATAAAATGAGATTTGAACAAAACAGTCATTCGTTTCCTTGAAAATTTAAACTTTTATTATTTCAGTTAATCTGACAGATTGTTGTATTTTTTTAGAGGATCCATATTTGAGCTGCCACTCATTTTGCTGAGTAGATCTACTGATAAGTATTAAATTATGAATATAAAGTATTTCCTTTTTCATGTCTTTATATATCTTTGGTTGTTTTGTAAAACCACAGTAAATCATTTTGTAATGTTTTTGTTGGCATCAGGATTTGAAGAACAAAATAAAGATAGAGAAGTAGGTGAAAGTACTGAGCTGTGAGCCCACTTTGTCAGAGTTAGAGAAACCATCTTAATGTTATAGTGACAGGGGAAGGAGTAACTATCATAGTTATCATCCTTTAAACATGTCAAAAAAAAGCAGTTACAGTTTTTGAACCTTTTCTGTCAGTGCCTTAATATAAATATTGTTGTCTCTTCAATGCCAGAGAATATAAAGTGTTTTAAAAAGGAACCAAAGAAATCAGTTTGTTATTCATGCCAAAGGGGAACCATTTATTTTTTTACTGATTTTATGACATTTTATATATGTATCTTTCTGTTCTTTCTTCTGTTTTTTCCCTTCTCCTATCATTCTCACCTATACTTCTCGGAAAAGTTTTTAAATCATCAGGAAAGAAATATTTCAATCAGTTCATGGAAATATTTATTATTCCTGTGACTTCCCAAACTAAAATATACCTCCTTAACTACTACTTTTCTCTTATGAAAATGAAATACCCCCCCAATTGGCAAAGGGACAAGGGTTATAAACAGACAATTCTCAGATAAGGAAATTAAAACTATATTAATTCATATGAAAAAGTCTCTAAATTAATATTGATTGAAGAAATTAAAATTAAAACAGTCCTGAGATACCACCTCACATTCATCTGACTAACATGACAAAAATAGAAAATGATGTATTGGAGAAGTGAAAGTCAGTGGAGCTATAAACAAATACAATTATTCTGGAGGGCAATCTGGAACCATGGCCAAAGAAGCATGAATCTATACATACTCTTTGACCCCAAAATATCACTACTAAGTTTGTATCCAAAAGAAATTAAAGATAGGAGGAAAAAATACAAAATTAGAAAAATATTTACAGCAGCTCTCTTTGTTGCAAAGAACTAGAAGTTGAAGAAATGTCCATCAGTTGGAGAATGGCAAAAGAAGTTGTGGTATATACTTGTAGTAGAATATTATTGAACCATAAGAAATTGTGAACATGATGATCACATATACACAAAAAATTCTTGGAAAACCTTAAATGAAGTGATGCAAAGTGAAATGAACAGAACAAAAAGAGCACTGTACACAGTAAAAATAGTGTATGATGATCAATTATGCATGACAACTATTTTCAACAAAGCAAGAATCTAGAACAACTCCAAGACTCATGATTATAAAGAACATCCACCCAAGGAACAGATAGTCTGAATACAAATTGAAGCAAATCATTCTTCACTTTATTTTCTCCATGAATTTTTCTCTAGTGTAAGCAATATGTGTCTTGTTTCACAACATGACCAACATGGAAATATTTGTGGTATGATAATATATATATATATGTATATATATATATATATATATATATATATATATATATATATATATATATATATATATATAACCTAGTTCATATAACCTATCTTTTGGGGGAAGGGATATGGGTGGGTAAAAGGAAGAGAAAATAGATTGTAAAATGTCAGAGAACAATTATTAAAATTTTATTGACATTAATCTAGAATAAATAAAATATAAAGAATAGATAAATACCTTTTTTTAAAAATGTAACATTGACAGTGTGACAGAGATTAGGCTTGGATCAACACCTCACACCCTACACCAAGATAAACTCAGAATGGGTGAATGACTTGAACATAAAGAAGGAAACTATAAGTAAATGATGTGAACACCGAATAGTATACATGTCAGACCTTCGGGAAGGGAAAATGTTTAAAACCAAGCAAGACTTAGAAAGAGTCACGAAATGTAAAATAAATAATTTTGACTACATCAAATTAAAAAAGTTTTTGTCCAAACAAAACCAATGTAACTAAAATCAGAAGGGAAATAATAAATTGGGAAACAATCTTCATAACAAAAACCTCTGACAAACATCTAATTACTCAAATTTACAAAGAGCCAAATCAATCGTACAAAAATCAAGCCATTCTCCAATTGATAAATGGGCAAGGGACATGAACAGGCAGTTTTCAGACAAAAAAATCAATACTATTAATAAGTACATGAAAAAGTGCTCTAATTCTCTGATAATCAGAGAGATGCAAACCAAAACAACTCTGAGGTATCACCTCACACCTAGCAGATTGGCTAACATGACAGCTATGGAAAGTAATGAATGCTGGAGGGGATGCGGCAAAGTAGGGACACTAATTCATTGCTGGTGGAGTTGTGAATTGATCCAACCATTCTGGAGGGCAATTTGGAACTATGCCCAAAGGGCGATAAAAGACTGTCTGTCCTTTGATCCAGCCATAGCACTGCTGGGTTTGTACCCCAAAGAGACAATAAGGAAAAAATACATGTACAAGAATATTCATAGCTGCGCTCTTTGTGGTGGCAAAAAAAAAAAAAATTGGAAAATGAGAGGATGCCCTTCAATTGGGGAATGGCTGAAAAAATTATGGTATATGTTGGTGATGGAATACTATTGTACTCAAAGGAACAATAAAGTGGAGGAACTCCTTGGGGACTGGAACAACCTCCAGGAAGTGATGCAGAATGAGAGGAGCAGAACCAAGCAAACAATGTACACAGAGACTGATACACTGTGGTACAATCGAATGAAATGGACTTCTCCATTAGTGGCAATGCAGTGATCCTGAACAACCCAGAGGGATGTATGAGAAAGAGCACTATCCACATTCAGAGGAAAAACTGTGGGAGTAAAAATACCAAAGAAGGAAACAACTGCTTGATTACACATGTCAAGGGGGATACGATTGGAGATGTAGACTCTAAATGAACATCCTAGTGCAAATATCAACAATATGGAAATGGATTCTGGTCAAGGACACATGTAATACCCAGTGGAATTGTGCATCAGCTAGGGAGGGGAGGGGAAGGAGAGAAGAATAGTAATGTAACCAGGGAATAATGTTCAAAATTGACCAAATTTAAAAAGCAAAAAAAAAAAAAATACTATGGTTATCCCTTCCGCATTATGGGGCTGAGGGATATGGTGCCCTGTAGATCTAGAAAATTTATGTAAAATTTTTAGCCTTTCCTTTGTATCAAAGAAGAAGTTAATTTTTTAAATATTTTTATTTTTCTTTTATGGAGTGTTTATAGTTACTTCTTTTAAATTTTGAATTAAATATACGTTTCTGAGTTTCTAAAAAAAAGAATGTAATATTGTTGGGAACAGGGAATCATGATTTTTGTATTAATATGTCTAATGCTTAACTCGTAGGGAGGGCTTAATAATTTTTAAGTTCATTCTATTTTTTGTTGTATGTTACCCCAGGATTTATCTGATGTTTTTGATGGAGCTTCAAGTCATAGTGTTCTGTTTTCCCTGGGGGAAAAAAATAAGAAAAGAAATTGAGATGCACCCAAAGGTATATCATGATTAAGTGATGATTAGGGGAGGTAAATGAGAGGATATGCAATGGTATAAGTAAGGAATTAGTAAGGAGTGTTAGTCAAATGATTTCATCAAAGAAATGTATGAATTAAAAAAGATCTTGGTGAGAACAATGGCTAACAAATTTGGTATCTTCAAGTTGTCAAAAATTCATGCAAAGACTACTCTAATCATTTACTTCTCAAATATAGAATGGAGTAACTGTGGTGAATTTATGGGAAAACATGGACAGAAGTTGCACAGGTTGGGCAAAAATTGATGAATTATTATCTTCTTCATTAAAGGGTACAACCATTTTAATGAAAGGAATCCATTAGAGTATTGTGTATTTGAAAGTGCACTATGCATGGGCAAGAGGGAAAGAGAAGTGGAGAGACAAAGACTAAATTTGGGTTTATATTAGACTATGCTTTCTGACAACATCTAATAATAGATAGCACACATACAACCAATAAATATTTATTAAGCATCTCTTCTAGATGTTCTGCTAAGCAATGAGGATAGAAAAAGAGAGAAAAGATACACTATGCTCTGAAGGAGGTCATAATCTAGTGCAAGGAGTTAATAAGTAAACAAATATACACAAATAAGCTAAATGCAGAATAAATAGAAAATAATTAAAAGCGAAAAGCTACTAGAATTTGGTTGCATTAGGAAAGAATTCTTGTAGAATAAAAAAAGTTTAGTCAGAACTTGAAAGAATCAAGATAGTCAAGATGAGGATTGAGATCATTCTAGCCAAGTGGAACAACCAGATAAAAAGCTGAGAGTCATGAGGTATAAATGTCTCATTTGTGGACCAATGAGGCCAGGGTCACTGGGTAGAAGAGTAAGTTAAGAGTAAGGGATAAAAAGATTGGAAAGTGGGGGAGTAAGTTTTGAAGGGCTTTGAATATCCAGTAGAGAATTTTGTATTCAATCTTGGAGATTATAGGATGTCACTGGAGATAACTGAGTGTGTAAGTGTATGTGTGTGTGTGTGTGTGTGTGTGTGTGTGTGTGTGTGTGTGATGAGGTAGTGAGGCAGGGGGTGACATATACCAGTGGTTTAGGAAAGTCCCTTTGGTGGCTTAATGAAAAATGGATTAGACTTAAATTTATTAATTGGCTATTGCAATAGTCCAAGGATGAGGTATTGAGTGTCTTGTGGTAGAGGCTGGCACTAGAGAAAAAGTGGCTACCTTCCTGTCAGATTGGATATATTGCAGATGAGAGCCAGTGAGTACTTGCCAATGACGTTTAGGTTGTAAGGCTTGAGTGACTAAGAGAATGATGGTGCCCTCAATAGTAAAAGGGTAGCTAGGAGGCCAGGAGGGTTTAGGGGAAAAAGATAATGAATTCAATTTTCAACATGTTGAGTTTAAAATATTCATAATACTTCCTTTTTGAACTATTTGAAAAGCAGTTGGAGATGTAATACTGGAAGTTGGCAGCAAGATTAGGGCTAGATAGACATAGCTGAGAATCATCAGCACAGAGATGATAATTAAATCTATGGTAGCCAAAGAGATCAAGTGTAGTAGTATAAGAGGAGAGGAAGGACCAGGGCAAAGATCTAATATAAATGCAATAATACTCATTATTGTGAAATCTGTCTTATCTTGGGAGACTCTTGCCATGCTCCCCAATCTGTTTACTTGAACAAAGGTAATATTGGTTTCTTGAGGCCTAAGTTAAAGCATTCTGTGGCAAGACATACATAATTAAATATCTAATGTTCAATTTATTCTTTCCTATTAGAAACTACATATTCAGCATGAAATTTTACAAGGAAGATAAGCGTTTTGCTGCATCAGTTTTTATTAAGCAAAATATGTAAGATATGAAGGAGAGCTAGGAAAGTGCTTCATGTTTATATGGATACTGAGTTTCATAGTTTGATGTCATTTTAAGGAGCATGAAGGGGCTTAACAATTTTTTTCTCCTCCACTATTTAGTGATTTTGTTGATAGATTGCTCTAACATAGCTGCAAACTTGGTGGTTTTCTTTTTTTTTCTATAATCCACATTTTAAATCTCAGAAATTATTTTGGGATTTCCCATCTTTGTTTCTTCTACTTTATTTTTTCACTGTATCTCTCAAAAGAGGAAAAATATGTGATTTCTTCTGCTTTCCTTCTCTATTACTTGTATATAGAGGATTCTTATATTTTTATTAATTGCATTGAAAAGCATACAAATGAGGGCACACAGTCCATGCCATATAAAATTGTTTGAAAGAATTAAGGATATTTAGTGATAAGACAAGACTAAGGATTAACATAATAACTGTCTTCAAGTATTAGAAACTCTTTTACTAATATCTCCATGGATTGAGAGCCAAGCCTAGAGGTAGGAGCTCCTGAGTTCAAATTTGGCCTCAGACACTTCCTAGCTGTGTGACTCTGGACAAGTCACTTATCCCCCAATTGACTAGCCCTTACCACTGTTCTACTTTGTAACCAATACATAGTTTTGATTCCAAGACAGAAGATAAGCTTTTCTAAGGATTAAATTGCTTTTATTTGATCCCAGAGTGTTTAATACATGATAATTGATGAGTAGATTGATGCCAATGGGTAAAAATTAACAAAACCAATATTTGGTCTTGATGTCAGGAAAAAAATTCCCCAAACTAGAAATGTCCCAAAATGAAACAAGTTCTTCTAAATGGGGCCTTCTCAATACCAACTGTCTGAAGACTTTCTGAGTATGTTGTCAAGGTCAAAGGTCTTTAAATTAGTGGGTTATGATCTCATAGAAGTCCATATTATAATATTACTGGGGTGATGGTTTGAACCCAAAGAGTGGATAAATCAAGAAATAAGGATGTGGAAAGCAAGTCACATCCCCACCAAATTTGTAAGCAATATAGTTACACCACCAGATACTTCTCCACTTAGACCTCTCCAAAAACATATAGTATTTATCCAAGTGGGTATGCAGGCCCTTCAGGAAAGAGTATATTATCTAACCTGCCCAAGAAATTCAAAGTAACTGCTCAAGGAAATTTCCATTACTTCTTAGAATGCCCGTACTTTATACCCTGGTTTACCATAGAATCTGGTACTATAATCTTGGACTATAATCTAGTGAAAACCCTCCCCCACAGTTATCATTTACATTAAAAAATGCTTCATTTGTGTGTGTGTGTATGAGAATAAATACATGAGAATAAGCTTGAAGGATAGATTTTCCTTACTTTATCTTTCCCTCAAGACACACCCAATCCTGCATTTCCCTATTTCACTGGAAGTTATCACTGTTCTTTTAGCTACCCAGTTTCTCTGTTTCTCACTTATCCTTGACTCCATACTCAATTGAAGTTGCCTTTTCACAGAAAACAAAGATGTTTTAGCTTCTAAGTATGATGCTACTTATTTATTCTTCACCTTTCCTGATCCTTTTAAACATTTTATACCTGAATATTAGATGAATAGTAATATACTATAGAGGCAGTTAAGTGCCAAAATGGACAATTTCACCTAGAGTTGGGAACATTTTGTTTCTGATTTGTCCTGAGATACTTACTTAGCTGCGTGTTCTTAGGTAAGTTATTTAACTTCTTCCTATTAAGTTTCTTCATCCATTAAAAAAAATAAGGATTGTAATCAAGCCAGACTCCCAGGGTTCTTATAAGGACAATATGAGATTATGTTTCTGAAGTGCTTCATAAACCTTAGAATGATATATAAATCTAATTATTATTAGCATATATATATAATTTTTAAATATATAAAACACATACATTGGGTATTAGAAAGATTTTTTTAACAAATGGTGTGCTTGATCAGAAAAGTATGGTAACATTTGATCTGGGAGATTATTTCTAGAGACATGAAAAAATTAGATGGTTTCCAATTTACTTTCTAAATAATTTCTTTGATTCTCTATCTTTAGCTCACTCTATTCACTGAAACTCCAAAATAATGAAAGTCCTTTCATTTCTTAAGATACCATGATTCTAATTGAATGCATTCTCTTCTCCTTCAATAGTCTACCTTTTCCAACTTTCTGTAAGGGAGAAAAAGGGGTTAATTATATAAAAAGGTTGGACTGGAAACATTTAAAAATAGGGTCACCAGGAAATTATATTAATTCCAGAGATTTATTTACAATTTATTTACAAAATACAGAAAGAGTGAAGAAAATCAGAGAGAGAATAGGGTAAGATATCCTGCCTAAGCACTAAGTAATTTACTCCAACCCCCTGGCTCAATCTGGGCAGTGATAGTTAGTCCTTGGGCCTTGGCAAAGCTGAGGACTTGGGGAAGTATCTTCTGAGGCTAGTCTCTTCATAAAATCCATTATGAAAGCAGTCAGCCCTTCACTCACCACATCTCAGGTCCAGTCAGCAGATTCTCCACCAGTCTCCACTTCAAAGAAAGAAAGAACTCTCAGAAGAACTCCACTCAGGAAGTTGTCACTCCCTTTTAAGGATACTTTCTCTTGCATCATCTCCTGTGCCTTCTCCTAATTCTATGTCTACCAATCACAGTTAAAGTCCTGCTTTAGGACTGCCCAGGAGTCAGTCAGTCAATTCTGATTTGTCACCCACTATTACACACGTGGGTCACAGATCTCCCCCACTCAAGTGTGAATGGAGTGTTTATACCTTTGGTGATTAAATCTAAAAATAGGCAGGGACTACAATTTAATTTTCACAATCAGGAGAGAGTTAATTATTTTCATTTTCACAATGAGGGGAGAGTTAAATTTAATTTTCACATTTATTTTGTGAATAACCACATAGTTTTCAGTCACCTAGATTTTAAGTTTGGTATTCCTCTTTGACCCATTAATTTCAATTATCCCTTTTATTCAATGAGTTTCTGAATGGTACAGTTTCTTCAAAAACACTCTTCTGTCAAATAGTCATTAAGCAAACATTGATTGATTTAGTAGGCATTTCCTACATATTAGTATGTTTTAAATATATAATCATTTTAGAGGGGGAGGCACAAGTAGATGAGTGTGATCAGAAAAACTTAATGATTTTCCCCCCATAAAATAAGCTGTTCTAATAGGCAAGAAAAAGGAAGGAATGTATTCTAGGTTTGGGGAATATCCATATGGGGAATATGGTGATGGTAAATAGAATTTCCTGTGTAAGCTACAATTAGACAACCAGTTTGACTGCATTATGGGGAAAAGGGTGGCAAATAATAAGTATGGAGAAAAGAGTGTAGGGCTAAGTTGTTAAAGTTTTTATTAGCAAGAGCCCTTAGTATTTTTGATTCTAGAATTATGAGTGTCACTGGAATTTATTGAGTCGAGTCACATGGTCAAATTTTGAATTTAGAAAAATCACTTTGGAAGCTACATGAAATATAAATTTGAGAACAGAGAAAATTGAAACAGAAGTCTAATGAGAAGTTTATTCAAGAAATCCAGACTAAGATTGATAAGGGGCTAACACATGATGGGGACCATGTAAGAAAAGAAAATAGGATTAATTTCAAGAGATATTTTAGAGCTAGGAATTGAGAGACATGATAATTGTTTATATATGATTGATAAGGTCAAAATGATACCAACATCTTGAATCTGGGCAAATAAAAGGATGGTGGTATCTTTGACAGAACAAGTAAACTTCAAGAAAAGGTTTGTTTTTAGTGGAAAGATAATGAGGTCTATTTTGGAAAAATATATACACACACACACACACACACATATATATATATATATATATAATATTCATATAGGCTGAAAAAATTGATTTTGCCACAAGACCAACTATAAATTATTAACAAAATTAAAAAGAAATCCATTTGAAAATCTAAAGTATGGTATTCCAGGACTTCCCTGAGAAAATAGGCAAGACTGAGCTATAGTAGAGAAAAATGTTGTAGAAGGGGATCATTGACTCGATAGGCATCTTCAGGCAGAGGTCTTAGATTTAGAGAAAATCCTGAGAGAAGACTGGATCTTTCTCCTGCCTCCTCTTGCTGCCTGAAACATCTCTTCATAGACAACAAAGCATAATCTGCAATTTAGTCAGCTAGAAAACTAAATTTAGCCACACCACAAAGAGGCCAGATATTAAATATAAAATTAAAGAGTCCAACTATAATGTTAGGAATTTTCCCAACAGAGTTCAGACTTTAAAAAAAACCCTCAACTTTTCTCTAAAATAAACTTCCTAAAGCCAAAGAGAATGGAATCATAATGGGGCAATTATGTTCCCCATTAGGCTTAAAATAAGCTAATGATTATAATCTGGTGTTACAAGTTGTTCAACACTTGTCTCAAATGTGCTTATTTTTCTATCTAACTAGATTAAAAACTCTTTGCTGACAGGTACCAAATTTATACTGCAGTGTCCAGTAACATTCTAATGCACACCATGTAATAGATATTTAATACTGTATCATTATGTATTAGCGTTATCTGAATACATGTCTTATCCTATTAGTCTGAAAGCTCCATAAGAACAGGTACAGTATCTTATTAAATTTTCTACTTTTCCATAAATGACTGACTGCATGGATGAATGGATGAATGAATAAGTGAAAAACATTTACTGACTGCTAAGTGCCAGGTCCTTGCTATACATTAGGACACAAATATAAAATACAAAACAAGGCAGTCTTTGCCCTGAAGCAGGTTATGTTCTAATGGAATATAATTCTATTAGCAGATAATACATCTGTGAAGAGTGTGACTGAGAAGCAGTGTTTTGGTCAGAAAAGTTACTAAATTCTCTGTATACACTGGATACTTAGTAATTTTGTTGAATCGAGTAAGCATATTTAATGAATATTTGCTGACAGACTGATTGATTATATTCATTACATCAATATTTTTCATACCTCATTAGTCCAAGAAAGATGTTTTGACAGAGGACTCATTTGAAGCCAGAGGGATAATGGTTTTGTTGACCAAAAAAAATGACATTATTTCCATTTTCCAGACTAAACAAAGGAAAAAACTACCCTGACTTTCAATCATGATTTTGTTACCTATAATTACAATGGATTGAATCTCTAAGGCATAGGTTATAACTCCTATTGAATTTCTGAAGGCTGAATAAACTAGATCTGACTCTTCAATTCCCAGCTGTGTTTCTAAACTTTAAGTGAACCAAGTGAGAAAAGGAATATTCAACCCTAAGCTTAAAGGCATAGTTATTGTTTATATGAACACACGTTGGGTAATTTGCACTCATTTTAAAAATAAAATCTGCCTTGAAAATTGTATTTCTCTATTCTTGTTTTTCAAACAAAGTTCTAATAATATCAAATGGAACAGAGGGCATTCTTATTTGAACTTTTGATCATTCCTTCTGAGTCAATTATTTGACTTATCATTAACCCTGGCATATGTCTTCACAATTGTAAGCTTTAGAAGATATTTAAGGAATTTATAAAGTATCGATGACACCAGTTATGGAATGAACTTTCTTAATATTTTATGTTTTAGCAAATAACCTCCCACCATCACCTTTAAATCTCCTGAGTTTCAATGGAAGAAACAGTAAATGGATTTGTTTCAGTGTCTTTTCTGAACATATTTGGAAAATCTAAAATATTTTGCCAAATTGTTTTGCAAAAAGATATTTCAAATCATAGAGAACTAGCTTTATGAAGATTTCATCATAAAATACTTCAAATATTTTAAAAGGTTTCTTTGGGGTATATATTCTTTTCACTATGTACAAGTGATCCTTTCTATATTTTAATAGATGTGTTGCTGTGTCTTGCCTCTCTCCCCTCAAGAAACACAGAAACTCAGAACCTAAGTTTAATCTAGATCCAAAATCTAGCCATCAAAAACAAGTAAAACCTCAAAAAGAACTGTCTCTATAACATTTCACAAAAATTATTTATCTTTTCCTTGAACATTTTCAGCAAAAGGAAACCTATTTCTGAATACAATTTTACTGGATCCCCTTAAAATAGCAGTGACTATTAAGTATTCTTCACCTCAAGCGTAATTCTTCTATCTTGTAATTTTCACCCACTTTTCCTAGTTTTGCCCTTTAAGACTAAGCAGAAAAAAATTTCACCTATCCTTTATATGAAAGTGCTCTAAATACCTGAAGGTAACTATTCTACTTCCTAAGAGTTTTCTCTTTAGTCTAAACACCTGTTCTTTCAACATAACCTTGTCTTGCAATATCTATTGAATAAAATTTTCATGATGAGTAGTTGCTGTAGTCACAGAAATACAACCATAGGGTCCATCATGAGTACTATGTAGCCTCACTAATTTGGTAAGATTTAGCATAACCTGAATTCCATTAACACAGTCCCCTAAACTACCATCTACATGACATTTTACAATTTACAATTGCAATTTCTTCATTATTATATTATGAGGAAATTAAAGCAACTTGTATTAGCCCCAAATAAATAAATAAAGAAATAGAAGCTCAGAAACCTTGTCCATTTTTCAGGGTCATACATCTTGTGTGTGTATAAGGGATAACTCAAAACTAAGTCCTTTTTGGCTCCAAGTGTGGTATTTTATTATTCACCACAGTGAAGGGTCAGAATGCAAATTTAGTGGAGAGATTATAAACTACAGATATAATGACAATAATACCTTCTACGTCTATAGTTTTGTATTTTTTAAAAATTGCTTTTTATAAATATTCTCTAACTTGAACCTTGATATAAATCTGTAAGCCTGATATTTCAATTATCCTTCATTTACAAAGAAATTATGATTCAGAGAGGTTATGACATGCTCAGTGTCCATGCAGCTAACAATGGTGCATATGGGACTTAAAATTAGGTCCTTCGTGATGGCATATTGTTGACTTCTCAAAGTCACTGAAGTGAAAACCCTGGAAGATTATATAGCAAGATGGAAATTTGTAAGTGTGAGCTTACCTATAGACTCTGTCTGCTGTCTAGTGACTATTCTTGTGTGAACTGAATATTTGTTCATTACCAGAAGAATCATAGTAGTGTATTGGATGGATTCCTGTACTTGAAGTCGGGAAGAAATGAGTTTGAATAACACATCAGATACTTAATAGTTGGCTGACCCTGGGCAAATAACTTAACTTCTTTTCCCCTCAATATCCTCATCTATAAAATTGTGGGAGATAATAGCATCTACCTTATAGAGTTTTCTGTGAAGATAGAATGATATCATGATGGAAAGTTATTTGAAAATCTTAAAGCTCTGTGTAAATATAAGCTTCTTTAATTATTAAAAAGCCTGGCCACAACCTGGAAACAAACTTATATGAAGTAATTTAAAGTGAAGTGAGTAGAAACAGGAGAACACTGTACATAGAAACAGTAATAATGTACAATGATCAACTGTGAAGTACTTAATTATCAGCAATACACAGATCCAAGAAAATTCCAAGGGACACAACAAAACAGCTATTGACCACCATAGAAGAAACTGATGGAGTTTGAATGCAGATTGAAGCAAAGCATTTTGCACTTCATTTCATTTATGATTTTTTCTGATATAAACATGTTTTCTTTCACAGCATGACAACATGGAAAAATGTATTGCATAATAGCACATATATATTTTGTTTTATTTTACCCGCTGCCATAGGGAGGGAGAAAGTAAAGCAGGAAGGGAAAGAACATGGATCAAAAAATATCAAAAATGATTATTAAAATTGCCTCTACATCTAATTAAAGAAAATATAATTCTAAAGAGAAGACTGGCCTCCACAATACATACTTATTCAGGCATAGAAATTCCTTAAATCGCCTAATAAGACACAAAGTAATAATTCATCAATGATGGAAGTAACCATGACACTGAAATCACAGATAGCAGAAATATAAATTGTTTTAAGTATATTCATCTAGTTAACTATTATAATCAATTCCTTGATAATACCTTTTTATATAAAATATTATCTTCTATGTTACTCCAAAGAGTCAAACACTATGTGTTAGCAAAATAACCAGTCAATCTTATGGTAAAATTTATGGGGCCCTTGCTTGACTATCCCTATCCAAAATATTTTAACTCATTTTCCTAACTACATTATATTACACTACTAAAAAGTTGCCTCTTTATTTTGGTATATATCATCTTTTAAAATGCAATTTGATGATACTTTCAGCTTTTGCTCATTACTAATATAGCACGAATTAATTTGTCATATGACATTGTAGATTGTATTTAGGCCTGGAAATAGTGACATTCATGCTGCCCCCCCCCCAATAAAGGACCAGTTAACTTATTAGTATCCTAAGATATAGACAAAAAGGGATTGTCTTATCTATCATTATGTAAATAATAAATGACAGAACTAGGATTAGAATTCAGGCCTTATATCTCCAAAATCCACTTGTTTTATCATGTTTTGTCCAAATTTAGTAAAATAGTTGTGATTTTAATGGTGTATATACAATACCCCAAAGTTATAGGTCTGTCCCTTAGACATTTCTTGAGTTACCATGGCCAAAACTCCAGTCCCAAACATCACCTATTGAATAACTGACCGGTGATGAAGCTGTTAAATAGACTGGCCATCAAATGGAAGACATCTAGCTCAACATTGTACCTTAATTCACAGTTTTTGCAGCTTGATAAATCCTACCAGAATTTGTGCTGCACTACTAAAGTCTTTGAGAATCTTTAGTCATTTTTCCACTAAGCTGAATCATCAGTGTAGAAATAAAGTGAAGATAGGTAATAGAAGTACACTGTTGAAAATTAGATGATAGCCTCCCAGCTCTACTCTCTGATTAGGCCAAATCTACAGTAAAATCAGGGAGGGATATTGAAAAAGCTTGAGTATTTCCCTAGATAGGCAATCAGTAGGGGTGGGAGTATTGAATCTGATTTCTATTAGGATTATCAGAAAGAAATTGTCTTGTTTAGTATAAAGTAAAGCAATATATATTATGTTTTTGGAAGAATGAGGGCAGAATGGGATAGTAGAGCAAAAAACAGTCCTTTTTAATTTTTAAACCAGTAATAGATTAGATTTAACCTCGTTTGCTTCCTAGTGAAAATGCTAAGAACAATCTGTATATTGAATAATGAATAATTGAACAATGCTAAGAATCATATAGGCAAGAGAAAAGCAAGTTGCAATTCAAAATGAGGAAGAATACCTCAACTACTATAGATGTCTAGAAATTGAATGAACTGGTTCATATACCATAGAGTTTACAGTGTTTACAGAGGCTAGATAGCCTCTTCTGAAAATTGCTGGGCAGAGTGATGTTACTGTCCTTCAAACTTCTTTCCAACTCTATAGGTATTTCAGTAACAAAGAGGGAGATCAAGGAATTGGGTATGAAAAAGGGGAAAAAAAAGGACTGAGGACAAACATGGATAACAGAATTTCCCTGAGGGACAAAATGAAGATACCAAGTGTCTGATAAGTAGCATACTCAGATTTGTAATAGAAGACTTGCTCATTGAAAGTTCAATTTACACATACCGAGCAAGGTTACTAAGCAGTCATATTGATTGGCTCTAGGAAGAGAATATTGTTATTTGAACTGAAACTCTATTGGGTAGTGCTCTCTCCCCTTACAGAATAAAGGAGTACAGAAAAGGAAGGTGAGAATATGTGGAAGGAAAACTGTTTATTTCAAATTTTGCCTGGGGTAGGTTATACTATCTAGGCACATAAAAATGGAAGATTGTCCAAAAATTAGTAGAAATATAATCTTTCAATCATGTAGATGGGATAATGGTGAGTTGTATCTCATAATTTGTAAAAACATAATAATGATATTTGGTGTTTATTTGGCATGTTAGGATATACAAAAAACCTTGTATTCATAATGTCTTTCTATTCTCATAACAACCCAGTAAATTATTAAGTATTGCTATTCCCATTACACAGGAAATATTGTGGTTCAAAGACATTAAATGACATATACATTGAGTATCAGTGAGGATCATTAAAGAAGTATAACTGATATCTAAATTCAAGTCCAATATTCTTCCTGCTTTGTGATTCTTCTCCTCACCTAGGTGTCAAGGGTCCAAGCTTAGGACAATAGAATATTGTACATTTATAAAGGAAAAAAACAGCAGCTAAATTGTTCAATAGAAAATGTTATTAAATAGCTTTATTGTTTTCAGAATGGTTGATACCAGCTCTGTAATTTCAGAGCAACCTATGATTATCTTTGTCTAATTATTCCCATGCCACTTTAAATAAATCTTTTAAAATGCTTTCTAAAATTATTCATTTTTAAGTTAATTGATATTGCTTCTAGAGTGCCAAATGTTTCTTTGTTTATGAAGCCCTATTGATTTCAAAGGTCATTATGCAGAAAAGAGACATATATCTCTACAGAAGTTGTGGAATTAGGCTCATTACAACTATTTTTCACATTTAAGCTGTCTTTGAACAATGCCAAAACAATTGGTTACAAAAACAAAAAAAAATTGGCAAATAAACAGATTTATGTCTTTGCAGTGACAAATAATGAAGGGATTTTTCTCTTTTTCAATTGGCTTATTGTTTTACTGGAAAAATATTTTCAATCAGCTGAATTGGACATTATGAAGATCTAGTCTGTTTTGATTGATGTGGAATCAGTGACTTCAAAAGGGTAGGGAGAATATTTCATTCATTCAAATATATACCATTTTAATTTTCTTTAAAATGGTGCCAATTAAATGATTTGATTATGTTTTTCACTTTTGAAAACATTTTACTAACTAGCTCCTAACCACATTAATATTTATTTATTAATCAGGAATATTCAAAATAATTTCTTTGTTATTTCCAAGAAAAATATCATTTAATTGTGCTAAATCCCAGAGAATATTGATGACCTCTTGATTCTCATGATACCTTAAGTTAAAAAATTGGAATATTTTTTCACTTTCATTTCCATTTTATTCCCTAACACCAGCACTACCACTGCAAATTTATTATAATTTTATTGATTTAATTTGCAAAATATGCCCCCGTAGACTTTCCCAATTCATTTCCATTGAAGTAAGGATAATGGTGTCTCATAGTTAAAAGGGACCTCAAAATATCTATATTCTAAATCATATCTACCTTATGATAACATATAAAAAATTCCAAAATATCCAGACTTCTTTAATGAAGAGGAGACTCATCAACACACCAAGATATTTCATTCTATATGTGTATAGTTCTCATGATTAAGATTATTTTTCTTACCTTGATTCAAAAATCTAGCTCCCACATTTTCTACCTATTATTATTAGGTCTGCTCTCTGGACTCAAGCATAATAAATTTAAACTTTCTTCTCCTTACAAGCATAACAAAGATTTAATGGTGATTATCATGTTGTACTCCTGTTCTTTGATTGTTTCAATCATGTCTTCATTTGGGATTTTCTTGGTAAAAGTAGTTTTCATTTCCTTCCCAGATCTGGTGCTCACCCTTAAATTTTCTCTCACTTAGACTAACCCTTCCTAGTCATTTAAAACAATGCTTGTATAACAGAAATTCAAGGTCTTTCACCATCTTGCTTGCTTTCACCAGAATGATCATGCATTAGTAATAACTTTCCTAACATTTAATATTCTGATGAAACACTAACCAAAGCAAAGTAGGGGCATTTTTGCCCTCTTTTTAGACATATGTGTGTGTGTGTGTGTGTGTGTGTGTGTGTGTGTGTGTGTGTTTGAGAGAGAGAGAGAGAGAGAGAGAGAGAGAGAGACAGAGACAGAGACAGAGACAGAGACAGACACAGACACAGAGATAGAGACAGAAAGGCCAAATTTGAATACTCAGGAAGATGAGCACTCCCTCAGGTCCAGCTCTCTATCCACTTCATTATCCAGTTGCCCCCACTATTTTTAATGCATCATATGATAATATTTAAACTAGTGTATCACAGTTGATACTGAGTTTATAATCCACTAAGGTCCCAATAACTTTTGCAGGCAAATGAGTATTAATCTATTCTCCTAATTTTTGATGCTAATATTTTTTCACTCATGTGTAGGACTTATCCTTATTAATTTTTTCACAAGAACCAGATAAACTTTTGTTTTGCTACATAGATATTTTTTAGATCATTACTTTGCAACCCAACCTGCTACTATGCTTCCTAACTTTGGGTCATATGAAAATTTGATAACTTGGTCATCTATATTTTCATCCAAATCATTTATTAAATGTTGAAAAAGCACAGGGCCAATGATAGTTCCTTGGCACCTTTCACTGAACCTCACTAAGAACTGATATCAAGACATTAATAGCTATTTTTTGAATCTTGTCATTTCCAAATTGACCTAACTTAATTGTTGAGTAAGCCTCATCTCCACAACTTGTCCTTAAGAATCCCATGGAAACTATAGCTAATATTTTGCTGAATGTTAAAGAAATTCTACAGAATTACTCTTCTTTATCAAATAATTAAGCTTTGACTATCTTCATCAGTGAAGAAATTCCTTTCAGTGATGCAGATTCCAATCCCTCAATATATTCTCACAGAAGAAATATACTTAAATCCATTTTTGAGAAAAGAAAGGATATATTTAAGTGACTTATAAAGGGGTGTATGGGGTGTTCAGGGAGGGGTAGTATCTCTGGTATGGAGGGCTTGTCATGCCCTTCTAGGGCAGCTCTCCAGCCTCGGATCCCCACCTGACACCCAGCTCTCACTTGTGGCTCCTAGTAGCTGCTAGCATGCGGCAGTGGCCACACCCTGGGCAACGGCTTCAACAGTCTGGCTAAACCTTGTGAGGGTAGCCATCGGGTCCTAGACCCCTGGTGAACCAGGGCTTTGCTCACCCAGCATGTGAAGACTGCTACGGCCGAACAGATGGAAGAAACCAATAAGAAGGTTCAACGGCTGAGAGGGCAACACAGCAAAGCACTGTGGAGTGCTTAGGGCATGTTGGAGCACAAAAGACAACACAGCCACCCAATGCAGCTGAGGAAGTCTCCAGGTGTAATGACTTTTCGTGCCACTGGACCCAGGCTTCCAACGCCGAGAGAGTGGGACTGTCTCTGTGAATCGACTTTTCCACTTAAATCTCCTTCACGCACAAGTGTTTTTGTGCACACTCATCTACATCACAGATGAAAGCGCACAAAGACAATAATCATCCTCAGTTACCGAGAGACTACTACTACTAAAGGGTCAGAAGTGATATTTGAATTCAGATTTTCCTGACTTAGTGGCTGACTGTATAATACTTACTTAAGAATAGTTTAGCACTGCATTTCATAGTCTAGGAAATATGCATTTTTCATCTGCTTTCTTTTTATTTTTTGTTGGTTCCCACTGAGACATATTTGTAAAATTTCCAGAATGGATAGAAGCATAATTAATAATTTCATCTATGAAAAGAGGCTTTTAGAGAACTTAACCTCTACTACAATGATCATCACAAGATTCAGAACTAAAGGGTCCTTAGATATAATCTAGCCAATTCTGTCAAATTATAGATGAGGAAATTAAAAGTTGAGATATTATTACCATATAGCAGCAGAATCAGAATTTGATCTTCTGACTCTGTCATGGAGTAGGTCATAATTTGTGCTAAAATATGCAATGAATATCCTCTAGTCCAAACCCCTTCATTTTCAAAATAAAAAAATTAAATAATTGAAAAAGTAGCAAGTGGCAGAACTAGCATATGAAACTAGTCCTTTTAAGTTCAAAGCTAGTTTGCTTTTTACCATGCCTCATTATTTCCAATTCCACATTTGTTACTATTATTTTTATTTGTTATTCTTCATTCTCTGCACCAATCAATATTTTCCTATCAACCTATGATGAGGGATTGTTTTGAAAAAAGTACTTCTTTTGACATAGAATTTGGAAGTAAAAGGTATTTGAATGTTATTAAGCACTGTAGGTCTTTATATTAACTCAACTGATACAATGAAAAAATACTTACTAGAAGTCTGATGAACTAGGACCAAATCAGAAATGTGCTGAAGCCATTTCCTAACCACTCAAGAGAAAATTGTTAAGTTTTGTGTATATACATTAACACTTTGGAAATCAGGAAAGGCTAAATAATGGCTTGATTTATTGTACTGTTCATTGTCTATAATTACAAAAGTAATAAATAAAATAATAATAATGTCAATTAAACTTAGAAGTGCTACATTTACATTTTTCAGAGAATCAGTTATTAAACATTTACCAGCCCACTTCCTTCTATACATTCATTCAATTGCCAAGTTTAGTCAATTCTAGCATACCTTGAATTCATCCCCCACTCTCTCTTTACATAGCTACTTTACATAGCTACTTGTCTCATTCAAGCATTCTTTGTCTTTCACTTAGCCTATTATAGTAGCCTCCTAATTGATCTTTCTCCTTAAAACATCTTTCTTTTCCAACCCATCCTTACAGAGCTGTCAAATCAATATTCTTTAAGTGTAGAACTCAATATATATCTCACCTACTCCACACAATTCAGGGGTACCCTATTGACTTTAAGATAAAATATTACTTTACCATTTTATCATCCTTTTTAGTTACTAATTTTATGTAAACTTTATCATTTTCATTTAAGTATATGATAAAATATATTATTTTTTGAAAAAAATATTTAATTAATTAAGAATATTTTTCCATGGTTATATTATTCATGTTCTTTCTCTACCCTCCTCCCAACCCCCTCCCATAGCCAATGAGCAATTCCACTGGGTTTTACATGTGTCATTGATCAAGACCTATTTCCATATTATTGATATTTGCACTAGGGTGATCATTTAGAGTCTACATCTCCAACGATGTCCCCATTGACCCATGTGATCAAGCAGTTGTTTTTCTTCTGTGTTTCCACTCTCACAGTTCTTTCTCTGGATGTGGATAGTGTTCTTTCTCATAAGTCCCTCAGAAAAATCCATTATATTATTAATACATTAGTACAGTACTTACTACAAGTTTTCAAGCCAATCAAGCTGAGTCCCCTCCAGGTTCCACTCCTGCTTCTCCAGTCTTCTCTAGCTTGCTCTCAAATGGGAACTTATTGCCACATTTATCTGGTTTTAATCTCTATTTTAAGTGTTATATTTTTCAATAAGAACATAAGTTCCTTTAGAGCAGGAATTATTTTTTTTCTTTTTGCTTCCGTTTCTTCCCAAAAGTTTGGCACAGTTCCTGGAATATAGTAAGCACTTAAATGCTTTCTCTCTTTATGTCTCTGTTTCTCTCTATTTCCTATCTATCTATCCTTTGATAATGTGGGGTCCCATCTACTTCACTGGTGAGTATAAGTACAGAATATCAATACTTTAAAAGTTATGTCCAAAGCTGAATCAGTCCTATGTTTATATTAATATCTCTGTGGATAACATTATTAGAGCATAATAGATAATTCTTACACAAAAGTTCTTTTGCAGGTCTAGCTGCTATAAATTTTTGAAGAAAGTTGAGTTCATAGAATGACTTCCAGGAATTGACGCAGAGTGAGAGGAACAGAACCAGAACATTGTACACAAAGACTGATACACTGTGGCACAATCGAATGTAATGGACTTCTCCATTAGTGGCAATGCAGTGATCCTGAACAACCTGGAGGGATGTATGAAAAAGAGCACTATCCACATTCAGAGGAAAAATTATGGAAACAGAAACACAGAGGAAAGGCAACGGATTGATTACATGGGTTGAGGGGGATATGGTTGGGGATGTGGACTCTGAGTGATCATCCTATTGCAGGCATTAGTGGCATGAAAATAGGTTTTGATCAAGGACACATGTAAAATCCAGCCGGATTGTGCATTGGTTATGGAAAGGGGTGGGGTAGGGGAGGGAAAGAACATAATTCTTGTAATCCAGAATTAATGTTCTAAATTGACTAATTAAATAAAAAATTTTAAAAAGACCTGTTTCCATTTTGTTGATGTTTGCACTGGGGTGATCATTTGGAGTCTACATCCCCAGTCATGTCTCCATCAACCCATGTGATCAGGCATTTTTTTTCTTCTGTGTTTCTACTCCTTTGGGGCTATTATTAATAATTAAATAGCACTAATGAAACAAAGAAAATAACTTTTTTGATGAGGCCACAAAACTTGTTACAAGTGAGAACTTTGGACAAAAATTGATGCAAGGAGCTTCTGATTGGTACAAAACAATCTAATAACACACAAACACTTCTCAGAATTAGAATGAGTATGACTGAACTGCAGCTAGACCTTATGCCACTTGGGAAAATGGCAAGGATGAATTGCATATTTAAAAAGTTTTATGTTATATATTTTTCTGCCCTTAAAAAAATTGAGTACAGGTAGAAACAAGATGAAGTTTTCATTTCCTTTTTATTGTTTGTGAGGGTATATAATGACAAAATTTTAATTTGACTATATTATATTTTCATAAAGCTATAGACACAGATATAAAAATTTCATCTACCCCTTGGCCAACATCATTCTTCTAAGTTATGTAATTTTTAAAATGCAGGGTAGGAGTTGTGTTCAAATCATCTGGGTTCAAATTTCAACTCAAATTAAGGAAGTTCATGTCTCAGTACACTTAACTTGGCTGACAAAATGACATAATTTCTAATTTCTTCTCCTAACATTATCAGGTAAAAGTGTAAAAGCTATAGAATCCCAATAAGTCAGGGCTTCTTCCAAAGAGATCAGTCTGTTCATGTTCTTTAAATTGGAAAGTTCTATATGTTAACCTTTTATGCTATAACCATTCCATTGCTCCAATCCCCACCCAAAAATCTAAATTTAGAAGAAAATCCATAAAATACATTTACTATTATCTTAGTTATTTATGAGATGTTTTATATATGTGTATATATGTATGCATGTATGTATATATACAAGTACCCATACATATGTACATATACTCACATATGTAAATATTTTTGTTCCTGTGCATATGGAAAATTGTTTTGAGCAAGCAACACTTTTTTTAAAATCATTGGTAGGTGTCATGTAGTCCAGAGAGATTAGGCAAACCACATACACACACACACACACACACACACACAGAGGTTTTACTTACTTAAATGTGCAAATAATTTGCCCCTGTGTTCCTAAAGTCTTAGTATTAAAGGTTCTATTTCTTTCTTACTGACAAATGGCTTGATTGCATGAGAAATACAAACAAAATAATATACAAAATAAAGCATTCTACTGTATAATGAATTTATGATCTTAAAGCCTATGGGAGGGGGAAACAAGGATAGTACAGAGATAAATAAAATATGAACAGATTAACTTTCATGAAAATTACATGTACAATACTGGACAAAGCTTTCACAGCAGTACAATCATTATTATTTTTTTAAAGGGCAGAATATTATAGTGGGAACAGGGATACACTAAACCAGAAGACCTGAATTCTATTCTTGGCTCTTCTAAGTTGTAGAGCCTTTTAATCTTTAACTGAGACCCATTTTCCTCATCTATAAAATGTGTTCAGTAGCTCCTGTTCTATATCTCTCTGAAGTAACATTTTTTGTAGCTACCATTTCTGACTTTTAGCAAGTAATTTAACATCCTTGGTCCTCAGTTTCTTCGTCTATCAAGTGAGGGGGTTGAATTAAAAGGCCTTTGAAGTCTCTATATACTTTAGAGTTATGTTCCCATAAAATAGGAAGTACTTGCCAAATGGTAATGTGCTCCATGAATAAAGGCAAAATAATGAACAGAGGGTATCTTGTTTATGTCTGTACTTCTCCAGTGAAACTGTTCCATGTTTTAATAGATGTTTTAAGAAGACATCATATGCAATCAGTATAATCACCTAATGACCAGCATTCAGGTAAATGTCATTATTCATACATATCCATATGAATATGTGTGTCATCAAATATGAATGAGATTTGGGAAATAACAGCAATTAATAGTGTGAGGACTCCTTTCAGCTATGCAGGTAGCAACAAGAATAATATAGTAAGGGCAATGGGACTGTCTAAGGTAGAGAAATAAAATAACTTGACCAAGATTACAACAGTAACAAGTGTCAGAAGCTAGATTTGAACCCATCTCTTCTTGATTCCAGGACCAGTAATAGAACCACTATACTATGCTCCTATAATTGTTAACATTAATATTAGAATAAAATGCCATATAATAAAAATGCTTAGTATTTATGTACTTACATAGCATTTTAAAATGAGATATTTACATTTAATTATGCTTACAGTAAGCACATCTTTGTTCAAAAATTATCTATTAGATAGAAACTAGAATTTTGTTAGTTAATGCAAAGGGCAATAGCTCTTTGCCATATATATTAATTCCTGAACCTAAATCATTTGTTCTTAGTAAAGGAAAATGAGTTGAAAGACTACCAGGTACTTTAATCATTGGTAGTTTAAAATTACCTTGTTTTAAATATTCAATTAAATTTAACAAAAAGCCATAAATAATTACTATATACAGAGTACTGTGCTAGGTACCATCTGAGAAAGGGAAAAAAAGCAAATATTAGGTAAGACAAAGTGCCTATCATTGCTAAATTTTTGTTCTGGAAGGTGAATTAGATACAAATACAGATAGCTAAGATATAAAATAAATCAATACATGACAAAAACAGAAGACATATATTTTCTTATTTCCTATGTGACAGCACTTTTTTTACATTTTTTAATTTTTCTCACATCACTCCTTTTGGATTTTCTTTTTTTACATCTCCACTATGTTCTAGGTAAACTCATCTTCGGGAAATCTCATCAATTTGCAGGATTCAATCAGCCTTGCTAGTCACATCTTGTTAACAACCTCTGCCCCTTTCATATATGCACATAAAGTACATTGTTTTACCATCTATCTTTAAACAGGTGTCTTAAACTATCTTGAGTCAAAAGAAGTTAGTCATGTAGTAGTAGGCACTACCTTTAGTTATGAGAAATGGAAGTTAAAAACTCATCTTTAGTAATATTTTTAATTCACCATACTTCTCAGTAGTGAGTACCCTCCCCTGTTAGCTTTCATTTCTGTGTTGCCTTCTCCCATTCGATTGTAAATTCCTTAAGGGTAGGGGTTACCTTTTTCATCTTTATATCTCTGACAATTAGAAAATACCTGACACATAGTAGGTTCTTATTATTTACCTATGATTGATTATTATTGACTTGCAAGACAAAATTATGTTAGCTGAAAGAAAAGCCCTTTCTATCCTAGAGAATCAGGGAAGGCTTATAGAAGGCAATGTTATTTGAAGAAGACTTTAGAAATTAAGCATATGAAGTGGAAAAGGGAGAGGAAATGGAATAAGGAGAAATGAGAACAAAGACAAGATGGTGGGAGGAAGCAAACCTGCCTAGATAGAGTTTAGGAGGAAGCAAATCTGCCAAGATGTGAGGTAAAGACATAAAATATATATGATGCTTGATTGTTAAAGAATCTTAATGGCCAAGAATTGGAGTTTCAATTTTGTAGGCAACAAAAAGTCATTGAAATCATTGTGTAAAAGAGCAACAGAAGATGATCTATTTTGGGGACTGGAGGTTGGCCTAGATTACCATGTGGAGATTACTTTCTGGGAATGAATTGGGCTAGATGAATACTGAAGTCTTTCCAACTCTGAAATGCTCATAAATTTGTAATTGTATGATGCTCAAGAAAGATTATTTGGCAGCAGTATGAAGAATGGTGGCACGAGAAGTAGAAACTTCATTTAGGAGGCTTTCACAATAGCAGAAGCTATTAATAACCTGTATTTGAGAAGATTTGGTAAATCATTAGACATGTTAATTGAGGGAAAGGTATGAATTACATAAAACAATAACATGAATAATATAAAATATTGAGTGAAAGGTATTAACAATGATAGAAACAACAAAGTTAGAAATGAAAAGTTTAGGTTTAGATGGAAAGGTAATCTTTTTTTCAGCTATGTTGCATTTATGGACCAATTTTGCATTCTCTGCCTCCTGTACAATTCTAGGCTAAGTTCATTTATGCTGTTTGTGCCATATGTGTATATATAAATATAGGTACTTATTTACATATATTTATATACATACATATCTGTATATGAAGATAGAGAGATTGTTATCATAGATACAGACACACAGAGACAGAGATGGATAATCTCATGTTAGAAGGTGGGTAACAAACATTTTCCATCCTCTTGATTTTTCCAGGATGCATGTTTCAGGCAAACCCTCCCAAGTTATTATAGATCCTTCCCAAGACTCATTTTAATATTTCATGCTCATTGTAATCAGCATGGAATTATCCACAAATAGGAACATATGTATATCCAATCTTCTCTAAGGGATTTTTTTATATTTTTATATCAAGCATAAAAATGCTTCTTTACAACCTCTTTCATTTGTTCTTAATCCAGTCCTTTAAATAATATCACTTTAATTCCTTCTCAGATGACCATTATTTCATTCTTTCAATTTGTGAATGTGGCCTCCCTCCTGGAAGACATTTTTTTGAATATGCTATTTACTTCAAAATGTGTGTGTGTGTGTGTGTGTGTGTGTGTGTGTGTGTGTGAGAGAGAGAGAGAGAGAGAGAGAGAGAGAGATGAGGAAGCAAGGGATCTTGTAGAAAACAGGTCTATGATGCCATGAAGGAGTACAGAAGAACAAGGCAAGAGGTTCCTGGGGAGAAGTACCAGGAAACCCCAGTGGAGAATTTGAAGAGTACAGGAATTGATGGAGAGATGGTGGATAGTGAAATCCCGGCAGCAGCAGCTCCTGGAACCCCTAGAAGGCTCCAAGACTAGCCTGGAGCCCAAAGCAAGTGCCCACTTAGGAGGAGCCCTAGCAGGGAGAGGAGCCACAGCTGTTGCTGCCCAAAACAGAAAGCCAGAGAAAGAGGAGGAGACCCGACCAGAAACCGTAGTTGAAGAAAAACAGAGAGAAGTAGTTAGTTAGTTAGTTGTACTAACAGAGGAAGGTCCCAGAGATATTTCTGAAGAAAAGCCAGCTCCAGCTCCAGTCCCAGAAGAGCAGGAAGCTGAAATCAGGGTGGAAGGAGAGACAGAGGTGGAGGGGGTGGGCAGGGAGCAGAGGTGGGGGGAATGCCTTAGTTCCCCAAGTCTGTGGACATCACTGAGAAGAGACTGGCTTTGCTGAACAAGAGGATAAAAGTAGCTTAAGTGCCTTTTGCTGAGGACAAGAAGGAGATCGAGGAACTCAAGAAAAGATTGAAAATGCCAGTGTCACAAAGCAGCAGGAATGTCTCTAAGTTGGCTCTGAAGGCCACACAGCTTCAAGAGGCATCTGGTTTCAAATCAAGCAGTGGGGATTTTTCAGCCTCAGGGGAGGGCTGCCAGAAAACCCAGGGACTATGCAGCTACAACTTCCTCAAACTAACTGGCATTTCCCACTTGATCAGAAAAAAGAGGAAAGCAGAAGAAGAGAGTCCCTAGAAAGATGCTGAGGCCAAGAAGCTCAAGCATGAGCCCTCTGTCACCTGTGAGAGTGGTGACAGTGATGGAGATGAAACTCTGCTACCACGGGGAATGTGGTTACAGAAAATATGGAAGAAGAGGCTGATAACCAGACAGCAACCAAGCCATGAGCTTCAATCTTATAAAATACAGCATGCGCTTTCAAGACAGAGGGAGGAGAATTCTCTTTTCTCTAAGGACAATGCTTTTGTATGTAATATATTTTTTTCACTTTGGGAGACTTTTTGTATAACTTCAATGAAGATTGTACACAACCTCACCCCACCCACACCAAAGAAAACCCAAACAAACCCAAAAACCCTTTCCTTCTGTCTCAGAATCAGTACTTAGTATAGATTCCAAGGCAGAAGAGCTGTAAGGTCTAGGCAGTGGAGATTAAGTGACTTGCCCAGAGTCACACAGCTACGCAGCTAGAAAGTATATATATTTATCTAATTTAATAAATGTGATAGGATAGCAATTATGTTCAGTCAGTTGTATTATTATAAATATGTGATATACAATGAACTGCCACTAAGAAAACCTGTTTCCTATTAATACTCTTGCTGAGAAGACCTCGTTGCCTGTGTCTTTGTAACTAATTCTCATAATAATTTTATAAAGATGAGCAAATCAATATAGATCCACACATGATCAAGCATACTCTCTGCTTGTTTGATCAGTTAAATATTCTTACATTATTTTGTCACTCTTAGATTCAGTTAGGTTTGGTAACTAGGCTGTTTCAGAAGTGTTTTGGAATTCCCCCCTTCAGATATCTTTTGAATTGATCCCTTTTTTGATCTCCTTGAAATGATATTTGATTTACACAAGCTTAGCTTTTGAATTAAATTGATATAATTGATATGTTTGTCCTGTCTACTGCCCATTACTAATGATTATTAACAAAAATTCATTTAAATAGATCAAGGTTATATAAAAAAGAGTCCTCTCAAATTCCTTTTATAGCACAGACCTGATGCTGATAACTAAGCCAGAAAGAGTAAAAAAGGAGAAAATTTTAGACCATTTTCCCATATGAATAAAAATTTTAAATACAATACTACCAAGATTACAACAATATGTCACAAAAATCATACATTATGTCAAGATGGGACATACATCTGGAATGCAAGGTTGGTTTGATATTAGGGAACTATCAGCATAATTGACTATATCAATAACAAAACAACAAAATATGATTATTTCAATAGATGCAGAAAAGGTCTTTCACAAAATACAATACTCTTCCTATTAAAAATACTGAAAAGCATAGGAACATAACACTGCTAGATCTATATCCCAAAGAAATTAAAGGTAGGGGGAAAAGGCCTACTTGTACAAAATATTTATAGCAGCTCTTTTTGTGGTTTCAAAAAACCAGAATTTGAAGGGATGTGTATCAATTGTAGATGGCTAAAAAAGTTGTGATACATGCATGTAAGAGAATACTATTGTGCAAAAAAGATGATCACAAAAAAATTCTGGAAAGAAATATTAGCAGATGCAAAGAAGAACCAGGAGAATGTTGGACACAGTAACATCAATAAAGTATATAATTAACTGTGAATGACTTAACTATTATAAACAAGGCAAGAATCCAGGATAACTCCAAAGGAGCTCATTACAAAAAGTGTGTCCACCCTCATTGAAGAAAAAGATGAAGTGTAAATGCAAGTGGAGCATACTATTCTTCAATTGATTTCTTTCCATGAACTTTTCTCTAGTGTAAGCAATATGTCTTCTTTCATGATGTGACAAACATGGAAATATATAATGTATGATAACATATGTACACCCTATATCATATTACAGCTTTGTTGGGAAGGTGGGAGGGATGGAACAGAACGTGGATTTTAAAATGTCATAGAATAAGTAATAAAATAAATTTTAAAAATATAAATTATATTAACATAGGAAGAAATAGTAATTCCTCATAGGAAGACTGAGCCAATATAATAAAAATGAGAATTCTACCTAAATTAATTTACTTATTTATTACCATGCCAATCAAACTATCACAACTCATTTATACACATCAAGAAAAAAATTACAGCAAAATTCTTCTAGAAGAACAAAAGGTCAAAAATATTTTTAAATAAAAATTTGCAAAAAAAAAAAGGTGAAGGAAAGTGTACCAGATTTTAAACTGTATAACAAAGTAGTAATAATCAAAATATTCTGAAACTGGCTAAAAATAGAGCAGTGTATCACTGGAATAGGTTATAACATAAGTAATTATAGAGCATGGAATATACCTAATTGGGTTTATGGATAAAGGTAGAATTTATGATCAAAGAAGAGACAAAGAGATGCAAAATGGATTATTTTGATTATATCAAATTTAAAAAAAAGTTTTGCACAAACAAAACATGCAAAAGTTAGAGTGAAAGTGGGAAATTGGGGAAAATATTTAAAGTATTTCTCAGGTAAAGGCATCATTTCTCAAATATACAGAACTATGTCAAATTTATTAGAATGCAAGAGACAAATGATGGATGGATATGAATCAGCAATTTTCAAAAGTAGAAAACAAAGCCATTTATTTAGTAATATGAAAAATGCTCAAAATAATTATTGATTAGAGAAATGCAAATTGAAACAACTTTGAATTACTACTTCATAAGGAAAATGAAAAATGTTAGAGTCAATGTACAAAAATAGAAAAACTAATTATTAGTGGAGTTGTGGAAAGCTGTGTTTCATGTTTTGTGTTGGTTTGGTTTTGTCACATGGCTAATATGGAAAGATTTTTTGCATGATTTCACATGTATGATGGGTATCATATTGCTCTCTTCTCAGTGGGTGGAGGGGGGAGAAAGAATTTGTAACTATTTTTTAAATGTTAAGAATAAACATTTTTAAAAGAAAGGGAAAATATGAGTAAGCAAGCTGAATAATTCTCTAGTAATATGAAAACTTTTAAAAAGTTTTATTTCTGTTCTTTGTTATTACATTATAAACATACAGCTTACTCCTATATCATACATCTCTTGCAGTAAAGTAAAAGAAACAAGTAAAACTAAAAGCAGTTACTTCAAATAAAAATGCATGCAATATTCCACATTTATAGCACCTTGACTTATTTTTTTAAATTAGAAGTCTTTTTTTCTTGCCTCTCAAACCACTTAACAAAAAAAAAAAAAGAAAAAACCCAAAATCTTTCTAAAAAATAGATGAGATAAGGAAGACAACCAAATGATGCAAATAGAATTGATTTGTCACCATATGCTATAATACATTCTCATAACTGATGATAGTGGAGTCACCACATTAGCACTCAAAACCTTGATACTAAATTTGATTTTATAGCAACTTGTGTGTCCTTTTCTTCCAGGCAGCCCTAATCTAATATATAAAGTTTATTAGACATTGTAAGAGAATCCCAGTGTATTCTATAGGTTCATATCTGCTCCAAAATTATAATGTCTGAACTACTACTAATGTAGTAAAAAAATTTTAATTTTTAAAATGCTTAGGTTCATAGGACTTAGATCAAAGTCTGTGGATCAATGGCAGGGACCTCATATACCTCACATACCCAGATATTGAACTACAAAAACAAAACAAAACAAAACAAAACACTTAGCTACATTTTCTTGCTTCATATCGAGTCTCCTCATGCCTAGAGTCTTGGCTGTAGTCAGGGATTTTTTTTCTTCCCTAAATAGCCTTCACTCCAAGAGCTGAGCTCTTAGAAGGTGAACAAATTGGTCATCTAAGTAGTACACTCATATATTAACTCTACCCCTTTTTTTCAGCTCCATTTCTACTTGCTAAAGGCAATGTTTCCTTCCACTGCCTCTGTTGACTTAAGGTACTTTAGAAAACCTGCTTAAATTTGGATTGCCAAAAAATATACTCAGCATCATCTTAGGGACTGCCTTTCCAATAAGTTGCCAATAATTGGCTGATTCCATACCTAGATCACCTTATAAGTTTTCTCAGTCTGGATATCTTGTTCGTCCTCTATGCCAATAAATGGAGGAGAATAATCACTGGAATAAGAGCTTCTAGGCTGAACCACTTCAATGTATTGCTATGTGTCTCAACTTTTTAATATAAATTTCCCATTTTATTTCAACTATACCTAAATATATATATATATATATATATATGTATATACTATACATTATATATAATGTTTGTGTGTTTATCCCCCCCCACCCCAGCTATAAAGAATCTTTGGATCAGCATTTTCTCTGACATAGAATCTTAGAGAATTGACTGAAGTACTAAGATGTTAAATTACTTGCCAAACCTGAACAGAGAGTATGTGGCAGAAGCAAGACTCAAACCAAAGTTTTCCTGATGCCAAGGGCATTTCTCTATTCATTATATCCATTATTCATCTTGCAGCTATATGTGTAGCTATTTAAAGGGATATGGTTGACAACAAGCCTGTCTGATCTTTAAGTCACACATAACTCTTTTTGAGAAAGTAGATATGGTACTTGAGTAAAGGTTCAGATGATTATGGTAGTAAAACAAGTTTGCTACACAGATTTGGAAACACTGGATATTTTACTTTAAAAGCTTAACAAAAATAAGATATCAAAAGAATGGTGAAAAGGTTTGCTTAAATTTTATCAATAAAATGTGCTAAAAAATCACATATCTAACATCCCATATGAATACCTTACAACTCTATAAAACTTGTCTTGAATATCATTGATGAAAATATGAGAATAATAAATATATTTTAAATCACATAAAAATTTGCAGAAAATGATGATTTTTCAAATTAGACTGTGCCATCAGTCAGCAAAAGACAAAAAGAATGCCTTATCTCAAATTCATTTTTATTTATTATAAAATTACATTTGATTCTACATGGCAAAACCCAGTACTATTCACTCTATTCCTAGCAAGCTGTCTACCATGAATGTGTTAAGATCAGAATAGAGTCAAGCAGATAATTTTTCAATAATGTTTTTATAAATAACGTTGATATATGGTTTTAATAGTATTTAAATATGTGCATAAATAACTGTACTTGCACACACATATGCACATGCATTAATCTAATATATAAGCATAAGTTGGGAAAAAACCAATTGCAAAGTTATTTTCTACTTTGTCACTTTCGTGGAGTAATTCCAAATTGAATATGTATTTGCTGGTGATGATGAAGCCCAACATATGTCTGTTCAGATACCTCTATCTGTCATAAAAATACATGATATCTCTATGAACTATAGGGACATTACCTTCTGAAGCACTCAATGATGCTTACTCAATCTATTATTATTATTATTATTATTATTATTATTATTATTATTATTATTTAGAAGATTAGTACCATAAACAACAATAACAACAAAACAACTTGCATTCACTAAGCTCTAAAAATGTGTCAGGCACCAACCTAAGAACTTGGGCACAAGTTCTCTCAGGGAAACTACATATATCAATCATTAAAAATACACCTGTCTCTAGAAAATTGAAATGACAAGTTCCCCAAAAGTCAAAGGAGACAATTATATTGGCCACAAATATACTGAAACAGCTCGTTGCCATTTATTACATCTTCAAGGAGAGCAAAATATACTCAGGTTGTATAGCTCATAAAGCAAAAGAGAATTATGAACACTGCATATTAGTTTGAAACCTATATGATATTAAAATATATAGAAAAAAGATTTCAAAATTTGGATAAATATTTTGTCAAGGATTTAGACATAGACTAGATAGAAATTCATAGAGAGATTTTTTTATCTATACCAAAGAAAGGATTATCTACATCAGTGAGGTCAAGTTTCTTTTGAAGTATTAAAGTATTCTCTTAAAGATGACATATGAGTAAGACCTATGGAATATACCACATTCTCTACAAAAGCAAAGTGGCAGATAATAACAAAAAATAGAAATGCATGATAGGTATCCCTATGATGGCTCCTCATAAGAATTGATATTTAAATATTTCATCAAGGAATGTACATTTGGAAAATGAAGTGAATCAGTTAAGAGTGAGAAATAATAGTGAGATAATTCCAGTAACTCATATCTTCTTAATTAATAAGAAACACAATGAAAGACTTAAATGAAATTATAAAGAGTGAAATGAACCAAACCAATAGAACATTATGTATAGCATAAGAAATATTATTTGAAGAATATTTTGTGTATATCCACCTCTCAAGAAACATAAGAAATAAAAAACAGAGAAATATCACACACACACATATTCATCTTTTTTGTCAAATGATGCCTCTTTTAGTGTGGGAAGGGGAGAGAGAGAGAGAGAGAGAGAGAGAACATGATTTCAAAATGTAAGAAACATTTTATTGGAAATTATATTGAAATGTAATCAGAAAAAATATTTTTTTTTTAAAAACTGACTCTACAAGTTCCTTTTTTTTTCTCTACCACTGTTTCATTTTATTTGTTAACATTTTCTTTGGAGAGGCACTTAGTTTGCCCTTATTTTTCATGTTAACAAATTCTTTATTGAATTCTAAATATGTTTCCCTTTATAGACATTGCCATGGAGCAGGATGAATTTACAGATTTTCCGAAGTGTATTATTTTGTTGTTTTAATATAATAAGTATTTTACATTCACTTTTATTTGTAAGTAAAAGAGGAAAATGACAAAAAATATTCATGGTTTATCCATTGATGAAACTAAGCTAAATCAAGGCAGAAGAGGAATGGATATCTAATTGTTACCAAGAGACTACTACGATTACTATTACTATTTTTAATACCACTTATGACATGTGGCTCCATTTATTAATAATACTTCTTGATTTATTTCAGAGTAGCAAGACTGCCATATTTCTTATGAATATCCTCTAAAATGATATTTCTTTAAAAATAAACTTTTATGAAGGTCATGTTACTTTTATTTTCCATTAAAAAATTAAAGTAGGGAACAGATAGGCAGCTCAGTTCATTGAACCAGGCCTAGAGACAGGAGGTCCTATCTGGCCTCAGATATTTCCTATCTGTGTGAACCTAGGCAAGTTCCTTAACTCCAATTACCTAGCCCTTACCACTCTTCTTCCTTAGAACCAATACAGATTATTGGTTCTAAGACGTAAGGTAAGGGTTTAAAAAAGAGAACTAATGTTAAAAAAAAAAGCTAAAATGCTTACTTGAAACAAAGTATATGTATAGAAATAAATCAAAAAAGTCCTTATTATATAGATTCTTTTTTCTTTTTTCTTAATTGTTTTTAAAACAATTTTAACATTCATGTAAAAAAATAATACCAAATTCTCTACCTCTCTCCCTTGTGCCTTCTTCCTTAAAAAGGGAGGCACTTTCCTATAGTTTATACAGATCAGGTGACAGCTAAGTGGTACAATTCATAGAGTACCAGGGCTCATCTCCTTGAGCTCAAATGTGTCTTCAGATGCTTGCTAGCTTTATGATTCTGAGTAATAAAAATATCCTGGTTTGCCTCAGTTCCTAAGTTGTAAAATGAGCTGGAGAAAGAAATGGCAAACAACTCCAGTGTCTTCACCAAGTAAACCTCATATGGCATCAGGATCAGAATAACAAAAATGGGGTCACAAAGAGTTAGGCATAATCAAAATTCCTAAAACATAACATACGTATGGTATGCAGTCATGCAAAACATGTTCCCATATTATCCATGTTGCAAAAGAAAACAGACAAAAAAGAAAAAGAAACTTTTAAAGGTATGCTTCAATCTGTGTTCAGACTCTGTCAGTTCTTTTTATGGAAGGGGATGGTATTTTTCATCACATGCCCCTCAGTATTTTCTTGGATCATTGTATTCCTGAGAATACTGGTCATTTATAATTTATCATCATACAATATTGCTGTTACTGTGTATCATGTTCTCCTAGTTCTGATTATTTCACTGTGCATCAGTTCAGACAAATGTTACCAGTTTTTTTTTTTCCTAAAGCTTTGTGAGGGGAAAATAGTTTTATTTTTTTTAATAAAAGATTGGACTGGATTATTTAAAATAGGGTTGCCAGGAATTCTGTCAAATTCAAAAGAGATTTATTAATAATTTATTTATAAAATATAGAAAGAGTGAAGTAGGAAATCAGAGAGAGTATAGGGTAAGATATGGAGCCTAAGCTCTAAATATTTTGCTCTGACCTCTGACTCAACCAAGGCAGGGGAGTTTGGTCCTTAGCCAGAGAGGCCTTGGCTTTTGAGCTGAGGAACTGGGGATGCAGGTATCCTCTCTCAAGAGGATAGGTCTCTCCTGAGGCTAGTCTCCTCAGAAAATCCAGGAAAGGAGTCAGCTCTTTTTCACTCACCACGTGTCAATTCAAAGGGAGAGATTTAAAAACAGTCTCACCAAGTACAGGGTCTCAGGTCCAGTCTACAGATTCTTTACCAGGCTCCAACTTGAACTCACAACTCCAAAAGAAGTCCCAGTTCTTCTCCCCACAGGATGTTGTAACTCCATTTTAAATACACTTTCTTTTGCATCACTTCCTGTGCCTTCCTCCACTTTCATGGCTACCAATTACTGCTAAAGCTTTGCTTAGGATTGTCCAAGGGGCAGTTACTTTGATTCTGATTCATCACCCACTATTACACACACAGGTCACAGACCTCCCCCACTCAATGATTAAGTGAGATGCGTTTACACTTTTGGTGATTAAATCTAAAAATGGGCAGGGGAGTTAATTTAATCTTCACATATAGTCAATATATAGTCACAATATAGTCAATTCCTATAACTGAATAATATTTCATTATAATCATAAACCACAAATTTAGAGATTAAATATTGAAGTTCAAATGGGTTTGATTTCTTAGGGATGTGGGTCCATATAGGAGAATGCAGACATTTCTGGCCTAGGGATAAATAATGAGATAATCTTTATTAAAGTAAACTTTTTACCCCACTCCCAACATGATTAGTTTATATAAGAACTGCAAATGAGGATGAGGATATCTGCATGTGCTCTGTGTGTGGGTGTTTTGCTTTTTGTGGTTAAAATATTTATGTTCTAAGGCTAAATAGCAACACAATACTTTGAATTCTCTTTTTTTACTAGCAAACTACTACTACGCTACCTCTACACTGAATAAAAATAACATAATATTCACACTAAACTAGGAGTGATTTGCTGCATCTTGGTCTATGAATGACTTCATGCCCTTGCTGCATTGTAAACAACACAATGACTGTCTCTTTGTATTTACTCTGCAAAAGATATATTCTTACTCTCAATTTAAAAGACCTATCCCCTTTTCCAACTGATTAACTGATTTTTCTTCACATTTTCTTCATTTCCTTTTGCTCAAATTTCCAGGCTATTGCTTCTGAATGCTGATAAAATAAAAATCCAGAGTCACATTAGGCAGTTTTTGGAAGGGGCAAATTTTTTTCACCTATCAAAATCAAAAACCTTTTCTGTTCAGTATTGTTTTATTTGGGGGTCAAATTGTTCATAAACTATTGGGATCTTAAGAGTATACTTTCACCCAGAATTTTCTATTTTAAACATCAATGCATTTTTATCTGAACTCTTCAAAAACTCTATCACCATCATGATTGACTTAACTATCCTTGGCAAGTCATTTCCATCCTTGACCTATATGCAAAAGATCAGTAGCCTGAAGTATGTCAAAAAGAAAAGGAGAAAGACAAATAGACAGAGCCACAGAGGCAGAGACTCAGAGAGGAAAAAAGTAGAGGCAGGGAGAAAAACAAAGAGAAACAGAAGGAAGGAAAGAAGGAAGGAAGGAAGGATTTTCTTTATGTGTGTACAGTTTGCACTCATAATCACAAATAATATTTTGCAGGCTTTAATTTTCTGTAATGTCCCAAGGATGGTTAATATCATAACTGGTATTATTTGAATACTCTTATTATCAACAATATTGAAAATTTTACTAGTGTTCTATTGCCCATTACCTACTTCCAAGTGTATGTTTCTTCAACCCAGTTCTAGATATCAATGTGTTTGTCTCCTTTGGGAGATAGTGTTCACCTAGGAATCCTTTTTCCTAGTTGGTGCTAGTGTATTTCTAGAATGACTTCTGAGATCTTCCCAGCAGAGTTGAATCTTTAGCATGACAGACAGAGTGTGAGCCAGCAGTTAGCACATAGGACTAAATGTCACCACTCCTGGGGTTTTCTTCTCAGCCCTGTTGGTGACCTTGTATGTGACACTTCATCTCACCATGCCTTAATTTTCCCATCTGTAAAACATGAAGAAAACATTGTTAACTGTTCTGACAGCAGAACTGTTAGATGGAAGAGGAAATGGTGAAGTATTTATCACTCTAGAAATTATTTGGAAAATTCTAATGATTTCAGGAAAATCTTAAATAATGGCATTTTAGTTGAAGATACATGCAGAAAGCATTTAAATGAAATAGAAGGAGTGTTGCTTTTAAAATGTAAATAAAGGGGCTTTTAAACTGTTTTTCTACACTGTTAGCAATCTGATGAAGCCTATGAGGGTCTTGTGGGGTGGGGGAGTGTGGCCTACTATCAAAATTGAAGGAAATGCCACATTTAAGTTAGAAGTTAACTTGGATGTTAGAAGTTAGAAGAGAACTTGGATGTTCTCTTCATATGTATATATTTTTTCACATCCAAATTCTCAGACCTCCTGAAACTTATCCATGGACACCTTTGAAGATTCCTGGATTTCAGGTAAATGAAAGATGTCAGGGAGTTCTTCCCTCACTTAGAATATTTTTAATTTTTGGCACATGATGATGTGCTCTTGTACATACCACCCCCTTGCAATTAGCTGTATAAATATGGGGGTTTTAAAACAAGAGAAATAAACTCAGGAACTCATTTTCTTTTCATCATGTTCTTCAAAAAGATGACTGACCTCTCCATCTCATGATAAAGAGGGTTCTGGGGAACTTTTTGTTAGGTTGAAGGACCTGTTTGAATATAACTTTTCTTTGACCTAAAGAGCAGCAATCTAAGTTGATGTCTATTGAAATCACTTTCTGACTCTGCTGAGGTGCCTCACCACCTAATGACGTTTTCAGTGTTGATCCTCCCTATTCTCATTTGGACCCAACCTTATGGCCCTGGGAAATCTGCATATGCAGACAATAAAGCAGGATATTGATGGCAAGAAGCAAATCTCACTCCCAATACTCCCTGAAGGTGGCTGGATGTATTTAATGAGGTCAGTTAGTAGTATCCTGTCTCAGCTGCTTCAACTGCCTGGGGTAGGTGGTGGTGATAGGGAGGAGAGAAGAACCATCTCTGTCCCAGACATGTATAACTCTTGCACGTACAATGCACAAACAGGTTTACAAACACATGAACATGCATGAAAAATTACGGGCTCTTCAAATTCCCAAAATATGCATTCTCTCTCTCTCTCTCTCTCTCTCTCTCTCTCTCTCTCTCTCTCTCTCTCTCTCTCATTCCCCCCAACCCCCATAGACCGCCTTCTCTGCATCACACAATACAAAACACTGGAAAGGCACAATACCTACTCTATTACCCGCAATATCGAATCGAGCACTTTCTCTACAGATAGACACAGCCCTCTTTGTAGTATGCTTAGTTATATTATGCACAGCATCTCTTGCAGAGCAGAAGTCCCTCCAGACTCCATCCCCTATTCCCCTCTTAGCAATCAACCTCATACAGAGTCCAAACACAGAAGCTGTTGGGAGTCTCAGAAAGTATGGGACAAGAATACACCAATTGAGGACAAAGACTACGATACAAAAACTCCACAAGGACGACCCTTCCTTCCTTTATAAAAGGTGTATACCTTTTATAACCCCCAAACATATGCTGCTTCATCGTTCGATTCTCGGCAAAGGCGAATGCATTTACCTATTCCAGGCAAAGGGACTGCAGTTCTCTCCACCTCCCTTTAGTAAAGAATTTCCACAAAGGTCTACCGACTCCCTAGCTTACTGTAAGGTGCAGTCTCACTGTTGAGATTGTGGCGGTGGTTTTCAGGAATATACTTAGGCACTGACATATTGGAGCAAAAATCCCCCTCCCGGGGACGGTGCTACCCTACTGTGTTAAGGGAGAAGGGGAAAAAACAAAAAACAAAACAAAACAAAACAAAAAACGGGGTTCCTCTTGGAAACAGAATGGAATTGATGGTGTCCCAGGAGCCAGTAGATGGCGCAAGTGCTCTTCCCTTGCAGGGCGTTAACCCTTCGGGCTGAGCTGTAGAGCTGCTGAGTGTAAATGCATAGATGCATACATTTTCGTTTTGAAAGAATTTTCCCCAATTTACATATTTGCGAGTGCTTCAAAATTGATACAAATGAGATGACTCCCTCTTACTATCGCAAATTATTCTTTATTCGCAACACACTATAAACTTTGGGGAGAAAAATAATGTGAAAGTGTCAAGTATTTAGGAAAATGACTTTCTCCTGCCCACCCTGGGATGAAATTGGGCCACACATAATAACATGAGTATATAGGGAAACATACACCTATCTGAATGTATACGAGGCTCTGTGAAAAGCCACTCTTCTGTAAGCTGTATTCCTAATCAGTTCACAGTATAATGAATGCAAGCAGTCTGCTTTAAAAATATTACCAATGGAATAGTGGCAAGGCTATATTAGTGGTGGAGGCATTGAAATATAAAAATAGATATAGACAATCCTGTGCATTTTGATGACAGTTTCTCAAAGAGCAAGCAGATCCTCTAATAAAGTATCCCTCATAATCTTTTCTAACATTAGCTTCTAGATTTTCTTTCAGTCTGCAATAGAAATCACACCAACATTTCTTGGGCTGCTTTTACAGGCAGAATTGATCTTCTCTTGGAAAAAAAAAAAGCCCCTTTATATCAAATATTGTTTGGAGTTTATTAGAGAGCGTCGCTGTGCTTCAAGATGCTCTCTGTTGGTTTCTGGCGGTTGCTATAACAAGTGAGAATTGTGGTAGATTTGGGTTGAGGGGAAAAATGCATAAGAAAAGACAAAATCCAGAGTAGCTGAGACTCTGTGCCCCCGTTGGAGAGATGGTTGAGTCCTCGTCAAGGTTGCTGTGGTATCCCAGAAACACCATTCACTCTGAGCTGTGACCGCGCACCAACAACAGCAACAACTCCACTGCGCCTGGCCAAGGAATAGGAATTAGGAGCTCACGAATAATATGAAAGGGATCTGCAAAGGGGAAATCCGTGCAAAGGAATCAAAATCGGGGGACTTTGGGAAAAGAGGATGTATTAAATGCAGCCGACTTGACTTCATTCTGGTGAAGAAAATGGGGATTAAAAGTGGATTTACGTTTTGGAACCTCGTCTTTTTATTGATGATTTCATGTGTGAAAGGTAGGTTTGATTTCAGGGGTCTCTTTTTTTGATCTTAGGTGTTCTGAGTTGTCGCCTGGAAATAGGTCTGCATATTGCATTGCCATTCAGACTAATGATGATGATGATGATGATGATAACAACAATAAAAATAATAAAGAACGGATTGATTCATGGCTCTATTCTCAGATAGGAAATGCATTTGCTTGCCAGGCTTGGCGTTCAATGCAGTGATTGAGCCCGAGCTCAATAAATATTCTTGCAGTATGCTCAAACGAATACGTGAGTTGGTTCGTATAGCCTCTAACTAGTGGATATTCAAGTAGAATCCCACTGCAAGACTTTTTTTTCGGGGGGGGGGGTGTCTATCTTTATTTCTAGTTAGATAGATGGATATTGTAGCCTTGGTGGAATATTGATATTAAAGACACTACTGTAATTTCTTTAACCCATTCAGTAGGGAAAGTTAGGGGAGGTGCACTGTATGTACACTATATGTTCTAAAAGGCATTAGGGAGCTATGACTCACAACTCAGGAAGAATTCTCCTAGAAGGAGAGATAGGCAGATTGGATAGATAGGGTAGGATTAGATAGATAGATAGATAGATAGATAGATAGATAGATAGATAGATAGATAGATAGATAGATAGATAGACATAGGTAAATAAAGGAATTTGTATCTGTGCATTCTCCTCTATATATATACGTGTCCCTATGAGTGAATGGAAGGGTGTAGAAGAGCTGTACTGGGACCTTGCAGAAGGGTTGGGCAAAAATAAATCTTTTAAAAGCTGAAATGCCATGGAGTGCAGAGATCGACCCTTTGGAGATGAATAAAGGTAGAAAGTCATTAGTTACCCCCCCCCCCAAAAAAAAAAAAAAACCTTCAGAAAGTCTCCTGTTGAGACAGGTAGAAATGAATGTCACATGCACATCGGAGAGGTGGAAATGTAAAATGTCATGTAAAGCAGCAGGGATGCAGGGAACGTTGGGGAGCATGTGAAAGGGATCTCCATGAAACAGGCAGGGGAGGAAATGAACCCGAAAGCCACATTCTACAACTTCACACGCACCCTGCTGTCTATTAATTGCTGTAAGAAACACTCTTGAGGTGTTTATGACTAATGATGAATTTTGGATAGATCGCCTCCTCCTCCTTCTCCTCCTTGTCTTCCTCCACCTCTTCCTTCTCCTCCTCCTCCTCCTTCTCCTTCTCCTCCTTCTTCTCAGACCAGCTCATATAGACATTATCTATCTCGGGCTTTTTTGGTGTTGCTGTTGGTGGTGGTGGTGGAGTGTGTGTGTGTGTGTGTGTGTGTGTGTGTGTGTGTGTGTGTGTGTGTGTGTGTGTGTGTGTGTGGACCCAATTTTAGGTCTCGGTTTTTGCATAGGCACACAGAGGTTGTCAACACAAACTGCATGTTTCTTCCGTTTTAAAGGGGGTGACTCTCTGAACTGCAATCTGGCTCCGTCTTTATGAAACAGTTTATTGTACAGCTTGCAGCTGGTTGTCCTCACACAAAAAGCAGTGCATTTGCATTCCGTGGAAATAATAATTCATGTTTCAAGGGAGTGGGAGGGCTACCGTGTGCTATTTTGTCTTTATATTAAATGATAGGTAATACAACTAAAGGTTTTTTTTTTAATATTCTTAATGCCTTTTCTGTCTCTATGTGCAAGCAAAAGCTGTCTAATCCTTAGCTTGCATTATAGCATGTTTTGACAAGAGCATTTCTTTTAGATGCAAGCCAATACATAGAAAATATCCTCATCTCCTTAAAAGTTCGGTTTTCTGCAAAAAAGGGTGTTTCTGGTTTGCACTGGACCATGTTACATTCGTCTGTTCGATGTACTTGGATCTTAGAATTAATGCTTAGTTTGCCTGCCACAAGGCTAGTTTAATAGATGGCTCCGGAGCTTCTTGGGAGACGAGTGTTTTGTAAGTAGGAGTCGCGTGGAGGCAGTATCCTACAGAATTAAAGAACTAGGGTGTCTCTCCCTGGAAAAAGATGACCACGGGTTAACTGCAAGTTTTCATGGTACCTGTTGAGTGAAAAACATTTTGGGGGCGGAAGAATGGGGAGGTGGGGCGGGGGAGTATCGGAGAGTGAAGCGCAGGCAAGCCTGACAGGATACCAAGCTGAGCTGACTGCAATTATAGTATTGTAACCCGCACTTACCGTATGTTCTGAATGAGACGCGCCAGAAAATTGAATGAAGTGTTAATTTGCTGTAAATGACATGAACAATCTGACTCTCCTTGCCTCTGGCCATTTTTTTTTTTAAGCAGAGATAGGATCCTGTCTGTTTTCATGAAAAAACATTCCATTCTATTCTTAAAGGGGCGTGGAATAGAGAGAGTTACTCTCTCCTTTGGTCCCTCCTACAGAGGATGGTCCCCTGGTCAAAAGAGGTATTTTTTAGGTGTTCTATCTTAGGTGATAGAGACCTCTTTTAAGTCAGTTTTCACTTTTATCGCCTTCAAATACGGTCCTAGTACTTATTAATTTTTTTAAAGGACGCGCCTATATTATTCAGGTTCTTTCTCCCTGATGTGAAACTCTTAAGTACTTTCTCTCAGGACCCTGCTGATTTTGTCTGCTTTCTTTTATGAGAATTGATCTCAAGGGTTTTTCCCTTGCTAGGCTTGAAACCCAGAATCCCAAACTGGATTAAACAATTCTTTTCAAATATCTGTCTTTCTGTCTCTGTCTCTGTCTGTCTCTGTTTCTGTCTGTCTTTCTTCTCTGTCTGTCTCTCCTCTCTGACTCTATCTCTAGTCTGTCTCTGTCTGTCTGTCTGTCTGTCTGTCTGTCTCTGCCAATTCTGTTTGGCCTTTGTTTTTTAGTATACATCAAAGACACTTCTTATAGTCCTGGGATTTGTTCATCTCTATTAAGCCTCTAAGATCTAAAGACCCTCCTCAGAGTTACTTGAAAGAAAAGCACCTGATATATGTTAAGAAAAAAAAATAAAAGAAATCTTTCCAGTGATTTCTTACCTACATAATTTCATACTCTCAAATGTACAATTACACTGCCATTTCAGAGACTTGTGCAAAACGCCATTGCTTGTAAGGTAGCATTGTGATCAATATCAATCTTGCTGGGGAAAGATTAAAATGAGTAGGCATATTAGATAAACTATGGATGGGTCTTGTAAAAATGTCTATCTATCTATCTATCTATCTATCTATCTATCTATCTATCTATCTATCTATCTATGCATATATATTATATTCTATATATGTACAAGTTCTTGTAGGATCTTAACCCATTTATGATGCATTTTACCTATTTTTTTGAATTGCCAACCTGCGCTTCCTCCTTGAATATTTAAAGTACACTAGGGAACTTAAGAAAGGGGGGGGGGTGAAGAGAGGAGAGGAGAGAGATATCTGGATTCAGTAAGCCCTTTGGGCAATTACTGCCTCAGAAGGCTGTAATGTCGCGTCCTCATCTAGAAAAGAGCTGTGTGTCTTAGAGGTACCGCTACCTACATTCGGTCTATATATATATACTTGCACAAAGAGGGTGCTTTCCCACGCTCCTTCCCTTGAGATATAAAAGAAAAGAAAGTGTAGCTGAGCTGAGAGAAAGACACAAACAATCCGAGTCTAGTAGGAGGTGAAAAAGAAAAAAAAATGTCTCCCTTCTTCCCTTTCTTAGCTTCATTTCCCCAGCTGAATAGTTGGCTACTGCACACGCCCCAGGTTTCCCTAAGTCCGAGGGTGTCTCAGTTTCTTAGACCATGGGGCCCGATGTGTGTGTGCACTGCTCTCTTGAACTGAGAGGCGATGGGATTTCTGCGAACCCAGGCTACCCGCAGCCCGGGGCCAGCCATAGCGCCCCTTCCCTTCCCCTAACCCTCCAACCTTTCATTATCAAAGCAGAAAGGAAGGGGAGCCCGGGGAGGGGGGACATCTGAGGCTCAGATCCGCTCAAAGCCACTGCAGTCATTAGCACTTCTGTACAAATCACCACCCTTATCTCTTCTCTAGGAGTTCCTCTGGGGGATGGTGCTGTGGTCGCGCGCTCTCAGACAGACCCAGGCCCGCACGCGCAAGCACACAAGCTCATGGAAGCTTCAAGCAAAACTGGAGGATAGAAGGATTTCAGTTTTGGACTGAGGTCTTAAGTTCGAATCCTCTTGCTGTTGCTTCCTACGCAAGACCTTGTACAAGTTACCTAACCCTTCTGGGTCTCATTTTTTCCCTCTCTTTTGTAAAAGGAGAACTTGAATTAAATGGCTTTTGAGATCTCTTTCAGCTCTAAATAGTGATCTTTTGAACTGACTCAAGCACAGAATTAGTGCTGGAAAGTGTTATAGACGGGATTTAGACTAACGAGTTTGTTTTACAGATGAGGAAACTGAGGCTCAGGGAGGTTAATTAACCTGCGCTTAATCATATAGTAAGGAAATGTCAAAGGCACCATCCCTGATTCCAAGTATAGTCTTTACACTCCTTTAAACCCCATCCTGGGGGTGGGGGTAGAACTGAAAAATATATTCAAGTAAAAGCATGAAGATATGCCCACACATGTGTGTATGTTCTAAATTGAGATTCTGATTTAAACACCAAAATGGGACTGTGTTGTATTTGGATTTTAGTCATTGTATGTTGGAAACCAGAATCTATCCTCTTTGTTCCCCCGGGTTTATAAAAAAGATGAATCTTGAATCCTTTTTTATTTCCTCTGAGGGCTTATGTTCATTTATTCCCGAAGCATCTCTCCCTGAACTTTTAATCGATTGACTCTAGGGTTAAACTGATGAAGGACACCGCCTCTGCTGATGTCTCTGTCGGGAAGCGGAGGTTAGGATGAATTGACACTGAGGAGGCTCTGAAAGGAACGAGTGTGTGCGTGTGTGCGCCCCCCGAGGCGGAAGCGGTTGGGCGGGTAACAGTAGGTTAATGTTTCTCCCGAGTCCAGATGGTCACTGTTATTGCTGTCGCCTCAGCCACTGTATCTGGTGAGAGCTTTTAGAAAGAGAAGGAACCGTCCCCAGCTCTCCCAACATTTCTTCCACCCAGACAACCTCTCCCCACGTACACAATTATAGCCACTGGATGCTCTGTAGGTAGAACTTCGGAAACAAGTCTGGGAATTGGGGATATGGGATGGAATGAGGGGACTGAGGTCTCTGACCACCTCTTTCCACCTCATATTGGCGAAATGGAAAGTAAAATGTCCCTACTGATTATCCGGAGTTGCTCCTGGGGAAGGTGGGAAGAAAGTCAAACATCAGAGTGTGTTCTAAAGCTCCTGGAGAGGCGCTCTCCAGGCAAATAGCAGCTGCTGTCTGAAAGCAATGCTTTCCCTGGGATTGCAGCGAGATGCAGAATAATAATGAAGCACAGCTATTCAAATAATTTAATAATAATAATTTTCACCCTCGTCCTCATTATTATAAGGGCAGCTTCCCCTCACCCCCATAAGAGTAATGTTCCCTTTGGGGGGTGCTTCTGTGCCTGACAGGTCTTTCCAAAGGACTTGGTTGCAAAAATAAGCTGGTGGAAAAGTTTACCCTTACCAACTAGAGGCTAATATTCTCAGAGCCAGCACCTTGTGGTAAGGGTGGGGGAAAACAGTGGGGATTTCTGTCCTTAATATACCATTAGGGGTGTATTTTTACAGTCCCATTTTCCTGAGTTCGTGAGTTCCCTGGTGGTAGCATTTTCTGCCTTTGCCAAAACACCTGAGCAGAAAGGTTGGGCAGTAATTTCCCTATCCTGTCATTTCACTTTCAGTAATGGAAACTAAAGGAATGTAGGTAGAGGGTGGGAAGGAACAATGTTTTTGATAGTCAAGAATTGAGGAGTGCCAGGCATGTGAATAATATGCTTAAATGTGTTTGTTTCTCAAGTTCAATATGCACACATCTAAGCACAAAAATACATCACATATATACATATACACATATGTAACCCCTATGTCAATGAAGTTGTTTTTGTTGTTGATTTTTTTTATTTGCGCCTGTGGGTGTTCCGTAAATATGTTTGCATTTTCACAGTCGTGCTCATTAATCCAGAACTGAGCGTTTTCCATCTTGTAGAAAGTGAATATAATCCTGTTGGTAGAAGCATACATGCCTCAGAAGTGGCTTAATCAGCCTGATTGTTCATTGGTCTCTCAGAAGGGAATTCAGAGATATCTAACCTATGTTATTTCCTTCCTCAACATTTTACAGAGAAGGTAAAGGACATTTATCAATTCTCTAGACAAAGCCCAAGTTCTTTCAAAAATTCATTACGTAATTGAAAAGTAAGTGTCCCCACTCCTTACTTTCAAGCATGTGTATGCAATCAAATGAAAATATCTGACATATAAATGAAATTAAAGCAGCAGACATTTCATATATAATTTAAAATGTATTTTATGCGTTTTTCTGTGTAGAATTATATTTAAAGACCTGTGACCAGAGAAGATTTAGCTAATCATTTGTATTATATGATTGCTATTCTCTACTTTTATCTAAAACATTATAAGGTAGCCCACTAACAATTGATAGTGTAGTAATTCCCTATCTTACATGAATAAAATGATTAATAATCTAATATAGGATATAATATTTTATCACTCAGGGCCTTATGAAAATCTTCTTAAAATATGAAGGAATGTTCAGAAATTTGCAGCCCATCCAGAGATGTGAGAGATAAAGGAAATGAGATTCAGGAAATTTATATCTTGGATGGATAGTGATAAATAGTAGTGTTTAAGGAAAGAAGATGAGGATGTTGAAGAATCTCTGCTTTGTCTCGTATAACAATAATTTAAAAGGAACCAGGTTGCTTCACCAAGAGAGGTTGCTTAACCTAAGGGAGTAAAGGATATCTGTCTTCAAATATATGAATGATCATCACACAGAAAGATGAATCTTATTTAATTTTCTTGGTCCCAGAAGGCAGAACTAGTAATAGAAAGCTGAAGTTTAAAAGAAAAAAATTGGGCTTAATAAGGGGGCAGGGGAATTATTAAAACTTCCTATTATCCATAATTGGAAAAGGATACCTTCAGAATCAATGTCACCACCCACCTCCTTACATCTTCAAGTGGAAACTGGATGACCACTCACCATTCACAGAGTATGTTTTAGAGAGATTCCTGTTCATAAATGAGTTTGAATACATGGAATCTGAGATTCTTTATATTTCTTTCATTTTGTAAGTGAATTCCCCAATGGAAAGAGAGATACTTTAAAGAGCACAATTGGTTCACAATAGAAACATCCTAATTTTCAGTTCAGTGAGACTTTCCTATACCTCTAGAATCCACTTTAACTGGATTTCAGCTTGACTTTTAGGGTCTTCAGTTTTTTTCAACTATATAACAAATTTACCAAGAGATTTATTTTTTAAATATACGTATGAAAAATTTCAATTACAAAAGTGGAATGATGAACAATATGTATACACTCAACCAGACTTATAGCAACTTACTGTCTAACAATGTATGTTTATTCAATTGAAACAGAAATGAAAAGTTTTATTTATTTATCAAGGCTGGGATAACAAAAGAAAAAAAATAATGAAATAGTGAAATGCTTGGTTCTCCTGAAACTGTTCTAAAGGAAATCAATACTGAACTTTAATGAATGAGAATATCTTGCTTAAACTCCTTATATCTTCATGTACATAAGATCACCATAATTCTGAGGTTTATAAAGATTGTATGAGAGAAGTAAGATAATTTATTCTCTTAAACCCTTTTTATGGTTTTGTGCTTCCTTTTCAATTACATATTACTTTATTTCTATACATATTTTATTCATTCATATTTTCTCAATTAAATTTTAAGAAGTTACATGCCATCAATTTTTTCTAGTTCAGTGTTATTTTTACTTGTAATGAATCCGCTCGCCAAATATATAACTTTTATGAAACCTGTCTTCTATAAAAAAATTTCCATGGGCTCCATAGTCTCATAATATTCTAATCATGCAATATCATGAGAATGTAGTAGCACATTAAAGGAGAGATAATAGTTCAACAAAATACACTGCATTAAGGTTAAATTCCATTTTAATTAAACATTAATGCTTTGTAGAACCCCTGTAAGACACTTAGTGAAGGCTTCAAATGAATGTAGAAGAATTGGTATTCTTCTACAGAAAGGAGTTGAAATGTTTTACAATGTAGTAAAGGTTTGCCAATATACTAGACTATCTCATCTGCAAGCTGAATGAATCTGAAATAAGATAATTATTTAAAATAATATATTCTTTGAGGTCAGAGGTAGCATGTTTTTTCTTTACTGTAATCCAGTGGACAATATCATATTGTTTCATAAAACTACACTTAAATATTATAAAGTAAAAAATACACTACTGAAGAGTTGAATTTTGTAATAAAAACAATGCCCCTATTAATGGAAAAGTACAAATTAATATTGACTATACAAGACTGGATGTGTAGTCATGTTTGACAAGGGCTATCCTTGGTGTTAAGAACACAGCAGTTTAAGGCCTTCTTCTGACATATCCTAGCTGTGTGAAGATGGCAAAGGCATTTCATGTCTCAGTGTTTTAGGCAAATCTCAAAAATGACAATTATAGATAGTTGCTAGTTTTCATTTGTGAAAGGAATTTCTTAAGAGCTACTTATACTTATGAAATCAAAGGATTAGACCCGATAGACTAGGAAAAGTATGTGACTACATATGCATAAACATATATATCTGTCCCTACATGTATGTAGTGGGGCAATTATGTATTGAGGTAGAAAGAGTGCTGGGTCTTAAGTCAGATAGACATCTTTTCCTAAGTTCAAATTTGGCCTCAGACACTAGGGTCACATGTGTGACCCTAGGCAAGTCTCTTAATCCTGTTTGCCTCAGTTCCTCATATGTAAAATAAGCTAGAGAAGGAAGTAGTAAACCACTCTAGTATTTTTGCCAAGAACACCCCATGAATGAAATTATTGGACAACAACAAGAATAACAGCACACATAGAAACACACACAAACACACATGCATTATATAGATCAGGGATAAAAATGAGAATTTTTACATGTTAAATTATAGATTATTAAATGTAAAGAATAAAATTCCTGTCTGTTAAAATCTTCATTCATATGTGAAAATCAACACAGCCAAGTTCAAATCCCTTCTGATACATACTGTAACAAATAAAGTTAATGGGGGAAAAAGAAGAGTTGAGAGGCAGTCACAGCTATAGGAAAGAAACAAAGAAAGGAAGAAAGAAGGCAGGAGGGAAGAAAGAAAAGAATGAATTATAATTGATTTTTTAAATTGAAACTAACAGAAGAGAATAGAGTGAATACCAAAAAGCAAACAGGAAAACTTTGAAAGCTATATTTAAATTTATTTTATACTTAAAAGGGAAAGCAAGCCATATGTAAGAAAGATTTGAAATTTCTTTTATAATCATCTTTTTCTGTTCTACTTTACATATGGAAATGATAATTTCATTTGATGTTTAAGTTTAAAAAATAAAATTACCAATGTTAACATCATAGAATTTTTAATTTGGATGGGAACCAGGAATCTTCAATTCTGATTATTTTATTGACTATTCCAATTTACCTTCAGAATGTTGAATGGGGCACTGATATGGCATTTGTTCAACTAGACCAGAATCTCATAGGATGGACAAGCATAGAGGAGTTATAATCTGCTTTATTGCAGGGAATATCCATCTGGATCATAGATATAGAGATGGAAGGATGAGATTACAGAGCCATTTCAGCATCAACAATGCTGGATCCCCAAGAGACAGAGCTGAAGATCCTCTTAGTACCTTGGAATTTATCAGAGATCCTTCAGATTTCCCAACTGATCAGAGAGCTTGATTTTCATTCTATCTATTTCTAGTGGTAAAAATTTCACAAGATTTCTTGCAAAGGTAGTTGATATCACTAGAAAGTTTAGTCTATAATAAGGAAAGGTTTCATTAACCATATTTTTTCATGATGGAAAGTTGTTTACATGCCAAATAGGAAAATTAATAGGGCCCACTCAAAAATTAAACATGGACATATATATGTATATATATCTACATATATCTATGCATAATATGTTTAGATTGATTCAAAACAAGCATGTACAATTTTGGGAATGATTTATTATTAATACAAATACCAAATTACTGATATAAACCGAATTAAATAGAATGCCAATTAAAAAGTAGTTTGTGACTTTGAAGCTTTAATAACTTTTTTTAGGAAAAGGGAAAAATAACCGATTTAGTTTCCAGTTGACAAGAATTTGCATATTTTACTTATTTGAAGCCAGAATTAATTGCCTTAATGTTTTTTTTACTAGCTTTTAAGTAATCTTTCCAGCTTGAACACAAATGTCAATATTTTATTCTAGATGTCTAGCCTCAAATATAAAGCTTACTGAATATGACCCATATTATTTTTACATGTAGCCAAAAGGAATCACTCCTTTGGCTTCTCAAATTAATGAAATGTTTAAGGAACATTAAAGAATGATTAATTTCTAAAAGATTATACAGTACTAATCCTTAATTTTGGGTCAACTAGGTGGGTACAGTGAATAGAGTTCCAGACTTGGAGTCAGGAAGTCTTGAACTGATATCCTGCCTCAGACACTTTATACCTGTGTGATCCTGGGCAAATCATTCATTTTTGTTTGCATCCGTTTCTTCATATGTAAAATGAATAGAGAAGGAAATGGCAAACTATTCAAATATCTTTGACAAGAAAATCCCAAAAGGGGTCATGAAGAATTGCACAAAATTGGAAATGGCTAAACAACAACACAAAATTCCTGAAGTTTACATATAAGCAAGTTTGTTTGGAAATAGAACATGAGTGGCTTTTATCAGTAAAAAAAAAAAACAAAACCCAACATATATATAATTATATACATTCTGATATAGAGATACATGCATGTATAATGGATTACAAATGTCAAATGTGAATATATTTGGTAAAATGATTCATTACATGCTGCTATGTGCCAGGCGCTGTGCTAAGTACTGGAGTTAAATATGCAAAATTAAAAGTCCCTGCCCTTAAGAAACTTATAAGCTACTAGGAGATAAGTGACTGTAACAAGTTTACAAGCAAATAAATACAAGAGTTATGCAAAATAAATACAAAGCAATTGGTAAGACTACCAAATAAACTAATTCTCACAGAATAAATATTATTAGAATAATTTTAAATTATTTTTCATTCCATATCTTTGAAGGGATTGGTCATAATTCTTCAAGTAATATCATAAATGCTGTAAAATATTGACATATTTCAATAATAGTTTCAATGGCCAGTCGATATTTTGATCTTCAATTATTAGAAACAAGCTTTTGAATGAATTAAATTTTATGTTTAAATTAAAAATTACTCATTTTCCATTTCTTATATTCTTTGCCCTACCCACTGCACAATAAATACACACATGTACAGTCATATATGTCATGTGTATGAATAGAAAAGTCTCATAACTAAAAGGTAGAGTCAAGTGAAGAGAATTTCCTTTTTATCCATTTCCAAAAATATGTCTAATCTTTGCATTTTAACAAGATCTCCTCTCTGGTAGGAAGTAGGTAACGTCCTTCCTCTTCAGTCATCTTTCAAGTCTTTCTAGTTTTCTCCAAAACTGTTCATTTCTTTATTTGTATGACAATAACATTCCATTGATTCATATATCTTAATTTCTTTAACCATTCTTCACTAGTTGGCATGCTCTCAGTTTCCAGGTTTTTAACTTGTTTTTGCAATGATGAAAATAATTATTTAAATTTGTTTATATTACATATGAGACTTTTGCTTCTTTCTTTGATGTCTATAGAGTATATGCCTAGCAAAAGTATCACTGGGACAAAGTACATATACAGTTTTGAGAATTGAGGGGGGGCATAGTTCTAAATTATAGAAAGTAACAAGTAGAAAAAAATAGATTCATACAAAACATAAAAATCAGACAGCCCAAGAAAACAAAATATTAACTACTGATATTTGGCATATCCTCAAATTACAGGGAAGAGGATAAAGTATATTTTGGAGTAAAATGGTGTAAACATATCATGGATTATCAGTTTGAGCCTTTTTTTGAATTCTTAGGCACTTCATGAAAAAGGACTTCAAATTTCCAGAAAGAGGTGAGTTTTAAGTAGGAAATACTGAGAAGTGATTGAGGACATACAAAGAATTAGATTACATTCTGTCGACTTCTTGACATTCATTTTATACTAGAAGGAAAATCAGCTCAGGTGTCATTCCTAACATGCTAGCAGGCCCACATGGATTTTGCTTCTTCAGATTCAGAAAACTGACGGCAAGTAATACATCCTAATAGCCCTTTGACATCAGACCAATATACCTCAGAGTATAAACAGGGCCAAAACTTGAGCATCTGGCACAGTTTTTATTTACTTGTCCCAAATCTTGAATTCAATCCTTATTTAATTTGCTCCATAAGTCCAGAGAAACTCTAGGCAAATGAATTTGAAAGACCATTAAATTTAGAAGGACATCAATTTAGTTTGGAAAGCATCCCTAGAAGATAATGATAATTAATATTCACATGTACTCAAGTTTGAAAATCACTTTTTATACATTATCTCATTTCATATATAACGAATTTGATGGAACTTGAAAAAAACTATTTTTTACAGATGAAGAAATTTATATACAGAGATTTAAATGAATTGTCCAAAGTTACATAGAGAGTAAATGACAAGACTGTGATTTGAACTCAGGGCATCTCCCACCAAATCCAGTGATTATTTCACAATTTCATGATTCTTTGATCATCCTGTAATAGAGATATCACATTATAAATATCACCAATTGACACATATGAAGAAACTGAGGCTCAGATTTGAAACATGAATTGTTCACATTCACCTATATGACAAATCTCCAAAAAAGTTCATTAATCCAGTTCTTTTTATACTCAAAGTCTAATATGCATTGATTTTTTTAAAACTAGAACTGGATGAACCACTTTACATAGTCCTTCCAAGGTCATGAGTAGCTAACAAGGGTACAGGCTAGGACATAATAGTATTATGTCCTTAATAGTATTCATATTTGGATGAATTGTAAAAGAGCTTTTGGCATTCTGTTGTAACAAGTAGACTAATAAAATGATAGGATGTTGAAATCATTCATAAGGCATTCATTTCATTATTACATCTCTGTTGTAGCTTATAAGTACTTAGAGGAGGAATTAATTTCATTGTTATCTTTGCATTTCTAGCACCAACACAGTTCCCAGCTTCTAACTGATGTCTAGTTGATAATAAATGATTGTTGAATTAAAATGAATTAAATTTCTATTTAAATAGAAAATCTTAATGAACTGATAGGTCTATAAACAATTCCTCACCTGTGGGTCAACCTTGTAATAATCAAACTCTAAAATGAATCAAGTAACTACACAACCAATAAATACATAATCCATGTTCAAAGCCTTTTTCACTTAAGAATGCCCTGCCATTAGGATGGATTTTTTGAACCTACAATCACTTTGACACTATGAAGTGAAGAGGAAGTAGGATTTTAGTGCAGAATCCAACTTATGAAACTGCAATAGGAGCATAAATTATATAAACATACATATGAAATCTGTTAAACACTTAAAATGATGGCAGGCATATAGTAGGTACTTAATACATGTTTCTACCCACATACAAATACATAATTAATTTGCATATATAAATATATATATGTATTTGTCTCTCACTTTCTCTACATACTGACATATATATTTATATTACTAGTATTAACACAGATCTTAGTATATAGTAAATAGTTAATAAATGTTTTTCACATACATTCATTTATACATGTGTATAAATGAAAGAGTAAATGAATGAATATATATACACATTTGGTATGGAACTATGATATTATTGATGAAATTAAAACATTGGGGGAAAAACTTTCCCTTAACCAATTCAGATTTATAGCTGTTCTGTAATTTACATTCTTAAAGATTTGCTTGGAGCACTGAAAAGTTATATGCCTTTCTTAGGCTTATGAAGCTGATATGGTAGGATTTGACCCCAAGCTTTCTTGATTGGTCTGCTTTAACAGTGATCATAATAAAGGCATAGGTTTAAATGCTTAAATAATCAAATATTCTTCCTTATCTATTTTAATTATTTTATATTCATTAAGATATATAAGTAAGATAGCTTGTTCTAGAGCATAATTTAAAAGACTTGCAGAGATGAAGTGAGTCACCTGTTCAAAGTTCCACATCTAGATAGTGTTCATAGAAGAATTAAGAAAGTTGTGTACCTAATTTCTCATTCACTAGTCTTTCATCCTGCATACTGAAAATACACCAACCCTTCATAGTTGCTTATGGAGCTATTTGGCTATTTGATTTTTATAATGAATACAATGCTCAATGTTTACTGTATCACTCAAGATAAGTGGAGGATCCATTTTGCTGAATCATATAGTTTTGGGACTAGAAAAAAACCTTAGAATTTCTCTATTTTCTCTCTTTTAATTAATTAAAATGAGGAAAAGGAAACTCTTTGATGTTGTGACTTCTCCAAACTTAGGGACATACAGGACTGTAATACTGCCTGTTGAGACACAATTTTATCCCCAATATATCACATGAATTCTTGTTTTTATATCCTTGTTTATTTTGTATGAAGATTCTTCTCTCATTTTACTCAGATTCTACCCACTTTCAAAGTTCTTCCTCCTCCATATTGGCTACTTTGATAGCTGGAGGTAATATATACAGCTTTCACAAAATTACACATTTTCCCCATACTAACACCCCAAAATATTTATTAACTATAAAATAGGCTATGGCACTTGTTTAAATTTATTTTTAATAGTTCATAATCATAATTTTAATTAATCAAGATATCTTAAAGATAATTTAGTCCAAAAGCTTTATTTTAAAGATAAAGAAAGTAATGACCAAAGGAAATGACTCAACCAAAGTCATAACGTTGGTCAGGGACACAGACAAATAATTTGATTTAGACATATGCTCTGTTTTTTAACTTATTATATTGTTGTAATTTATTTCATTTCTAATTGTCTCATGTCTATTATTTTGTAGAGAGAAAGACCTATGTTTCTCTTACAAAAATTAGAATTGGCCCATTTATATATCATGTAAGTGAATCCACAAAGTGCTTTATGTATATAATATTGCATTTTTTCTCTAATGATAAACAACTTGGGAATATCATTACACTAAATAACTATGCTTTGTGTATTGCAAGCACTTCTAGCAACCCTTCTATAACATAAATAAGCATTTAACAGATTGATTAAGGCTCAATGTTAAACTTTGACCATAGTCATGCAAATAGGAATTATGAAATGTAGAAACTGAATATATGTCTTCCTAAATTCAAATCCATTGTATGGCAGATAGGTACAAGATTGCCATTTTTTATAACCAAAATTTTGTAGATAAGGAAATAGAACCTCAAATATATTTGTAACCTTACCAAGGTCGCTCAGTATCACAATTAGAACTCAAACACAGTCCTACTTTCTCAAAATTCTTTGATTTGCTGTTTCCATTATACTATAGCTTTGTATCTTTTTGCATATATATGCTCAAAATAATCAAAAGTGTGGAAAGTATGTGGGAGTGTTAAATTCATATTTGTTGAATTGAATAGATTGCATAATAGTGATTTGAGAAAAAAAAGGGGAAAGGGGCAATTATCAGGTTTAAAGAGGTAGAAATATTTTTAAAATAATTGAAAGGAAAATCTATGCTCTAACGTAAGTTGTTAATTGTAAAAATAAAGCAGGAGTTATATAAAAACTTGGCTATTTAAAAAGGCGAAAATCACATTATTCCTGCATATTCTAAAAATAGCCCCACATCTCCATGAAGAAGGTGGGCAAATTCATTTTAATATCAAACTATTTATTACAGTTATATTACATATTACATATTTGTATTACATATTTGTACATATATATTACATATATTACAGTAAATAGGAAGCTTTCTGAGCTTCCTATTTATAGCATCTCTGCCAATGGATCATAATATTTGTTTTTACCTGCATTATAGGTACTCTTGTTTCTATGAACATATTTTAAAGAAACTTTCTTTTTAATTCCAAATTAATTATGCAAACAAATTGTTCAATGTCCCAAATATAATTTCATTTAGAGTACAATTGCTATACTATAATACTTTAAAACTGAAATATTCCTCTTATGAAATACTTTCTTTGATGTCACATAGTCATAAAATGCAGAGGAAGTAAAATATCATTTTTTGGATTAGACTTGACCACGGCAACTTAAGTCCATAATAAAGATAAGGTGCCAAAATAATTTCTACAGATGCATATTTCAGCATCTTAATAAATATTTTAGAAAGATTCAAATACTCAGGGTCTGTATTTGGTCTATTATGGCTGTTTTATCTATCCATGTAAATAACAAACCATCCCTGTCTGACTGTATTATGTGCCTTGATTTGTCCATGTCTTCCCAGAAGTTCATTCCAAAGGTTCCATCCAACAGACCAGGTGCATTCCTTTTTCTCTTCTCACCAACTTTATGAGAATACAAGTAAAATACACCAGATAACCACTGGATATCCCTGTTCTTACTATATAATGATGCCATCTTCATTTACTAAAATAAATTTACTTGATGTAAAATTTAAGCCATTTCTTCTTTGGAGTTTCCTATTTTTTAATAAGTTGTAATCCATTCATGCCCATCATTTACCTCTCTTTCTGCTGGATTCTCTTTTAATTCTTTGGAAACTATGACTTGTAAGCATACAATAGCACTAGAAGAATACTATTATTAAAAAGATAGTGCTCACTTTATGTGAAAATTAGTGGTGTTCTAAGGAACTCTGCTATTCTCCAAAGGCAATCCAAATTGCTCTTTACTTTTTATTTAATTCTGGGCCCAAATAACTGCCCATTTGTAATAGTGTTCAAAATGTGTATGTATTCACACAGCAGCAACAGCAACAAAAGCAAGAGGCTAAAGAATGTCTTTTTTTTTTTAGAGTATGAGACACAAGTAGATACACAATATATAAAAATGGCCATCTTTATCCTTTCCCATTGGGGTATGCAGTAGAGTGCCAGGCCTGGAGTCAGGAAAACCAATCTTCCTGAGTTCAAATATGGCCTCAGACACTTACTATGTGATTCTGGGCAAGTCACTTACCCCTGTTTAACTTAAGACCTCATCTGTAAATGAATGAGTTGGAGCAGGAAATGGCCACCCACTCCAGTACCTTTGCCAAGATAACTTCAACTGGGGTTACAAAGTGTCAAACAACAACATCTTCAATAAATTCAATGAGAATCTTTCATATTACCTTACTACCTGAAGCAGATATTGGTATATAAGCTACAAATTAATTTTATGATATTTTTGTTTGCTTTTGTTTGTGTTTGTACAAATAGTGGCCAACCATTAGTAATACAATATCAGTTGTCCACATGTGTCATGAAATGATGTTTGTTGTTATCTGTTGGGGCATGATAAAATTAAGCCCACTCATTCCTTTATTTACCTCACTGAAGAGAGCGTGTGAACCATTCTTCCATTCAGCCAAAACTTTAATTTTCCCATTGATTTCACTCACAGAAAGCATATGGAAATTGGTATGACTTGGTTCCTCAGAGGGATGTCAATGCTTTGGTCACTGGATAGATGTCTGATAACTACAGCAGCAACATCTAATCTAAATGTAACAGAGGAGCAAAAACCCTTGTGTTTCTCATTAGCTTTTCTCCTTTTCATTGTAGAAGCAGCTGGGAAACACCCAGGACTAATGACCTTTTTGCATTTTTTTCTGTTGTTATTGTTATATTCAAACAGTGTTTCCCTAAGTGTTCACCCTGATAGTGATTATGTGCTGGTCTTTAGAAATGAGAACATTACCACATAAAGCCTTTCCAGTTTGGTAGATCCTACCAGAACTTGTTGGTATGTTCTTCAAAAAAGAGAGGGCCACTTCCATGGCTTGAAAAGGCATCTGAATAATATTTTGTGGAGGGCAGAAATTCCCTTCAGACCTGCCCATTTATTCTTGAGGGATGGTTTTGTTATGTTTGTCTTTTTTCCCTATTTGTAGATTACTCTATTTTTAATGTCCCCCCCCAAACAAGGGACCAATTGTTCTCTGAATCCCTTTTGATGATCTTTTAAAAATATTCATTTCTTTCTGCCATTTTGTACACAATTATTTTCATTAGGGAGTTTTCAGTTGCCTTCTGTTACTACTTTAAATGAATTTCTTAATATCATTATTAGTCCTCGGTATGTTTACTGGTTGGCATTCTAATTACCAGAAATTCCCTAAAGCCAGTTATGGGGATATTTCATTTTATTTTATTTTTTTGCCCTTTAATGTCATCTGACTTGGAAAACCTGGAGAAAAGTGCTATGATATTTTATATTACATTTTATTTATGTCTAATTTAGATTATGAGGTACAACACTTAAGAAAGGTCATCTGAGTCAGTGATATAAAACTGCATATCATTTGCGAGACACATTCAATTAGAAATACTTTTGATGTGATTAGCATAGACAGGAAGATGAGAATAGCTATTTCACTTAGATGGATAATTAAGAAGAAGGATATTATTTGAAATTATCATCAATTTAAGTAACATCAAACTTTCAGAAATGACATTTTTCTGGACTTCTACTTTGAGGAATCTATGATTTCATCAGTGCGAGGTTTCCCTCCCATAATTCAGATCACAACCCACCTATGCCTGCCTATGCTATATGGTTAATACATTTTTTTTGGTCAATTAGATGTATCAACTTCTTCATAAATTCATTTGAAATTTTCTTAGCAAAGATAATTCAGTGGTTTGACATTTCTTCCTCTAGTTTACTTTATAGAAGAGGAAAACAAAAAGTTAAATGACTTTCCCAGGATCACCCAGAAGTATTTGAAATCAGATTTGAACTCAGATCTTCCTGACTCCAAGTCTGGCATTCTATTCACTGTGTATTACTCCACTTGCTCATATCTATTCATAAATCTGACAGTTTGGGCCCTCCCATCATTCCAGTGTATTTCATTTAGAAAGCTTCAAAATTGTATTAGCTACACAATAACCTGGTTATTTTTATTGTTGTTATTTTCCCTAGCACATATGTCCCTGAAGGTACCCTTGACACACTTAAACCTACTTGTCTATTCCTGGTTTATAATGTGTTGGAGCCTGTTTTACTACTGTCACACTAACCTCAATGAAGATAGTGTTGTAAGAGTTAAATCAATATCCAAAACTTCAAGTATTATATTTTTAAAGTTTATTATCTGACAAAATAGAACCATGTGACTAAGTTTTCTACGTGCTCAAAATTCCTGCACAACCAAAGCTGCTGACAGGAAGGAAAAGAGGGCTAGACACAGAACTGCACCCTGTTTATCCTGTCTACATCAGCACATAATGACAGGACTTGAGTTGGGGTTCTGGGAATAATACTTTTTGCTGGAGATTATAATTTTGCCAGAAATCATAATTTTTTTAGAGTAACAGATTCTAATATCACAATGTCCCTGCATCCAAGTCATAAAACACATGGGGAAAATACTGGTATTAAAAATATGGATCTTGGTTTCCAGGAGGAATGTAGGGTCAGAATTTTGTATTTAAAATGTCTAAATAAAATAGGTTTTCATATAGAAATATGATTCTCTAAATTGTTACCAAGCTTTGTATGTTTCTTTCTTAGTGAGAAATTTGCTTCATTACACATGTTCTCTAGCATTCCTTTGTGGCTAATGATGAACACTTGTGATAGAGGAAAATCAAATGTAGAAATGCAGCATGTGGTCATTGAACAGGGAAACACACTTGACAGCATTCATCCTGGCTTTGTTAGCATTTTGCTTTAAATAACTAAACTAAGACATCCAAACAATTTTTATAATAACATTTCAATGTTCCAAAGTAGTTATTTTGCACTCATCACTTTCTTTCTTTGACTAGAGAATGTCTAAATAGATTTTTTTTATTGAGAAATCCTGAGAGTTTAAGGTTTCTTACTGATCTCTAAATCAAAACAGCTGAACTGATTTAAATATTTTGTGTAAACAAATTTGCATCCAGGCTGTTAATCTGTGTGCCAAATTCTAACTCGATTTTTTCCTCTTAAATCATGGCGATGCTAAATCTTGTGAAAGGGAGTTTGTAGTTTAGTTATAGATAGAATGCAGGTCAAGAGTCAGGAAGTACAATAGTATTTTTCTAGTACTCTTTTATGCTTTCAAGCCATAGTCCTCAAAGAATTAAAAATGTGTATCAAATAGAGAGAATAGTACAAGTATCGGTACTGACCAGGTATCTACCTGTGTTTAAATCCAGCCTCAGACACTCACCATGTGAATTTGGGCAAGCCACTTAACCCTATTTGCCTCAGTTTCCCATAAGTAAAATTAGGTGGAGAAGGAAATGTCAACCTACTCTAGTGTCCTTGCCAAGAAAATCCCAAGTGAAATTATGAAGAATCAGAATCAACTGAATGACAAGCTATTTCATTTCGAATCTTCTTAATTGTCTGTCATTAGATACCCATGACAAATGAAGTGCTTATCACATCTTTTCAATGAAAGTTAGTAGAAATCTCAAAAAAGCAATTGTAGTATATGTAATTAAATCTTAAACTAACATAGTTCCTATCTTTACTTTTTACTCTTTCTGGCTCTTGTTCACTTCTAGCTAAAAATATTTCTTGAGTATAAGGCATTAAAATAAGGAGTGTAAAATTGGAAACTTTGAATGACTCCAGTGTAATGATTTAATTAATTATGAGTGTTTTTTAGTTTGCAGAAATGTCAAGTTAGGTAAAGAAATTTGAAAAAAATTAGTTGGGATTTTTTATGTAAAACTAAAACCTTTAATAGAATAAGATTATGCCAGAAAATCATTCAGTTATTTTTACCTCAGGTAAATTAGAGGTCAATAGCCCAGTCAATTTTTTATTTACTCTTTTATACATTTTGTAATTGAATTCACCCTGTGCCTACTTGTATTGAAAAAGTGTTGAAAAAATATTTCTGAAACCTATGTAGAAAAAAGTGACATTTAGTGACTATTATTTAGACTCTAAGTCTTATCATTTCAAGACTTTGAAACATCTGATTTTGTTAATGCGGGATTTTAACACTAACACAAATGGCAGCCACTTCACATTCAATAGATACTTTCATGTGTTGTTGTGTATTCTTCCCTACACAAACTAAAAAAAAAAAAAGTAGTTACTAACTGTTCATTCTGATGAGTCATTCTCATTTTAATTAGGCTGTTCATTGTAGGATATTCCATCTTTGAGATTATATTTAAAGAACTTCTAGCTTCACATGGTCTATAAGAACTATCATTCCTCTTTCATAACCTGCAATCAGGACCATCTCCATAATAGAACCAAATAATGGAGAAGGGAATAAAGGTGTAGAATAATGGTGAAATAATTCTAAAGATCTCTATTCTATAACCCATTAAGTATTAAAATGATACAGGCTTCAATCTGATCCTTTCCAATGCAAGTAATCACTTTATGATCTGCTTTGATATGATTTTTCCCTTGTAATTTTCAAATTAAAATGTTTATTGACTTCCATCTGTTCAGTTAACTGATATTAACCAGTTTATCGAGTATTAATGGAGATCCCATGTGAATTTCTGCAATGGTCCTTGTGCAGTTATATAATAGTTTGTGATCAGCAAATCATGCTTCACATTTAATGTTATTTCCTTTTTCAGAACTCTCTCATCCTCCAATGCCTTTCACAATCAAATTCAAAGTCCTACTCCTTAATTTTATGGCAACCATGAAAATAGGCCCTGGCTTAGTTAATGAAGGTCTGTAAGAAGACAGAAAGGTTAAATGACAATAGAGCAAGAGATATCCAGGTAACCTAGCCTATTAGTCTCCTATATTACTGATTTTCTTTAAAATCTGTGATCCTTTGGGAACCCTGTTTTACTTTGTAGCAAATACCCTTATCCTCTCATAAGGAGAGATAGAAAAAGGTGAAAATGTTAATAGAGAAGGAAGTTTTAGCACCTACCTTATGCCAATTTTGTTAAATAAGAGTATAGTAGGCCTATAGTATACTATACAATATTATAGTATACTATATAGTAGACTTGAGAATATAGTAGTATATATTTGCAAGTTCAATATTAAGGCGTATATCCATTTTTTAAAATTTACATTTCCCTTACTATTTCACTTCCTATCTTTTACACACTTAAACAAACCCTACTGTCACTCTATTTGATTTCTTTATCCCACTTTTACCTGTGTTTTTCTTAATGCTATCTGTCCACTTAAAAAATCACTATACTTTTCTTCAAGATTAATTATAATACATTTTGACCAGGAAAATAAAATTCTAATCTCTCTAACAAATGCACAGAAGTAGAAATTATAATGAAAATGAGTATTTAGTATTAGAGAACTGTAGAATCCTTAAGGTCCATTTGAATCTGAGTTCCAGCTATATGTTCCTGGACAAGTTATTTAATCCTGTTTGCCTCAATTTCCTCATATGTAAAATAATCTGGGGAAACAAATGGCAAAGCATTATAGCATCTTTGCCAAGAAAGCTCCAAATGGGGCCATGAAGATATGGACATGTCTGAAAACCACTGAACCAAATAAGGGGATAATAATAGTATATATTTCCCAGGGTTGGTATGGGGACCAAATGAAATAATATTTATGAAATTATTTTAATACCTTAAAGCATTATATAAAATTCCAAGTATGATCAATTCAATACCTTGCTTGCTATATGAATGAATCCATTCTGCAACACCTCCTGATGAGTGCCTCCTGGTGTTTCTTTTTTACTATTTTCTTAGACTTCCAAAAATTAGTTTTACATTAATTCAGGCAAAACTCTGTACCTTTTCAAACTTCAATTTTTTTCTAAGTATTTACAAGCTTAAGAACATAAGAAGATTTATTTTATTTGCTTCATAAAGATGGAACAATGTCAAAATTTGAGCAGAGCCCAAGGCCAGATCATGCAAAATCCTGATGCCATAAGAAATATATACATGGGAAAATTCAAGAATATATTCCTAGAATAAGAAAAATATACATGGGAAAATTCAAGAATATATTCCTAGTTCAGCACTCAGAGAAATTTCACATTCTGTATTATTTCATAGAATGATAGATTTTCAGATTTAGAAGAGGCTCTTTCCCAAACTATACCTAAAAAGTGTCCCATTTATAAAATATTCAAGGGGTAAACCAAATAAGCAAGGAAATGATGATTTCAAGTAAGGGATAACACACCACTTTTCAAAAATATCCATAATTTCATTTCTGAGAGAAAAAAAATCTTCCCTACATATCAAACCTTAACTTACCTCTTTGCCATATTCTCCTAATGTGCTCAATTCAGGCCTCTAAGGGTTAGCAGAGTAATTTAATCACCTTTCTTTTCACATGACAGCCTTTTTTATATTTGAAGGTAACCTTCAAGTCTCTCTTTGGTAGACTAAACATGTATACCTCCTTCACCAAATTCTCAGAGAATTCCTCTCTAAGAGACCTTAATGGTAATCATCATGTCTTCACTACAAATACTTCAATGAGGAGGAACTCATTCTTTTTGAAGGAAGTCTACAAATTCTGAGTAGTTCTAATTGTTGAAGATTTTAAATCCAGAATATGACAAAGAATAAATGAAACAAATAAACCTGAAAAAGCATTATTATAGATTGGCAACTTCCAATATCTTCTTCAAGTGGTTAATGAACGTCATTCCATGGGGCAAAAGAGAAAATTATTTTGATAGGAAAAGAACTCTTTCAATGGTGAATTTTTAATAAATTGGAATTGTTAGAAAAGGCAAATCCTAGCATATATTTAGCTAAACCATCTTTTTGTAATAGATTCATTGTATTCTTGAGTCGGGCAGGATATAATAATAGATATACTCCATGTAGTCAATTTGTTTAAATTCTTTTTTTAAATTTTGAGTCTGTGAGGATATATTTTCCATTGAAAATAAAGGTTAGACAATTTGCTTGATTGATCAAATCTATTTTATGTCTACTGTACACAGAACAAAAACTGAACCAAAAGTAGAATGCAACTTTAAATTTGTAACATAAGCTCTGAGGGGTTTTGTCTAATATACCAGTAATTGGAGTAGAGTAGCCTAAGGAGCTATAATATCCCATTTGGCCATGAACACATTGTGTCTAAATTATAGTTCCCTTGATTGATGCTTCTCATGTTGACATAAGACTAGTTACAAACATCTGAATTTGCAAAACTGATTAATCAGGGGGTCATAAATCGCTTTCCAAAAGGATTCTGCTTTTTAAGAGAGTTCAATTTACCACTTATTAAATAGTATTTTAATAATATTAGCAAGCATACTGCTGGTTGAGATATGAACCAATACAACCATTCTGGAGAGCAATCAAGAACCATTTCCAAAGGGTCATCAAACAGGGAATATCTTTTGATCTAGCAATACCACTATGAGGTCTGTATCCCAATGAGACTAAAAATAGGTAAAAATAACCCACCTGTATAAAAATTATTTCTAGCAATTCTTTTTGTGGTGGCAAGCTAGAAACTGAAAGAATGTACATCAATTGGGGAACGGCTGAATAAGCTGCTTATAATGTTTATAATGGGTACTATTGTGCCATAAGAAATAATAAATAAAATGATAACAACCCCCCCTGGAAATATTTATATGAAGTGATGCAAAATGAAGTGAGCAGAAGCAGGAGAACATTGTACACAGTAACAATGATATTGAATGAAGATCAACTGAATGGCAACTATTATCAACAAAGCAAGGATTCAGGACAGCTCCAAGAAACTCATGACAAAAAAGGGATATCCACTGACAGAAAAGGAATAGACAAGAGTATGAATGCAAATTATAACATATAATTTTAACTTTATTTCCCCTATGAAATTTTCTCTAATGTAAACAATATTTATCTTTTTTCACAACATGATGAACATGGGAATATGTATTATATAATAATATATGTGTAACCAATATTATATTTCCTACCTTCTTGGGGCAGGGGGAGGGATGGGAGAGTGAGGGAAAATATGGATTGCAAAATTCAGAAAACAAATATTAAGAAATTGTATTTTACATGTAATCTGGAAAAAAGTAAAATTTATTAAAAAGTAAAAGAGAAAAAAGTGGAAAAAATAATAAGTATTTCTGTAGGACTTTGAGGTTTGCAAAGCACTTTTGAAATACTAACTCAATATAAACTCAAAACAACCTTCAGTGTTAGGTGCTGTTATTATGGGCATTTTACAGTTGAGTAAATGAGTCAGACAGAGGCTAAGCGACTTGTACAGAGTAAGAATCTGAGAATAGATCCGAACTGAAGTCTTCTTGCTCTATATCCATTGTGCTACTTAGATGCTTCTAGGTACACAAATCACTCTGTGTGCAATGAATAGTATTTATAATTGTGCCTCTAAACCATAAGGTGACAGGCAATAGATAAACAAAGACAGTCTGGCATATTGCAGCCCTTCTGTGGGCTGACTTAGAATTTGGAAGATAAGAACTCAAATTCCTTTTCAGACAGTTGTATCTGTGTGATTGTGAGCAAGTCACTTAGTCCCTCTTAGTCTCAGTTTCCAAACTTGTAAAATAGCTGCTACTTCACAGGGTGGCTATGAGTAGCAAATTATATATATATATATATATATATATATATATATATATATATATATATATATATACACATATAGATATATATATCCCATTTGCAAGATTTAAAGTACTAAATAAATACTACCTGTTATAATTGTGGTATTGTTGTTTAGTCACATACAACTCTTCATAACCCCATGGATTGTTCTTGTCAAAGATACTGGAATGGCATACCATTTCCTTCTCCAACGGATTTGGTTAAGTGACTTGCCCAAGCTCATACAGCTAGCAAGTATTTGAGAGCACATTTGAACTCAGGACTTCCTGATTCCAGGTTTAGCTCTCTACCTGCTCAGTTATTTAGTTGCCTCAATTCATATTCACACTTTCACATCTTTCTCACACACACACACACTCACACACACACACACACACACACACACACACACACACACACAGAGCCCAAGTTGTTCTTGGGTCCTATGTCTTTTGTCTGTAGGCTACCAGAGCTATATATGGAGAGACTCAAAATATGTTTGACTTTAGGATGATGATTTTTTTAAATGTACCGCAATTCTCAAGGAAGTGTAGAGTTACAGAGGAGCTATGATAGCATCGATGGTCACATTTGATCCTTGAAGCATTTCTATAATTACATATAATTAACTATGATCTTCAGAATCAATATGACTTCAACATAACTTGAAGATTAAGGTTCTGTTTTGCTTTGGTTTTACTCCCTTGGAGCAGTGTCTTGTTTCTGTATTTCTGAGGAGAATAGAGATTTGTCTTTGAGGATAACTTTTGTCTGTGACTGGAGAGAACTGGGAAATTGACTTCTTATCAATCAGATTGAAAGGGGAAGTAATTTCTTTTTTTTATTTTTAACCCTTTCTTTCCCTCTTAGAATCAATACTGTGTATTGGTTGCAAGGCAGAAGAGTGGTAAGGGCTAGGCAATGGGGGTTAGGTGACTTGCCCAGGGTCACACAGCTAGGAAGTGTCTGAGGCCAGATTTGAACCTAGGACCTCCCATCTCTAGACTGGGCTCTCAATCCATTGAGCCATTTAGGTTCCTCTTTCCCCCCCAGGAAGTCTTTTCTTATGGAAAGAAAACTTCAGAATAGGGAAGTTTATAAGCAGAGGTTTGAGATCTCTACCCAAATTTCTCTCTATGCTAATTCTTCCCCCTTTTCCTTCCCCTCCTTTTTCCCCCTCTCAACTTTTCTCTACATTACTGCCTCTTCATCCTACCCATCTCCCACTTTTACCTCCTCTCCTCCCCCTCACATTTCTCTTTTTCCTCCAGTGCCTTCCTTTCTTTTCCTCTCTTCTCTCTCCTCTCCTCTTTTCTCCTCTCCTCTTTTCTCTCTCTCCCTTGCTCCCCACCACCAACCTCTACCCTTATTCTCCACAGTATATCATTTGCCTCTTTTCATGCAGTCCACCTCCCTATCTCACACACACACACACACACACACACACACACACACACACTCATTCTTCCCAATTCTTTGTAAGAGCAGTAATGTCAGGTTAACGCTTTATTGGAGCTGTCCTTACTCCAATATTATATTTGGTTTATAATTTGCCTATACACACACTAATTATTTTTGATACAATCTTTTTGGGGCAACACATATATCAAGACTATAACCAAGTTTTAGGCATGTGAGATCTTTCTTCCTTTAAGATAGGAGTTGCTAGACTTGTCTTTTTTCTTCACTTTCACTTACTACCCACTCATTCCTCATACATTTAGCAATCTGTTTTTCAAACCTATAATATTACTGAGACGGCTCCAATAAATCCCTAATCATCAAGTAAAATATATTTTAAAATTCTCATCTTCCTTTACTTCTCTGAAACATTTCTTATGACTCAATTAATTTTTCTTCTGCTTTCTTGATAATCTATTATCTCTTAATGTATAAAGTAATTTCCTGGATTTCCCCCCTCCCCAATTTTTTGACTGTCTCCTTTCTGGCTCATTTTCCTGTTTCTGAAAAGGAAACATTCCCGGAAGCTCCAATCTTGGCCCTTTTCACCTCAAGGATCCCGGAGTGACAGTCTGAAGGGATCTGAGAAGGCATTTAGTTCAATTTTTTGTAATGAAACGAAAATCCACTCTGCATCATCCCAAGCAATTGGTCATTCTGTCTTTGTCTGAAGACCTCTAAGGAAGGAGTCACAGAGCAGGTGGTGCAGAAGAAGATGGAGTTCTGGACCGCCAGTCAGTGAGAACTGAGTTCAAATATTACCTCAGAACCTTTTGGGGTATGTGACCCTGGGTAAGTCTCTAAGTCTCAGTTTCCTAATCTTTATATTGGGGTGATAGTAACAACTATCTCACAAGGCTGTTATGAGAAGCAAATAAAGGTAATATTGTAAATGAGAACTATTATTTTATTACTTCCTGAGACGGAATATTCCATTTAGAGAGAACTTTAATTGTAAGAACTTTTTGTTCTTATGTCAAGCTCAGATATGCTGCTCTACAATAACTCCTTCCTACTACACTTTATCTTATACATCATGATCATGTTAATTTTTTGCCCACAGATTCCTTTAATCATATCATTCCACGACTTCAAAATCATCACTGTCTCCCCGTGGTCTATTTAATAAAAATGCCAGCCTGGCATTTAAGACCCAACACAATTAGGTCCACCTATTTTCCAGTTTTATTTCACACTATTCTCCTTAATATGCCTAATTTGCCAACCAAGCCGCACTACTCAGTATTTTATGATGATGCTCCATCCCTGTCTTTGCTGACCATATACCTCAAATGTCTCCCTGCCGACATTTTCATCTGTCAAAATCCTGCTAATATTTCAAGTCTGAGGTCAAATGATACCTCCTTCAAGAAGCTAAATGTGGTTTTCCCAACCACAAATCATTTCTCTCTACTCTGAATATTCATGGTGATTTCTTGGCACATTCTTAGCATTTATCAGATTCCACTTTGCATTATGTTAATTTCTACACATGTCATATCCCCACTCCAAGAATTCCTTGCTTTCTTGTGAATTCAGCACAATCCCTCACTTACTTTCCTCATTTCCCCAGCTCATGAACTTGCTCCCATTAGCTTGTAATTTTGTATACATTTGCCACATTTTCAAACATTTTATAGGAGAGGCATATGTTATATTTGTATTCAGGAAGTCTGACAACATGTATTTGAGTGCCTGCTGTATGCCAGGAACATAGTAGTGGTAAGTTTCGAGAAGGTACAGAAAGGCAAAAGATAGTCTTTGATCTCAGATTTCAGTCTAATAAAGATGACAACATGGAAACAAATAGGTACAAACAACACAGATAGAGGTTCAAATGGAGGTAATTGCAGAGGAAAGACATAAAAATTAGGGGAGACAGGTAGGACTTAAGCTGAGGCCTGGAGGAAGGCCAGGAACCCAGGTGACAGACATGAGTAAGGAGACAATTCCAGGCCTGAGAGACTAGCAGGGAAAATATAGGAAGTCAGACAATGGAGAGTGGCTGGTAAGTCAAGGACAATGTCATAAGATTTTAGAATATGTTATATGAGAGGCAGCCTGAAATGAGGCATAAAGAACTAGTCAGTTAGGAAGACCTGGGTGCAAATCCCACCTTTGACACACACTAGCTCTTCTTTTCTTTTTAAACCCTCACCTTCCATCTTGGAATCAATACTGTGCATTGGTTCCACGGCAGAAGAGTGGAAAAGGCTAGGAAATGGGGGTCAAGTGACTTGCCCAGGGTCACATAGCCAGAAAGTACCTGAGGCCAAATTTGAACCTAGAACCTCCCATCTCTAGGCCTGGTTCTCAATCCACTGAGCTATCCAGCTTCCCCCTAGCTTTTCTTAAAATATGAGTGTTTCTGGGAAACTGAATAAAACTAAAATTCTTATCTACTTTGCTAAATGGATTTTCTTATTAGTTCCCAATACCAATTAAATCATAGTTGAATTTTTAAAATACTTATTATTTATTTATATGGTACATGGTATTTCCTCTAGGGAATGGAAACTCCGGGAGGGCAGTAAATGTTTTATTTTGTTTTTGAGTTAGAACCACCTCACACAATTAAACATTAGTACTCTTAATGGTTGTCCAGGCAGTTAGGTGGCAAAGTAATTAGATTACCAGGCCTGTAGTCAGGAAAATTTGCCTTCCTGAGTTGAAATCTGGGCCCAGACACTAGCTTTGTGAATATGGGCAATTCATTTAACCCAGTTTACCTCAGTTTCCTCATCTATAAAGTGAGTCAGAGAAAGAAATAGCAAACCATTCCAGTATCTTTGCCAAGAAAATCCCAAATGGGATGAAGAGTCAGAGATGATTGAAATAACAGATGCCTATTGATTGATCTTATTTACTAAAATCAAATCCTTGAGAGCAGAGTCTTTGGTTTATTTTTGCATCCCTCAGAATTTAATAAGATGTCTTTCATATAGAAGTTGTTTAATAAATGAGAAATGTAAATTAAAGAGATACCTGTGGACTGTGATGTAAACAAGAGGAAACCTGTTTAAAAATTCTCCTTAATTGCCTTTGCAGTATGACTAGTTACAAAAATATGTACAAATAGGAGGTCACTAAATCCTCTAATGGTGGTGAAGTCTTGCTTTGAATAAGAAGAGCAAAATTAAAATGCCTTTGAATTATTATTCTTTCCCCGCCTCTTCCCCTCTCTAAGAGTCAAGCCTATTATAAATTGTTGCCTAGAGCTATTGAGGTTTGCACTTTATTTCTAATTAGCATGGTAAGGTGTATTTTTTTAAAGGAATCAATGGCCACTACCACTATTGTTGCATTCCAAACAGAAATCAGTAGGTAGAAAATTGGTATTGTGATTTCCCCTCCCCCCCTTTTCTTCTTTTTGCCCATTAGGCTTCTTGGCCTTATCTACTTCAAAAATGCCAGGCAGGAAAGAAACAGGGCATCAGGAAGTCAAGTTTATTGTGTCTTTTTTAAAGAGAAGAATCACTCTGCATAGCACACACACTAAAAATAATTCTGTAAGAATAATGGACCTTTACAAGGTGAACAGTTTACAATAAACCAGACATGTAGCTAAAAAATTGAATACTTGCTCATTTGATCTTTCTGCCACTCACCTGTTCTGTGTTGGCCTATTCTGTGGTCATGTGGGGTTAAGAGAGCAAAGAAATACAAGTAGTTAATGTGCACAGCTGCAATCACTCTACTTAACTGCCATAACTTCAAATACAGCAGAGTAAATTCTTGAGCTCCCCCCCAATACTTCATAATCTTTGACTCCTTTAAGGAAAGGGTGAGTAGTTGTGTCTGTGGGGTTGCTATAGTTATTTGAAAACAAGCCATAACTATTTTCTATCATATGAATTGATCTAACTTTTAAAGTTTAGGGATTTGATAATTATATCTGCCAACTATTCAACTTGGAATTGGATAGGATTTCCTTTCCCAGTGAAGCCCATGTTGTGCTATTTTAGCTGGCAGCTTGGATATGACAGTTGGAGGAAATGTAAAGCATAGATCTATTGCAATTTGCACCAATACCAGGAACATAGTTCAAGAGCATTTTTTCTAAATTGAGACTAAAGTGATAATTTCCCCACCATATATAGTCAGATATTGAAACAGAAATATTAAGCATTGGATTTGGGGCAATGCCTTCTACTTGGAAAACCTGTACTTAAACAGTGAATGAAATCACCACTTTACCAGAATAACTTCTACTATAAATTGATAACTGGTTTATTAATTTTAAATGCTAGCATTTTAATAAAAATGCTCCCCAACCAGGCCCTTTTTTTGTTTATTGTAATAATCCACTTGGATTAAAATGAAAATAAAACTTAAGCAATATTTTAATCTTGTTTTCTTTCATGTAGGGTAGGATACAAATATCTCATCAAATGAAAATGGGAAATGTAAAGGTGTAATATCTTATCATATTTCTTTGAAGTAGGGAGAGGCACTTATTCAATGTATTAATATATATGTATATATATTTAAATTAAGAATTTAATTAAGAAGTAAAAAATTAAGAAAAAAATATATATAAAATTAAGCACAAGAGGGGGATGGTCCAGTGTTGGAGATGCTCAAATATGCTACAGAAAAGAGAAAAATCTTCATATTTTAGCGCAGGACATTGAAACTGATTACTGGAAAAATTCTGGTTTGGAAGCATTATTGTAGTGGTTCATGAGAAAGGAAAATAGTGATCAGTAAGAACTAGTCTAGATTTTTATAGCTTGTACTGACCATTGTCCCATCTGCTTTGGAGCACCCTTGCAGAAGGAATGAGTCTGGCTCTTAGATATTAAGATCCTTCCAAGACACCTCTGAATTGCTTAATTAACATATCAATACCCAAGCTTTGCCATCTTGAAATCAATACCAAGTATTAGTTTCACAGCATAAGAATGGCAAAGGCTAGGCAACTGGGTTAAGTGACATGCTTATGGTCACACAGCTAAGAAGTGCCCGAGGTCAGATTTGAACCAAGTACCTTTAGTCTCAAGAGTGGCTATCTATCCACAGAGCCACCTAGTTGCTCCAACCAAACTCTACATTCTTAATACAGCCCAAAGTGTCTCATATGAATTGCCCTTGACTGCCTTATAGAATAGTAATTAATAGGCTCCTGCCAACTCAGAACAAGATCACTAGGAGAGCAACCATAAGAAACCGTCCTTGGTCTTGTGCCTTTTCATATTTAATCAGTGACTTGGATGAAGGCATAAATAGCATATTTATCATATTTTCACATAACATGAATCTTAAAGAGATAATTAGCATGAGAAGTTTAAAAAATGATAGCCTTGAAAGATAAGCCAATATAAGGATAAATGTTAAGTTCACAAGCAGAAAATAGAGAGATAAAAATAAATAGTAGATATCTGAAAAATGACTGGAGGTCTTAAAGAACATCAAGTACTTTTTTTTAATCTACCTAATAATTTTAGCATTTTAAAAGTAGAAGGTACAGTCTCAAGAAATGGGGAGTTGCTTTAGAGAGGAAGTCTTAAAATAGAGGGTATAGGACTATTTTCATTTCATAGGAGGAATTTTATTTCATTGATGAATTAAATCAGAAGATCTCTGAAGTGCTGACAAATCCTGTGATTGTTATTGTTATTTTTTCCATTTTACTTAGCCACTTCCATAGAAATTGAAAAGAACTTTTAGGGATGCATATAAATATAAGGGGGGAAAACTTGTTTGGATGTTTTAAACATCTATTTAATGATAGGGATAATATTTTAAATGAAGATGAAATGTCACTGTTTTAATTTTTTTGAATAATTGATTTTTCTAATTATTTAAATTTTATTATATTTTCCGATACTTATCCTCCTATGATGGGTAAAAATCATAAAACTTGTATTTTTATGCCGTGGTTTTCAAAAAGCTTCATTTATTGGTACAATTTTTAAAGGCTATGTTTATTAAAGGTTTCTCTTTAAAAGTTTAAGGGGAAAAGTTTAAATTATTTCCCCAAGGGTCTGGAAGAGTCTTTTATTTAAGCTACAACTGGAACTAAAAAACTGCTAGTTTTTCATATTATTGATCTTTCAAGCATCAATTGCCACTAGTAAATAAAAATGTTGTTTTGCTATTGTATGATCTCCAATAAACTACACAACTTGCTTCAGGGACTACATTTAATAGACATGAATAGTCTTTTCTAAGCTACCAAGAGAGAATGACAATAACTCACTGCTCTTTCAGCCTCTTGCTTATTGCATATTACTTAGTAATTGAGGCAGCACTAGGACTTATTATTTATTTCCTGTACTGTTTAGCACTGCCCCATTTTTATGGAAAGCCGAGCCATAGATATGCTGTCACATTCTCATCTACAGATTTATAATATTTAATATGGAGTTTTATCAAGTCAGCATCAATATAGCTAAAGCTTTTGTAGCCTAGTTTAACATCTCTCCTTATTTATTCATTCCATATCTGTTTTCTCAGTTTTAAACTGCCTCCTCAAGAATTTAGACTTGCCTATTGATTATCTTTGAGAAGAAAACAAAAATACCATCCTTGATGATGATGACATTCAAAGAACAATTTTCTTAACACACAGGTCTCTTAAAGATAAATGAAAGCAACATGGTGTACTGGAAAGAAATAGTCAAGAGGACTCGAGTTCAAATTCTGTCTCTGACAATCAGTAGTTATATGACCTTTGACATGTTTATTTACAATTCTGAGTTGTAGTTTCAAAATGTAGGCAATAATACCTCCTTCATAGTATTGTTGTCATTGTAGATGAAATATATAAAATATGAACCTGAAAATGTACATTTTATCTATTTTTATTATTTTAAATGTTAGGTGGTTAAACTCTCATGAAGAATTAACCAGCATATTAATAAGATGAGAGTACTTACTTTATATTCACCAGAATAAGTTTATATGATGTTATTTTTTCAGGATTAAAAGTGTTTGGGAGCTAAAGAAAAGGGATAAAATTTAAACCTGTGGATTGATTTTGAATCATCATTCTTGGCTATGGTAAACACCCTAATTACTAAATTATGAAGCTTGCCTTTAAAAAAGTATTATAAAATTTAGTCATAACTATGTCCTACTTGGCTAGAAGAGCTCTTTTCAACAAATTAGAGAGCCAAAAGCCAGTCATTCTTTATCTGAAGAATGTGAGAGTTTGAAATTGGCAACAGAAACAATGTACTTCAGTGTTAGGGACAAAAAAAAAAATAAGACAGTTATAGATCAAGTGCTGAAATCACATCTGGAGTTTCAAGCATGGTTTTTGGATGAAGTTTAAAAACTGTATTTGCTTAAAATTGTTTCTCTTTTTCAAAGCAAAGTCAATGAATTAGTTTTTCTGCCATAAAACAATGGGAGGGGGTAGAAAGCAGGACAGATTTAAAAATGCTATTTCAGAATACTATCTCTTCAGATTACATAAACTTATACTCATCTCTAAGGAATAAAAGAAATGAAGCTATTTGCATGTAGATTCTGTTACTCTAAAGTTGACTGTTTTATGTAAGTGCATTGGAATGTATTCCAGACATTAGGAATGAAAAGATTAGGAAAAATACAGCAATATTTTTAAACATGAGATTAAATATATCAAGTATAATTATTTTCACTTGAATATGTGGAAATTGTGTATAATCCTCAAGAACTAGCCAAAATGGAGGAGATAGTAAAATCTTTTTTCACAATTTTGATATAAAATGTGATTAAAATGATACACATATATAAATTATGTATAAGGCACTAAATACTAGACTAGTTTTAGGCAAATCAAAGAGCAAAGATTATAAGGAGATAATGACAATGTTTGGTTAATTTAAAATAGCATTTAGGAAATGTCAGTTATGTTCCAGACAAAAATGAATTAATCCCTGCACCCAAGGATCTTTTTTTCTTCTAGATTTTTTATAGTGAATTTTAGGATTTGTACAGTTATCATTAGAATGGGCACCCACATTGCACAGTTGATAGAGTGCCAGGCAGAAAACTTTCCTTTTCTTGAGTTCAAATCTGGGCTCAGACACTTATTAGCTGTGGGACTTGAACAGATCATTTAACCCTGTTTGCCTCAGTTCCTTATCTTTGCCAAGGAAACCTCAAATGGGGTTATAAATAGTTGGCCATGACTGGAAAAAATTAAACTACTATAGACATTAGAATCATTGACTTCTTGTGAAATCATGAAACATTAGAGTGAGAAGATACTTTACAGATCACTTAACCTTCTACCTATTAATTGTAAAGAAGAGGAAATTGAGACCAAAGTAAAGACTGTGTATAAAATCAAAGAGTTAGAGCCACCAGAACTCCTCACTTCCAAACAATGGATCTTTTAATTTTATCCTAGAGACTAACAAAGATGATCCAAAACACCTTGTGTTATACTGACGGTTATAAGGGGTTCTAGATAAGTGTGAAATTATAAATGAAAATAACATTTTTAATGACTTGATTTTTATGGCAATTGTCACCTCCAAAGTAAGAGTTTTAGTTACTAGTGTCAAGGGATAAATCCTAGGAGAAGGATTAAAAGTCAGAGATGGATATTTGGGATGAATTATTAGGAGCATTAGAAATATCAGAGATAGGATGATAGATGATACATATTGGAAAATATGTGGAAAAAAAGGGGAGACAGTTCATCAAAATCCTCATCTTCATCAAAGTCCTCATGTGACTACTCCTAGGAAATGCAATGCCCAATATTACTTCCATAGACTTTTAGTCAATAGTACCCAGGGAAAAATGGAAAAGGAGCCTCTAAGCACATTTCTACACTTAAGGGAAGCATAGAATAGTGGCTTTCAGTTTACATTTCTGTGAATTTTCTTATTTCTTGAAAATGATAGAGTAGTATACCCATGAATATTTTAAGTGGTAATATTTTTGGTATGTAATTCTGAGTGGTTCATGCCAGAAAAATTGTTGGGTTATAAATATATAGCTTATACAACATTTTGTATAAGACTTTTCTTTTGGCTTTTCTCTGGTCCAGGATCATATTACATGTATCTGAGAATTTGGATAATTGAATATTTATTGGCCTGGAATAAGGCATTAGAAACATTAACAAAAATTTGATTTCAGATACTTTCTAGCTGTGTGATGCAGGATAAGTCTTTTAACTTTCTTTATTTCAATTTTACATCTTCTATATGGGAATAATAATAGCACAATTATTATGAAGATAAAATTCAAAAATATTTCTAAAATATCTTGCAAACCTACTATTGTTATTGTTATCATCACTATAAATATTACTATTAGTCCTATTTCCCCTTTTTGGTCTTTCTACTTTTAAAAACTATAATTTGCTCAAGTTCTATTTACCTATGATGCTCTCTAACAATGAATATTGATTATTCAGTGCTTTATGCTTTCAAGGGGAAGGGGATTGGCAAGAGCTTGGGAAAACATAGATCTTCATTTTCTGGGTTCTAGCTCCTACAAAAAAGTGAATTTCCATTTTCTTTAAGAAGAGATCTCTGAAAAGAGTGAAAGATTTTGTGAAAATATGTAAATGCAAGAGATTCCAGCTCCTCTCCATCTTAGTTTTTTCCAAGAATTTTTAACCTCTTCTGGGACATCTTCCTGAGAACAAACTGGAGCCAAGAAAATAAGATCTCTCTTTTTGAAGATCTCACCAATTCCACCCTTGTTGGAGGCATAGACCATTGAGCATTTAATCTCTAATAATGAGGGAAATCTTATAAAATGGAAATCTGTTGAAAAGATGAACAATTAAATTTATTCATCTTTTCAACAGATTTTAATATTATTTGATAATTACTTTAGTACTATATTGTAGTTAAATGTATAAAACTGTGAGCCTCATGAGAACAGAGACATAACTTGTTATATTTTCTTTTTTGTTTATTTTCACTTTTATTTTCAAGATTATACATAGATTAATTTAAAAAATCATTTTCTGTCACTTTTCAATCCATGTTTGCTTTCCCTACCTCTTCTTGCCCTTCCCTGAAATAGCAGATAATACGATATAGATTATATATTTGCTATCATACAATACATATTTCTGTATTCATCATATTGTGAAAGAAAATAAATGCTGCTTATATAAGAAAATAACTCTTGGAGGAAATAAAGTGAAAAATAGCATTCAATCTGCATTAACATTGTATTTTCTCAAAAGCCCTAGCACTGTCTATGAACGTGTTTCATTGAACTTGTCTCTTCCTCAAAGGGTATATTCTCTCAAAAGATGCCAATTGTAACCCATCTATACTTACCAGTTTCACTTTTTTCAATATTCTCTTATAAATCCTTCACAATAGGAGCTAAAGAAATATGTTCTCTTAAACTGAATATTGATTAATATTCTGAAGCATTTAATTTAGATCTGCTCTTTTAATTATTAAATCATAACATTATTAATTCTGAGTAATAATAGCTAACATTTATATAGTGCTTACTATGCACCAGTTTACAATTATTTCATTTAATTCTCACAACAACACTAAGAAATAGGTGCTGTTGTTATCCCAATTTTATATATGAGGGACCTGAGAAAGACACATTATCAGTAATTTACCCAGTGTTACATAGCTAGTTGTGTCTGAAAATGGAACTGAACTCAGATTTTCTTAAATCCAGAATGAGTACTGTATCTACTGTACCACTGAACCAACCCATATCTTCAGAAAAGCTCATTGCATATTTTAAAGTGCATATGGTCAGTAAAATGTGCTTTTACTCTATAGATTTGCCACTCAAATCTTTAACATGAATAAGAAAGTTCCATATTGATAAAATAGGTACCATAGAGAGGGATTTGCATTTATAATGAAAGGACTTGGTTTCCAGTTCAGGTACTGGCATCTACCAACTTCATGATGTTGGGAAAGTTAATTGTTTTTTCTGGAGTTTAGTTTTCTCATTTGTCAAATGAATTGGTTGGACTAGACAATATCTAAAACATCTCCAGTCCTGACCAGCTCTCTTCCCTTAGGCAATCATCTCAATTCCCTACACACCAGAAAATCAGACTTCATCCCTGAAAGTTTCCCAAGTTTAGATAGGTCAGTTTTCTCCATTCCAGGAATCCATAGCACACCCAATGCTAAACAGAGTCTGTACTATGTGGCTGAGGCAGGATTTAAATCAAAGATTCCCTGATTCTAGGTTTCTTGCCTTATCTTTCTTCTTCAGCATGTTATTTTACTTTTCTCTTCCTAGACATGGAAAATACTTAAATTATGGGTTTCTGATAGTTTTGCATATAGTTGGCAGTAAAAATTCACATAAGGAAAGTCTGTTTTTATTTCATAGAAACATCAGTTTCCCTCCATTAAGCATGCATAGACTTGTAGCTCTCAGTATTTCAAAACTGTCTAATACTAAAAGCAATTTGAAAATCATATTTAGCTATCTTTCACAAGGTCACATCTCTGAACATGTTCTGTTCCTTTTTACATACTTTAAACAAAACAGATATCTTGTTGTTAATAAAACAAGTCTATTAAAATACCAAAGGATTCTTATGTTACCCAGGAACATAAAATATTTAATAAAAATATATATTCTTTGACACTGTAATGAATTTCTTCTTTGGATGATGATATGGAAATTTTGTGTATAAAGATAAAAAACTGACCTAAAATGTCACTTTTGTAGTATTTTTCTTTAAGATGAAAAATTCAAAGACAATTTATCTGCTTTGTTATAGGTAAAAAATAAAGCTCAATTCAACAAAAAATATATTGCAATGTTTAAAGCTAAATATGATATTGTAACTATTATATTTCTTAATATATCCCTCTGGGATTTAGTTTCAAGTTCCCTAGCAATTTTATGAGGGCTAATAGTAAATCTATAAAAGTCCCATTAGTTTACCTCTTAAAATGGTGACTTCTAGAATACTTAATACATCATTTAGCACAAATATAACACCATGTCATGCTCTACCAATTATTAATCATGTGTTAACCTCTTTTATGAGAGATGCACAAAATCTTCGCAACAGGCAGAATCCCAGATGGACAAAAATACTTAAAATGTTTCTATTTGCATATGACATATTCATTTCACTGGAGATTGAAATGTTAGAAAAATATCTTCTGAGATATTCAGTTTTCAAAGTAAGAAGTTGTCCTATTAATAGCTGAAAAACTGAATGAAAAAGCATATTGTCCAAAGTATTTACATTCAGTTAATTGCTATTGCACTGAATTGGTCCATTAATTTGTATATTAAGACAAACACTGCACATAGACAATAGACTGGGCCAGTGATTCAGTAGTAGAAGGATATTGAGCCTAATTCCATATACGAATGGGCACTGTACTTTCAAGAAATCAAATGTTTTTGGTGGTGTTAAATGCTGTTTCTTTAATACCTATTTTAAATTCATATTTTATACATATAGTACACATATATATATATATATATATGTAATGATGACTCTCCAAGGGCTGTAGTATGTTGCCTCTAACATACAACATGGTGACTTATGCATTAGAATTGAAATGGAATAAAGTATGGAGGTCAAAGTTAGCTGGTCATGTAGTCAGAATGGGGATTATACAGAGACAGCCAAAATGCTCTAATGTTATCCACAATATATTAAAAGGAAAAGAGGAAGACCTCTATTACACTGTGTCTTTTTTTGAAAGTATATATCAAAAAACAATATCATTAGCAGGAGAAGGTACATTTGCAAAATCATAGATCCATCCAAAGAACCTATTTAGTAAATGGTTAGGCTCATAGGATTTCATAATTAGAAGGAATATCAAAAGTCATTCAAGTCATTACTTTAGAGGGATCTTCTTTACAAAATATTGAGCAAATGATGTACTAACTTCTGTTAACACAACTCCAGTGATGGAAAAATATTGAGGTAGCCCATGCTGTTTTTGGATACCTTTATGTGTTAAGAATTCTCCCCTTTTTTTGAGTTATTAGTATTCATTTTTCTTTATTAAATTGTTAAATCTGACAATAGCAATAAATGATTAATTATTAAATAATGATAAATTTGTTAACTTTATATTCATAAATTATTGGTAGTGGATATTCTGCAAAGCAAACTCATTATTCCTAGTTCTTATTCAAACAATCTTGATTTATGATAGTTTAATTAAACTATATTTATGGAGCACCTACTTCTCATATTTCACATTTAAATAGCATTTTATAGTTTCAAAAGAACTTTGCTTAAATTCTGTGAGGTGGTATTAACTTTATCCTGTCAATAGATGATAATGCATAAAGACAATCGTCATTCTCGGACACTGAGAGACTACCAGTGTGTCTTTATAAAAGAAGAAATCAATGCTTGTCAAGGTTAAATGATTCACCCAAATTCTTTAAGTGAGGAAGTCTTAGGTACTCCAACTTTATTACTCTTTCAACTGAATTTCATTTCACTGCCTCTCTGTTAATGAAGAGGAATTCATAAGCATCATTTGGCACAGACCACTAAATTTGGAACCATATCAACCTATATTCTCCACTCTACAATTCCCTTCTTGGAAATCTCATTCACTACTTTGTCTTCAACTATCATCTCTGTGTAGATAACTCCCAAATCTATTAGAGAAGTAGCAATGCCCAATTAAACAACACTGGATATTAAGTTAGTTGACCTAAATGCACATTTCCATCACCACATATGGAAACTTGTACTTCATCTTGGGGCCTCAGGGACCCAGATCTATAACTAGTATTGCATCACAAAATGTATCTGGGGCAAACAATATAAAACTGTCCCTGAAATCTACTTTCTGAAACATACTCAATTGAGGGTGTACAAGAAAGAAACACTTGGGGCTGTGGAGCAGGACTTTACTTAGGCTACAAGTAGTTAGCAGAAAGAAAAAGCAAGTCATCTAGTAGCTCCCTATTTTAATTAGTTTTGCTAACTAGATGGGATAGGAAGTTAGAAAATAATTAGTTTTCATAGAATTTCAGACACATGATTAATATTTTGGAAAACCATTGCCATTAAATATATTTTAAATTGTAAGCTTATATTACCTTAAGATTATATAAACATTGATTCATATTTCCTTTTTATAAATTCATAACTCTGAAGGTTTTTGGAAAGAATTATTCCAAATTTTGAATAAATCATATGGGAAAACAGCCAATTTGTATAGGAAACCATTCGGAATGAAATGGTATTTCTCTGTTAAACTGAAACCTCATTAAAATCCAATGGTAAGCACACTTTAAAAATAATCATTTTAACTGTGTTTTCATCTTAAGGAATCCATTCACTAAGGAAGGCTAACTGGCAACTTAACATAGTGGCTGAAGTTAATTTCAGATCCATTTATAAAGAAATGAAAATTAGATAAGCTTTCAGTAAATATAGTTCTAAATGAGAGTAATTTACACTGAATTGAGGGTCATGGTTGATAGGCTAGAAGAGGACTGTAATCAACCAAGCCTCGTTGAATACATACTATGTAAAAGCTATAGATGTTTCTTTACAGTTAACCTTCTATGGTTGATTCATTCTACATTAGTTTCTTACATGTCATGAAGAATATGATTGTTAACCATTTAATGGCTATTTTATTTATATTCAAACCAAGTACTAAAGTGTCATTAAAAGGAAAGTGCCTATACTGTCAAGCAGTTTCTAGAGCAATTATTTTAATTGGACCAAGTTCAGTGACACCTAAGGAACTGAGGCTCAATATCTTAATATGGTGATTCTTCTATCTTTCTAGCCAAACAATATCTACTTCATAACAATGTCCTGTTACTTATTCTATTTTTTTATTTTTAAAATTATGCCACACAAGGTATGGAAAATATACAGAGAAGTTTAAGGTAAACAGGTTATCAAACCAAAATTATAATAAGTAAAATTTGACTTGAATGGGAAACTAACCAGTAAATGAAGTTATTTTTTCCCTTGATAAACCATGATAGGAGATACAGTAGCTTGAGCACTAGACTTGGTATTAGGAAGAGCTGTTTTCAAATTCTTCCTCTGCTGCTTATTATTTCTCTGACACTGGACAAATAATTTCATCTCTCTGTGCCTATAAAGTAAGAAGATTGGACTTGATAGTTTTAAAGCTCTAAAATGATTTTAATCATATTTGTAAAGTCTAAAATGGATAATTATGAAAATCAGTTATTAACAGTCTTTGTCCTGGCAGGAGCCAACCACTAATTGGAAGAAGTAAACTACTGGTTCTCAATTTTCCTGGATTATTTTTTCATCATAATCATAGATGATTTGAAAAGATGATGTGATTTCTACAATTCCATGTACATATGGAATGTTGTTCTACTCTACCATTATATCTATCTCACACACTGCTATATTGATTTAATCAAAGATTTTCTTGTCAACAAATTCAGATTTTCACAGTGAGTATTTTTTGCATGCCCAGAAAATGGGAGTATAAAAGAAAATTGAACACAGCAATTAGGGTGTGTTTCCTAATACATTAAACTTCAGAACTCTCAAAATTGTGCCAGTTACCTAGCATTTCTTTTAACATGTCCCTGTCTTGTCATAATACATAGAAGAAAACATACAACAGCTCAGGATCTCCTTTAGAGGAGCAACCAGATTAATAACCACCTTGAATAAAGTCTAATCTTAACTACTATGTTCCTGGCATTAAAATTTTGTCATATGGATGAAAAGAAGAGGAAAAAAAAGAAATCACACCTAAGACCATGAGCATGAATTGTAAAACAGACAAAACAAAAACATATCCCCAGCAAGGTTTTCATTAACCTTATTCTATTGGAAGTATTTCAGGCATATAAGTCAATAGATGGGGAAGACATATCTGATTATTTTATTTTCAAAGAATCAGTCATGCCCATGGGACATAAAAATCTCCCTAATATTCTGTGATTTTTAAAAAGGACATGAATTCAAATAAAGGGCTACTTCAATAAAATAAACAAATCAAGGCATCAAACATTTATTAAGGACCCATTATGTGCCCAGCACTTTTATAAGCAGTAGGGTTATGAAGAAAGTAAAAAAAAAAACAAAAACATAAAATGAATTGTCTCTATTCTCAATGAATTCATTATCTTATGTGAGAAACAAAATGGAAAACACACACACAAACCCATTTTATGTTCTATGCAGGATAAATTGATGGAAAGCATTGAGATTAAGGAGGACATGGTATAGCTCCTTGGAGAAGGTAGGTCGTTAGATTGAACTTCACAGAAGCTAGGGTGGCAGAAAGCACAAATGAAGAGGGAAAAGTTTCCAGACATGGGAGACAGCCAACAATGATGCACAGATCTAGTAGATGGAATGTTGGATTTGAGGAAAGAATGACAAGGTCAGTGTAACTGGATGGCAGAATACTCAAGAGAGGGGTAGCATGTAAGAAGACTTGAAAGGTGGTGGTGGAGGATAGATTATAAAGAACTAAACAGAAGAATTTTTTTTTTAATTTCAGTTTAGAGGTAATAGGTAACCTAAAGGTAACAACACAAATGTATTAAAGGGGTGGTAGGATGAAACATGGCCAGACCTGTTGTTCAGTCTTGATTTCTTGTTTAGATAGCATGATCTTCTGTTCCTAACTTTAAATAAAGTAGAAAAAAGAGGCAACTTGTTATATATCATGCCATATTTTATGCTCTTGGATAGGGATTTGAGAGTTTTAGAAAGAAATGTGCTTTATGTGACAGCCATTTGAATCTTTTGAGCTACACCAAATTTTAATGTATAAATTATAAGTGGTCATTCAAAACTTACCTGTTTTGTAATCTAATACCTTCCTCGTACTAAAATTAATCTTTGAGAATGGTTTTTCTGCTTATAATTTTTCTTAATCTTGCCTACAAAAAAGAAAGGAAAAAAATCAAGAAACACTGATGTGTGTCTGCATCATAAGTAATTCCTTAATCATGCTCACAAATCTACATGCACAACAGTAACTGCTCTGTTTCTCATGATTGTAAAGAAGCCAGCATGGTTCTTTGTGCCATTCAGGACTAAAATCTATTTCAAGTCACAAATATTCATAGAAATATTGTCATGATTGGTGAGATGGACCTTTTTATCATCATAATTTTTAAAAAGAGCTATCTACTTTGACTTTCACTACTACTGAATTTAAAACAGCTGTTATCTGGTGTTTCTGAGAAAGAAAGAGGAGGAATTCACAGTTAATGTGAAAATTGCCTTCCTGTTAAAACTTCATAGCCATAGGAAGCAATCATGTTTTGTTAAGGCTTCCCTTTTATACTACCTTTGAAAAAATGGAGGGGGTAGAAAAGAAGAGATGATCTCCTACTTCTCAGCTTGGGGCTACTGGCAGGTTTCCTAAATTTAGCTTGCCATTCTTCTGGACTCTTTCATAACTTTGCTTAAAGGGATATACTCAGAGGATCCTATTAAGCAGATTCAAGAAGTCCAAATAAGAGGGAAATGCAGATGAGAAAACAGGATTTAAAAATTATTCAAAATATTATATTATTCAGGAAAATCTACCCATTCTAAATGCATATTCTTTATGATTCTAGGAATCTTCTTTCAAAATGGTTTTATAAAATGGAGCCTGAAAAATCAGTCACATTTTGGTTTAATTATTCTTTATTTCTGTATTATACAGTATTAGTTTTCCATTAGTAACAACACAAAATCTAACACGCAACTTCAATAAAAAGCAATACAAAAAATGGACACAGCTGTGGGTTTATTAAATCCAATTCAGTCTTATTTAGTCAGAACTCCCACTGATTCTAAAGATAGTTTTGCCTGAGTAAGGACTGACAAATTGGTCTTTATATTCAGAGGGTGCAATTGTATTTAATGCTTGGATAGTTATTCTATTCTGCCTTGAAAGTCAATAGTGCACCTGGTTTATAACTTAATGTTTAGGACAAAAATGTGTTAGTCTATTTTTTAAGGTAAGCTATAAAAAAAGAATTACCAAAATAATGCTCTCCTGTTTACAAGAAATGATCCATTCTGACACAGCTTTTTTCTCCTCTAATAAACGTTTCAGTGGTAAAAAAAAAATCTTAGTATTAGTAGAAAATAATACTACCTTTTTCTTTTCATTGTCATTCATATTTTCTATTCATTACAATTGTATAAACTGTCCTTCAGCTTTATAGGCCAGAAATCTCAGACTCTAAAAAATATTTTGTAGATGGCATAAGTAGATATCAAATCCTTTTCTCTCCTCCCATGATTATTTATTCTGACTACTAATTTACTAGGTCAAAAGTGTTCCCTGAAACAATACAATAAAATGCATCCTATATCTGGAAATAGCCCTTTAAACCCCTAAATAATTCAAACATACCTTTAAAAAGTTGTCTATGCTTTTTATTTTATATCTGTAGGCCACTCCCTGGATGGAAAGTCCTTCCACTGGTGCAGGCCACAACTCATTTGAAACTTATCATAGAATTATAGATTTAGAAAATCCAGAAAAGAAACACAGAAGTTTTCTCATAGGAAAAGAAAACCTAGGAAGAGACATTTGAAGCCATCAAACTTATCACATACTTGATTTTACAGATGAAAAAAATTGAAGCAAGGAGATATGAAGTGATTTGCCCATTGTTGTACAACTAGTGAATATCAGAAGCAGGATTTAAACCTAGATCTTCCTGAATCCAAGGCTTGATTATGATTCACTATGCTACATTTATGATAATAAAGAATTTCCTGGTAATACAAAGAAGTTAAGTTACATGTCCAAGTATTCACTGCTTTTCTGTGTTATTGGCAGGCTTTGAGTCAATAACTTCAAGAGACCAGACCTCTCTCTATTATATCCCACTATTTCTCCTATGTATAATTATATATCATATTTGCTATTTTTAGAACTCTATCAGTCCTTGTGGCTAAGTATCTTATAAAGATATTTTCATTTATTTTCTGACTGTTATGCCTCCCTATATATATTGTATCACTGAGAGATTATATCTTTTGTAATTTTAAAGTCTGTTCAAAACACCTTCCACTTAGGAAGCACTAAATTGTAACTGAAAGATCATGAGTCAGATTCTCTGCCGCATCAATGACTCCCGACGAAGACTCAAACTCTTTAGTGAACTCAGTTTTTATGCTAAGACTAATTAAAGGCTATGGTTTCAATGAGTTTAAGTTCTATTAGTTGCTTTGTCAGGAATATTTGTTATGCCATGTTGCCAAGAAAATGATTCCATTTTGGTAGAACAGATTCATGGGATGTCCATCCACATTGTAGCCCTTCATACTTCTCACACTTTTGAAGCTGGCTCATTCTATCCAAAATGCTTGAACACTGATAATATCAGTTTCCAAAGATTACCAATATGATGTTGTACTCTAATTCTTTCAGAGTCCTCAGAGTAATCCTCTTATGGGGAATATATTTTAAATCACAAATGAATAAGGTAAAAGAATAGCATCATAGGTACCTATAAATTTAAGCAAACAAATAATGGAATGATTTGCAATCCATAGATGAAATTAGATCACATTCTCCCACCAATATGCTTAAAATGTATGGGATGGAATAGGTATACACTTAAAGAAATCTGCCTTGGTAGACCATGAAAGTAAAGAACACTCATATGGTCACAGTGACTCGCAATTCTGGAATTGAGGTCCTTGATAAAACAAATGTTAAAGCTATTAAACTCATTGGATTCAAACCTCAGTAGGAACAAAATCTCATCCAAACTTGTTGATCTTCTGAATGACTTCTCTGATTCTCTGCTTCCAAACTATTTCTCTGTTTAATTATTCTTCTCAGGAGCAAATTCAGGTTCCTTAACATTCACTTCAAACTTAACCTTATATAATTACTAAGCTGATCCTTTAATCTTTTTTCTTTCTGGATTCAGAATCTGTCCTCTCTGCAAGTGATCCCATCTTAATTTATGGTTAATATTCACATTCTGATGGCTTATTTCAAGTGTTTGAAGAGCATTCATAGGAGAGAGGGTTAGACTTGCTGTGTTTGACCCTATGGGACAGAATTGAGAGCTATGGGTGAAAGTTATGAAAAGGCAGACTTACCTTGAAGAAAAGAAAAACTTCCTACCAGTTGGAATTTTCAAAAGGGAAAATGTTCTGGGACAGTGATGTGAAACTCAAATAGAAATGAGTGCCATTAAATCTTATGTAAAGTTCCTTGCTAGTTGCATGTTGACTTTAAACACCATATGTTAATATATATGTGTGTATATATATAAATATATATATATATAATTCTATTTTATTTTATTAAATGTTTCCAATTACATTTTAATTAAATTTGGGTAGCAATCAGGAGTACTCTGGCCACTTGTATGACCACATCAAGTTTGGTAGATAATGGGCCATATATTCCAACTTTCTCATTTTATAGATGTGGAAACAAATGTCAAATATGGTTAAATAGCTTTATCAAGATCTCATGAATGGATAAACATTTGTTGAGCATATTAGAGATGTGAGTTATAAAATTTGTATCGGTTGGACTAGATAGTTTTTGAAATCCATTATCTCCAAAACTTTGTGTTTATATGATATTTTCTTGTTATTTTTAGATTGCCTTAATTTCTACATCCTTATTGCTGCATTTAAAGTTATCATTCTATGTTTTTCAGCATGGCAGTCTCTGTATGAGACTCATTCATTATTCTATAGATTTTTTTTCTTGCCTCCAGGAAGTAAATTCACTACTTCAGTATCCTATTAGTATCACTCTTTCCAATTGTTTCTCATTGCCTTGTAGAATAACATTCAAATGTTAACCTACAGTATTCTACAAAATTTGGATTCTTCCCTCCTTTCCAATCTTATTTTCCAATATTTCCCTACATTAGTCATCTATATCATCTATTATACTCCAACTATAACCATCACTGCCCCCAAGGACACCAATGGTCCTTGCTCTAACACTTGCTGCTACTGCTTTAATTTTCTAGTTCCCCATTCTTTAGTTCTAAGCTATATTTTAACCTCTTCCATGATGATATTCTGGGACAAATTCCATTTGCCACTCTGAAAGAATATGAGCTCTTCTAATTAAACAAATAAATGTCAATAGCCTTGAAGGCAGGATTTGTAGTATTTATTCCCATATCTTCCACTAACTAAATGTTTTACCTTGAAATTTGTATCTATAGGTCTTGGGATTTTTTGTCTGTAAAGTAAGGGAGTTACATTAAGTTATACTTAAACTCTTCTAGTACTAAAATGTTATGATTTTTAAATTGTTTGAGGTTGCCAAGTGCTCTCCTCTGTAATTTATAAGAACCATAGGCTTCTAATTTAGAGTTAAATAGCCCTTTTGATATTTATTATTGAAATTCCAAAAGCATCTATTCAAATGGATCAATTTTATTATTTCTCAACTAAGTAAATCATTAAAACAACAGAATATTAGTAAATATCCTACTAATAGGTTAGAATAAATGGAATGAAAATTTAAAGTAAAAATTTAAATAAGCTTAAACCAAAGTCTTTTGAGAGATCCTTAACAGTTTTCCACTTTCTTTTTAACATCATTTGCACTTTACTTTGATCTAAGGTATTAACCAAGCAAATCCTTTTTTTCCTACTTAAAGATTTGTAAGTTATCTTAATTCCTTAGAGGTGCTCTACTTAAATTTATCCCCCAAATGACTGGTATCTGCCTCTGGGGTATTTTTCTCAATGATAAACTTTTCCTGAAGGGGGGAAAGCATGGACCCTAGATTTTCTTCTTAATCTGATAAGACTTAGAAGTACTAAGTGTTCCTTAAATTCAATAATACTTTCCTCTGTAAGAAAAACAAAACACGAAACTAAAACAATAACAAAGCTCTTTTGCTTACTCAGTGTGGTTTCTCTGAATTGTATTTTTAGAAACTGTTTTTTTTTTTCCAACAATGTGAGGGTATCTTCCATGCTGTTCCCATGACAATATTTTCCCTCGTTATGGAGAGGGAAATAGGGGGTGTTCTGTACTAGCCTGTCTTCTAGTTTTCTGTTATCTGATCTCTGTCTAATTCTAGAAATTTGTATACTATGCTTGAAGGCAAGGGAGCTCAAGATCTCAGCAGCCTTCCCTCTTCTACCCAGTCTCTGACACTTTTGTTGAAAGTATGCTTATTACTTTTTTTAATGGATGGCAAGTCTCTTTTGCCCAATCTGAAACTAAATTGGAACATGCCTTAAGTATATACTTAGTACCTGGTATGTAGTAAATGCTTAAAAAATTCATACTGTTGAGAATAATGGTTGTTATAGTTTTCAGCACATACATTTCCCTGCTCTTCTGACTCCATCACTTACTATTAAATCAATATATCACCTCGCATCCTTTAGTATATACATGGTGAGTGGTGTGCCTTAAAATCAGGAAAATTAGATTTCAAGCCCCACCCATTTCAAGCTTATTAGTTGTGTGATTCTGGGCAAGGCACTCAATCTCTCCTTTTACTACTGACAGTTCTTCAGGATTGATCTACTAAATAATCTAAACTGGTGATAGGCATTCCCAAACCCAATGCAGATGATAAAATTACTGGAACAAAGAAGGAATAAATTGTAGCTGCAGGTAATAAACATTAATGATTAGGGACTCTAAATCCAATTTAATGGCACAGGTATATTGGACTATTTCTGACATTAAATTCATAAAATTACTGCAGAAGAGGTTAAAAGAATCCCATGATGTGAAGAACTGAAAGGAATCTCAACAACCATCTAGTCCAATCAATTAACAAAATAAATATGTACTATAACACTTGAAAATTGAGTAAGAGGAAGGAAGAGAAGGAGGGAGGGAAGGAGGAAAAAGGAAAGCAGGCAGGAATTTAAAATTGTAGATGCAAGGTTAAGAAAATACTAGAAGAGATTTTTTTTTGTCTGTGGAAAGATTATGGTAATGAGGAAAACAGTGGTCCAACAATCACATACAAAATGATTACTTCAGCTAAATTTATAATTGCTCTGACTTTTCTTTTTTAACATTTAATTAGTCCTGATAATAAATAACAAAAGGATGCTGTTAGAAGAGGGTGTATTTGTACATTGTCAGCAAAGTTCTACAATTTTTAACTATAACTGAGTTGGTTTATGTTTTACTGGCTATTTTTGCATTTATTCCAAATTAAATTTAAAAAATACATATCAGACAATGTTGGGATTATATCAATGAGATCCTTAACTAATCAAGCAACCTACATATTGTTCTATATGGTTTTGTCTAGGGAATAAAGCAACTACAAACCAAGTAGTAATTATCCATAAATTGCCTTCCCTATACCCATTGGCTTCTATCTGCAGTTTTAGAATTTTGAGTTTGAAATACAGTAAAATTAGAATGTGAAGACATTTTTCCCACTGTTTCTGTTAATTTACTTAATATGTCAGCATTTCTTTTGCACTTCTTCATGATATGCATTTATATTCAATTTATGACCTTGACAGAAAGATGTTTTTTCTTCTCATTCATCTGGGTCCCAATTAAATTACAACCATTTTTTCTCCGCTCTATCCTCATCTTGTCTCTTAATTTTAACTGATGTTATTTCTCACTTCATTTTTGTTTGTTTTATTTCATGCCTGCATCTTAGAGAATTCTAGGCAAACAAATAGGATAAAAGGATTATAGTACTCAATATTATGATATGAGTTGCTTTTCAAGGTCACTAGAAAATTGTCATTGTATATTTTCCTTAGTTTGTTCTAGTGCCAAATGATGACCTCATAGGTACAGTTAGCATTATTTATTTTGTCATTTTTAAAAATTGTATTTCTACTGGTTCTCTTATTTGCTTTTATAAATTAGAAAAAGTGTGTAGTGTAGAGATAATAAGTGACAGGCAGTGTAGTACACTGGATAGAGAGCCAACCTCAAAGGCAGAAAAACCTGAGTTCAAGTCCCAGGCCTGCTCTTTGACACAGACTGGCTAAATGACTCTAGGTGACTTATTAAATTCCTTAGTGGTCCAGGAAAGTTTCTAACATTAGTTACAGAGCATTGATGTGATAATTTTTGAACCTGGGAGTTATACCAAGGAAAATCAGTAGGCTAGAGTCAATCCCCCTTTAGATATCTTTAAAGTTGACAAAACACTTTGTATATTATTATTTCATTTAACCTCATAGCCCTTTAAGGTAGCTACTGTAGACATTATTTTCCCCATTTTACTAGTAAGAAAACTGACATTCAAAGAAAGAAGATAATCTGACCCTCTTCTGACTTATAAATTTCAAAGACAGGATTGGAAATATTTCTATGGTTCCAAGCATGAAATGCTCCATAGTAATTGAGTCAAGGCTGTAAAATTCCTGATTTTAGTCCAAGCTTAATAATTAATTTGCTTTGTGGTTTTTGTCAAATAGCATACTATCTCCAGGGCTCAGTCTCTTCATTTATAAAATGGAAAAATCAAATTGGATATTTTCTTTTTTATTTTAAAATTTTGTTATGTTTACAAATCCAAGCCAACTAAGCATTCCCATATATAAAGAAAAAGAATATATTGTGCAAAAGAAATCACATACCTCATATATCAGCTTTGGTCAATATGGTGTTCGTTCCCCTTCTTCTCAGAGTCAGAGGACATTTTTTTGCATGCCCTGTCTCTCTGTCCAGCCACCTAAAGTGAGCCCTTCCTCCCTCTTCTCACTCAGATAATGGGGGTGGCTTACAGTCAGCTTGATGTTGCAGTTTGGGCACATGAACTTCAAAACCTTCACCAACGTCCTATATGTTTAACTTACTTTTCTTCATATCTACATAATAGATCCTGTCTACTAGTGTCCCAACCCTTCCTTAACCCCCCTCACCCCATGTCACAAATGATATCATCATGGAGGCCAATTTACTCCTGTAAATTAAGTCTTTCATGTTTCATCTTTAAGTTCATTTTCTGGAAGTAACATTCTCAGTTTATTCTTCTAGTATTAATTCTGGGTCTGTGTATAATATTCCACTGGTTCTATTTGTTTCACCATTGATTATCTCATACAGTGCTTTCCAGGTTTTTTTTTAAATTCAATTTGTTCATTGTTTCTTATGGCACAGTACTATTCCATAACAGTCATATACCACAATATGTTTAGCTATTCCACAATTGATGGGCATCCCTTCCATTTCAAATTCTTTGCCCACTACAAAGAGAGCTTCTATAAATATTTTGGAACATTTGTATTCTTTTCCTTTTTCCCTGATCTCCTTGGGAAGCAGGCCTAGCTATACTATTTCTTGTCTAAGGGTATACATAGTTTTATAATTCTCTAGTTGTAATTCCAAATTGCTCTCCAAAATGGTTGGGTCATTTCACAGCTCCACCAGCAGTGCATTAGTGTCTCCATTTTTTCACATCTCCTCCAACATTTGTCACTTTGCCTTTTTCTCATTTTAGCCAATGTAGTAAGTGTGAAGTGATATCTCAGAATTGTTTGGATTTGCATTTCTCTAATCAATAGTTATCTGAAGCATTTCTTCATATATATCTCTATATTGGCTCTCTGCCCATCCATGAACAATTAATATTTCTCCATTTATTTAAATCTGACTTTATTTATGTAAACATGTTTCATCCTGATGTTCAGATTGTTTGGGGGTTTGTTTTGACAGGTATATTCCCTGTAATTTTATTCTATCTGTGATTATTTTAAATGGAGTATCTCTATTTCTTCTTGCAGCACTTTGCCAGTAATATATAAAAAATGTTTATTATTTGTGTGGATTTATTTTATACACAGATAATTTGCTAAAACATATCCAGGGTTTCAAATAACTTTTTAGTTAATTCTCTGGGAATCTTCTATACATGCCATCGCATTATCAGCAAATAGAGATAGTTTTCTTACCTCTTTGTTCATTCAGATTTCTTTAATTTCTTTTTCTTCTCTTATAGTTATTGATAGCATTTCTAATACTATGTTAAATAATATTGGTGATGATAGGCATCATCTTATTGAGAAGACTTCCAGCTTCTCTGCAATACAGATAATACTTTGCTAATGGTTTTAATTGGGTTCTTCATATAATTTTAGGAAAATTTCATTCATACCTATGCTTTCCAATAATTTTAAAAAGAATTTGTGGTGTATTTTCTTGAAGGCTTTTTTTTGCATCTATATTATAATATAATTATATGTTTGTCTTAGATGTTTTCAAAGCTTGCTTGAAACTCTGAAAGCTTGTCATTTATGGATATTTCAGGACACTTAAACCTGACTGTTGCTTTGATCTCAATTAATTTCCTGATTAGCACCAAGATGTTAAGCACCCTAAATTTTGTTCTTTATATTCACTTTATACTCATTTGGATTAAAGCCTACCTGACTTCCTATTTACTTCAGTATATATTTAAGTCTTTTTTTTTTTTTACACTTTCTAGATAGTCATTATGTGATTACAAGGATATAGATCTGTTGGCTCTTAGAAACTATCTCCTGGGCATTCTCTACCCATCTTCCACTTGGTAATAAGAAATTCTTGGATTTCTCTATTTAATCAGAACAGTCCTCACAAGTTATCTCCCAGGGGTCCTTTAGTATATTCACTTCACCTGTTTGACCTATTTATTAAAGTAACCCAAAACTCAAAACTTGTTTTCATAAAAATTTCTGCTTTGGTGAAGATTGATTACTGAATTTCTTGCACCTGTGTGAAGGGCAGAACTGAGGGATAGCTGGAGAGAAAAAAAAAATTGGTCTTCTGCCTTCCAGCTTCAACAGAGAAAACATGCTTCTATTTTCTCTTCAGATTTTTGAAAGGAAATAAAGATTCTGGGAAGAAGCTAACATGTAGAGATCAAGTCTAGCTTATTAAATTAGAGATTTCAGGGCATTTCCTTTGGGTAGAATCTGGGTCTTTATTTCTTGGTTAAACAGAGGTACTTTTTGCTCCTAGTGGGGAAATTCAATCAGCCTAGATATTGTCTGGCCAATTCTTATATTCATATCTATGGTGAAAGTTATTGGTCAGTAGAAATGCCAATAAAAGAAACATAGTCTCCAAGCCAAAAGGAAATAGGCTTATTGAGAGAGGGCCAGTCTCATAATAAAGCTGGACTCTGGTCAAGACCAAAGACCCTGAGCCTTGTGAGTGGCCTCATTATATACCCAAAAGACTCATTGCTCTTTATATACTCAGGACCTTATTAAGTCAGAGTGCTCATTCCTCCTGTCTGAGTAACAAGGGCTCCTATGTATCAGCAAAAAAGGAAAGAAAAATAAGATGTGAAGAAAAGATAAATGGGTGTGCTTGATGCTCAAAGAACAAGCTACCCTAAAGGTGTTTGAGCAGTAGGCTTAAGGTTAAGGTACTTGAACAACAAGTTCAAGGCCACATTCACTGGATAAAATGCTAATTTAATCACTGTTACTTGCCTTATGCAAACGTTGCTTAAGTATGCTAGAATTATGATTTTGATTAAATCAAGACTAATGCTAGTGATAAAATAATTGGAAAAAGAAGGTAGGAGATTTCACATTCACATATCTTATATTCCATTCTTATATGTATATATTGCATATACATATGTATATATGATTTCTATTGGTTATTGACTGGTATAAATGAATTAATTTGCTATTCCCTACATGTGTTCTTTGTGAAAAGTGTGGTTAGTGAGAAGATACAACATGTGGAACATTTCTTCTTTACTAAGATGTATCAGTCAAGAGCTCAAATTAAAATTATACCTAAAATTATCTTCCCTAGACTACTAATATTTAGGAGTATTTAGAAGATAGAATTCTAGCCTTGTATGCTTTCTCTTAGGAGAACAAAGGGACCAACCACAGGTCCTAACCTTCCTGCTTCTACTCTTGGTAAGAATTTCTTTCCCTTGTATAAGGCTAACTGAAAGAGATTAGATACACTTATTCATGTACCATTGTGAGTCATAGCTAGATAGATCCATGTGGAAGCAATTAACCTAGATTTAGAATACATAGCACAAACACACCATACATGAAAATAATTTGAACAGTGATTATATACAAGCATCATCTTGGATTGTAGCAAGGGTAGGAATATTGTTATTAATTCAGATTGCCTTATAACTGTTACACCCTGATTTTAACCATTAAAGAATAAGAAGCTATTTCCCTAAGAACAACACTATTTATTAATAGAGGAATGCATCCGGTAAGGAGGCAGTCTCCTTCTTAAGTGAAAGACAGTTCAGCCTGACTTTGGCTTTTATAGGAAGCTGTATCCTTTCTCTGATTCATCTGAAAGTTTGTCTCCTAACCTCTGCTTACAGTCTCTATTGGTGGATATTTCAAAAGATGACATAGACTTCCTCAGTTCCTAAGTCATCACTTCATTTCAGGAGAAGTGGATCTTTGCCCAAATAAGGAAAAATCCAACACACCTTAGTGTCAAATTCCTTGGAGAATGTGGTTTTTGTTTAAAGGTAAGAGTTTTGAACAAAAGGAGAAAAGGAGTTAGATGCTGAAAGAGAGATTAGATTAGATAGTGGCCTGTTCTCATCCTGATGGTAGAAAGTCAGAGGAGTCTGGAGAAAATGAAATGATTTCCCATAGAGATATTACTAATAAATTAAACAATTCAGCACTAGTTTCTCTCCACCCCCAAACTCAAAGTCAATGACATTAACAGAATAAGAGGGGTATATTTCCCACACAGAGAGTGTAGTAATGTAGTCAGATTTCCAAAATGCCCAAGGCCTGAGGAGGAGACAAATTTGTTTTATTATGGAGCCAACCAAGTAAAAACCTAAGAAATGATGGCAAAAAAATAATAAAAAATGATCTAGTACATTGCACAATGTCTGGCACATAGCAGATTCTTAACAAATACTCATTCATCTGAAATAACTTTTGCTTTCATGGAGTTTACATTCTAAACATTTATATGTGTAGGTAGATACAACATTTATAGGATTTAAAGTAGGATACAAATACAATTTAAGGAGAAATGATATCCATAGGCCAAGTAGGTCCCCATCCCATGAGGAGCTCCAGCTCTGGACTTATATAAACTCTGTTCATTCTGGAGTAGTCTAACCCCAAAATGGGGAAATCAGAACACTTTTAAAGTTTGGCTTTTGCTGCTACCAAAAAATAATTTTTAATGAAATGTCAACAATAAAACTCAGAATAGGGCTCATGTTTATGCTTTTCTCAACATGTATTTAATAATTTAAAATTTTTAAATAAAAATTAAAATGAACAATTCTTTAAAAATAAACAAACAAATAAAGATTGAACATAGAATATGAATTTAAAGTAAAGTATGCTGCCTTATTACTTCCACCAGAGAAAAAATTTAGAACACAAAAGACACATAAGTACATTAACAAGTTAAAAAACTTAAAATAACCTGCCATACTCAATCTCTTTGGTGGTAAAGACAAGTCGATGAGATGGCAGGATACAAATTTCACTGTCATTTTAAATATCCAAACAACTCACAAGGTCTGACTCTCCTGGCCAGTCAGGATATGACATGCCCTTTTTTTTTGGTCATCCTCCTGCAGAATTAACTGGAAGTGGTGATTTTCTCCTCTGAAAAGTGGTACTGTTGTGGAAATAACCTCCTACTGAGCAGCACCTGAGTCAGAAACTCTTGAATTCTCATTATCTCCAGGACTGGGACCATTCATTTCTCAGAATCCCTTGGTTGCTGGCCTGTACCCAGGGAAGAAAAAAAAACATAAAAAATGGTAGTGATAGAATTAGGCTATCTGAGAAAGTCATGTTCTTCTTTTCATAAGTTTGTAGTCACTATTGCCTTTAGCAGTGGGGAGGGTAGAGAAACTCCCTCCTACAAATGTCCTCACACTCACACCTTGTGGAAAGTCAAAACAGGAGAAAGTTTAGATTCACCCCCACCTCATTTCCTCTTAGAGACCTTTATGGGTAGCCCCTTCTGGGTCAGTGACCAATTTATTATTTTAAAAAAAGAGGGAAAAAGAAAGGAAAATTGTGATATAACACATTTTTTATGACTATTTCAATGAATATTTCTTCAGCAAGTCACCCATTTGATACCTTTTCTTCTCTAAGGCTACCTAGGAGAAAATTCTTTAACTTCCCTGATCCTCAATTTGCCTATAAATAAAATAATAAAGATTGAACTAGATGACCTCTGAAATCTCTTCCAGCTCTAGATTCACAATCCTATGACTTGAGTCAGAAGATTCTGTTCTTCCTTTTCCTCCACAGGATCACCTAGTTTCCTTCATCTGGTTACTTTCTGACTACTTATCCCAGGTTTCATGTGAAATCACAAACATTTTTTTCCAACTCAAAGACTTCTAAGAAGGGATTCCTTTTTTGTAAGAGTTGCATTAGATAGCCCTTGAGTTTCCTTGCAGTTCTCAACTTGTATGTTTCTGTTATCGATGTGGTTGTTCAATTTTGTAGTTTCTGAATGAATTAAAATTAATCCCATAATATTTCATTTTTTGCCATCAATTATTTTCAAGGACAGATATAAAATTTATTACTCATTTAATTTCTTTTTTCCCTATTCTTTCCTCTGTTGCTTTCATATAATTTAAATTTATGCCTCTTTTGGTTTTTAAAAGAATAATGGCTTAATTGTTCAAGTTATTCACAGAATCAGAAGCTAGAAAATAAAAACGAATATGAAATTATAATTTTGAAAACATAACTTTTGCAGATATTGCCAAGGCAACTATTTCTTGAGGACCAAAGATAAATTGGTTGTTTTGTTTTTAATCATTGGCACTTTTTAAATTAGGGCTTTTTAAAAACTCCAAATATGTATGAAGAATAAAAATCTATATTTAACATGTCATTATCTACATTGTTTTGAAATTGGAAAGAAAACAAATACTATGGAGTGCTGAAAGAACTCATTTTCCTTATTCATAAAATGAAAGGTCTAGACTAACTAATTGCTTAGGCCTATTCAAAGACTAAATCTCATAAGCCTATGAATTTAGAGATAATGCTTTATAGATTTGAAAGTTAGTATGGGAAGAGTTCACTACTTGAAGTTAAAAGACTTAGATTTGATGACTGGCTTTGATTTCCATATATTTCTTCCTTTTTGTGCTTCCTCTCTATCTCCAATATGCAATCCACCCCCTTCTTCTTATGTGGGTCTAAGCAAGAGCTCTGTACTAGGTATTATTTTTCTCTCTCTTTCCAAAATTTCTTTTTATAGTCTCTGATGTATCTGTTTCTCTCTGCCTATCTTTCTATCTCTGTCTCTAACCCTCAGTTTCTCTTCATCTCAGTCTCTCTCTCTTATCTCTGTTTCTGCTTCTCAATATTTCTCTATCCCTCTCTACATCCACTTTCTCTCTCTGTGTTTTAGTGATGTCATTAGTTCTTATGGGTTACCTTGTTATTTTTATCTAAGTGATTCTCAGATATTCAAATCTAGGCCATATCACTTTATCTTTGTCTAGAACTCCAGTTCCTTATCACCTGTTACATCTCAAAAAGGATGCTTTGTAGTCACCTCAATATATCTAATACAGACCTCATTATCATTCCTTCTAAGAACTATCCCTCCTTCTAACTTTCCTGTTTCCAGGGATATTGTGCGCTTCAAGTGTGATAATGGATATTAAGCACTTTGCAAACCATGAAGTAGTATGAAATAACCAGTTATTATTTGGTTAAAATCACTAGTCCTCTTATCTAGTGATCACTTCATTCTCTGAACTTCCTACTATTCTAATAAATTCAAGCAGGTTTATAGAGTAATACAGAGGTGTCCTGGCAAATGCTGAACAACCCTTTTCTAGGGCTGAAGTTGGGGACTATGGATAACTTTTAAAATTTAATCTATATTATTAGCCTTTTCTTTTTGAAGTAAGTGGTCATGTAATGGATGAAGTGTGAGGTTGGAGTTAGGACCACTGGAATTAAACACCGACCTCAGACACTTGCTAGCTGTCTTGCCCCTTGGCAGGTCACTTAAACTCTTTTTCTCTTTGCTCAACTGTATAATGAAGATAACAGTAGCATTCACCTTTTAGGATTGTCACAAAAGTCAAATGAGATAATATTTGTAAAACACCAAAAAGTACTTTCCACGGTACAGGACACATAGTAGATTGTATATAAATGCTTATTTTATTCTTCACTTGCTGAAGACTAGACAACTAAGAAACACGAAAGTCTTAAAAAAGTAGAATTGCCATTTTAAGTGGTGCAAAGGGTTGCTGACACTAAATATCTAACAACTGACCTTCAAACCTGTTAGTACAGGCTTTGACGCATCCCTGCCCACTTCTAGCTGGTACATTATTAGTCTTATGGATATTTGGATTTCAATCTTTTAACTCTTATCTCCCTAATCCTCTCCCATAGCTAATTATTTTCCAAATATTATTGATTTTGTATTCATAACAATCTCTGGCATCTGTACCTCTTCTCTCCTCACATAGTTACCAACCTAGTTCAGGACCTTACCACAGATTTTGGATTATTGCAAAAACTTCCTAATTATTCTTTCCTCTTCTTGTTTCACCTCTATCAGAATCCATTCTGCAAATAGTTATCAACTGATATTTCTAAAACTCAGGCCCTACTATGTAATCATTCCTCTCCCAAAGGAGGTTGAAAGGCTTTCTATTGCCTCTAGGAGAAAATATGTCATTTTTGTGTCTTATTTATTCAGCATTTTATTTCATGCTTATTTCACATTATATTTTATGTTCCAGCCAAATTGACTTATTTGACTATATAGGAAGCTCACTTTCCTACTTCTGTGACTGTACAGTCTCTTCTCTGTGCTTAGAAATCTTCTCTCCATTCACCTCTATCATTTGGACTCTTGAGATGGATTTGAAACTCAACTCAAGTGACACTTCATTGAGGCAGGATTTCCTGATCTTTCCAGTAATTCTTTGACTACACCCAACTGATATTTCTTTATAGATATCAAGCATTTACTATATTGTGTCCATATTCTATATCTATATCCTACTAGAATGTATGTAAGCTTAAGAGTAAACAATGCTTTGTTTGTCTTTCTGTGTCAAGAATCTAAAATATGGTCTGGAAGATACATCATCCAAAGTTGTTGTGATCCATGTGTAATAAAGATGAACCACAGGGTCTTCCCTCGCCAGCCCCATAGAGTATTATTAATCAGAGGAAGGGTGCCACAGCACACTACTATTTCTCCTGTTACAGTAATCCACATGAGAAATCCTTCCAACCTAAGCTAGGGTGATAGTTATATTATTAGAGACTTCTGACATCAAGTTGATTTGTGTATAATTCTTGAGCATGATAAGGATATCTATTAAAAATGCTCTTGAAAAACCCTCACCCAATGTCATCATATTTCTCTTGTAGGTCTATAAACATAGAGATACAATTTAGATAAAAAAGAATGACATAAACTTTTTAAATTTGGAGGAACTGGTTATTCAGTAATTGGCTTCGTGAGGGTTCCAATTCAAACATAATTTTATAATCCACATACATTTTATCCTACTAAATTAACACAGAACCAAATGGGCTATGTCAATCAATAGGTATTTATAAAGTATATCACATGTATTACTACTAGAAAATTATTATAATCAATAAAATATGCCTCATGTTTATATAAAGATGTACAATTGCCCGAAATAGTTAACAGTAAAGTGTAATAAATCATTATAAAACTATTCATGTTAACATTTTATTAGCTGAGTAGCACTTAGTCCAAAGTAGTGAAATGTTTGTATATGTCATTGGCTCAAAGGGGGGATTATTAAGACAAGAATGGTTTTGTTTAATAAGTTAAATTCTGAAAGGTTGCCTCAGGCTTGCCTTGGAACTTGCAAAGCAGTAAGGGTGCTCAGAGTTCTGTGGAATGTTGAAGTGTTTTGTTTTTTAAACCAACTCTCATTCCTGGGTGCTCTTTCTCACTGGAGCTTGTACAGAAAGGTTGCTAACCTCTGGAGCCCTTGGTGTTCCCTCTGTCAATTTGGGAGCACTAGGATCAGAGTTCGGTGACTGTGTGGCTGTGATAGGAGAGCTATTAGCAATTGAGAAGAAACAAGAAGATCGTTTTTGTTTCTGGGCATCTGGCAGAGGGTAGACAGACTGCTGGCCTGAGCTGGTCAAGGAGCCATTCTTGGCCTACCTGGCTTAACCTTGGAGGCAGTATATATTTTAATCTATAAGGATTTGGACAGAGGTTTAGATATTGGGATTTAAAGATGGCATGGGGGAAAAAGGAAGGTTTCAAGGTGACTTAAGACATGAAGATGAGCCTTGTGGCCCAGAAGGGAGTGGGAAAAGTTTAGTACCCCAAATAGAATTTAGGGAACCCTCTACCTCAACCCTGTTTACTATCTTTCCTGCTTTAAATCTTAACATATTAAACAAGGTTAGTTTTGTAACCTTCCTATAAGGAGTTTTTGTTATGAGCCAGAGTTTACCTGCTCCATATCTTTCCTCAACTTAAATGCAGCCAGATTCCTTTTTAACAACAACTGCACCCTAAGGGATTTTGGATAAAGTCCTCCCTTACAATGTGTATATATGCTTACATATGATATATAAGGTAGTTTCTATATTTTTTCAATGTGTAATATATATTCTATTACAAAAGATAAATAGCATGAAATATATGCATATATTCGTGTGTGTACAATGGGGAATATATATATATATATATATATATTCCATAGACATAGGGATTACATTACAGGAATGGGGGACAATATGCGGGAATGCATAGAGATGGGACATAGAGTGCAACACAGGAACTAGTAAGAGGAACAATATAAGTAATTTATGACATAGTTCTTGCCCTCAAGGAAATTGTGAATTAAGACATGAAAAAGTTAAAGAATTAAAAAAGTGAACAGTAATTTGTTGTTCAGTAGCTTCAGTCCTATTTGGCTCTTCATAATCCCATTTGAGATTTTCTTGGCAAAGATCCTGGAGTGGTTTGCCATTTCCTTCTCTAGATCATTGTATAGATAAGGCAAGAGAAGTAAACAGGATTAAGTGATTTGGTCACAGAGCTAGTAAGTGTCTGAGGCCAGACTTGAACTTAGGTCTTCCTGACTCCAGGCTTAATGCTCTATCCACTGTGCAATTTAGCTGCTCAATAACTCACAGATATGTAATGAATTGAAGGATCAAGATGGCTCAGTGGATAGAACACTGGGACTTGCATAGAAAAACTTGATTTCAAATCAGGTCTCAGACACTTACTAGATTTGTGACCAGGGGCAAGTCACTTAACTTCTGTTTATTTTAATCCACTGGAGAAGGAAATGACAAACCATTCCAGCATCTTTGCAAGTAAAACCCCATAGACTGTGTGATCCATGAAGTTACAGAGTCAGACACTACTGAAAACAACAATATATAATGAATTAAGATTCAGAGATTTTCTCACAACTTCCTTGAAGTAGGCATTGGAAATGTCCCTAATTTGCAGATGACAAAATCATATTATTGTACAACTAGTGCCTTGGTCATTGTTCCATTTAGCTTTTTTACTGTGAATATGAGAAGTAAAAGGACTTTCGGAGAAGTTAATCAATCATTCCACATTTTATTAAGTACTTACCATATGTCAGATGCTATACTGTGTTCTAGAAGTACTGAGATACAAATTAATTGTCCCTAACTTTAGAGAGTTCACATTTTGTAGAGAAAGACAAAATGCACATTCAAAATTATGTGCAAAATAAGTAAATATGAAGAAATTTCAGTAGTGAGCCAATAATGATTGTAACTTAAGGGGGGAAAAGGCACAATATCAAAAGTGACTATTTTAATTGAATTCAGAAGGAAACCAGGACTTCTATGAGGTAGAAGTAAGAAGAAATTAATAAATGATGAATGAATGAATAAAAATGACTGAATATTTTAAGCACTAATACCTACTAAGTTATAGTATACTAAGTTATATTATGCTAAGTTCATGGAATAAAAATATAAATGTAAAAGAGTCTCTCTTCAAGTATCTCACAGTCAAATGTAGGACACTCATAGAAGGGAGTGGTGGCCAAAGAAGGGAGTTAGTATCTGAGGATTCACTGAAATGGTGAATTGATTTATAGGGCAACTCAATTTCCTTTCTACCATACTTAGATACTTTTTACCTACCTCAATGGATTTCAGATCCCTTTCTTCTGAAATTACCTCCTATTTATATTTTTTAATATCTTATTTAGGCTGTTTTTTGCCTCTGCCATTAAGATATGAGTTTCTTGAGAGAAGGGATCATGTTTTGGGTTTTATTTGTCTCTCCAAGCCTTACAACAGTTCCTGGCACATAGAAGGCACTTCATAAATACTGTTCATGATGATGACAGTGGTGGTTACTTCTACCAGGGCCAGTTTCTACTTCTTTATATTTTTTCTTACACTGTTTGTTCCTGTTCATATTTATCTTTAAATTACCCATACATGATCCAGTTCACCAAAGGCTTTTTTATTTTTCTTTTAATAACTTAGAGGTAGCAATGTAGCATTTAAGTTATCTACCTATTTTTTCCCCTTCTCCTAATAGGACCAGCCCACTTCCTTTCTCAGTTATACTTGCCTTTGATGATGTCTTTCATGCCACTTCTCTACCAAAAATCATCATTGAAAACAAACTGTAGCCTAATTACTGCCAACAAATATCTTTCAATTGCCCTTTATTCTTCCATCCTGGTAGTATGTAGTTAATAAGTTCATTGTATTAATAGGAGAACATTTATGTTAAAGAGTTGTGTTTTTTGCAGCAATGAATATTTTGTGATCAACCTACTATATATTTCAAACAGATGCTTAATGTTTCAAAAATGATTCTATGAAAACTCCAATACTTGATTGAAAGGGGATTATATCTTCTAAGATCACAAGGGGACATTGTGCATTCAAACATCAAATATTTACTGAAGAAAACACTATATTAGACCTCTTGGAAGTCGCAATCAATCAACAACAGTTGATTCAATGCTTACAGTCTACTAGACACTGTACTGCTATGTGCTATGGATAAAAAGATATATATGAAACATTCAATGTCCTCAAGGAGTTAAAATCATAGTGTATGAAAAGACAAGTATTTAGGAAATATATTTTAAAAGTAAAAAGAACTTAATTTTAGGATTGGAAGTGGAAAAGTTATATGTATAGAAAGAACTATCCTAATTGAACTTTGAAGGAAAAAAAATTCTAAGATGAGTCATAGAGGTAGGGCAGTATAGTCTAGGGCTGGGAGACAGCATTTGGGAATGCATAGAGATGGGAGACTACTCCCTATGATGCAATAAGAAGGTCAATATAAGAAGCATGACAGAGTTCTTGTCCTCAAGGAGATAGTGAATTAAGATAGGAAAGGTTAAAAATATGAGAGGTAAATAATAACATATGCATATGATGAATTAAGGGACACACAATTTTCTCACCATCACCTATTTGAAATATACATAGGAAATATCACAAAATAAGAAAGCCTAGGTTAAAGTGGTAATCGACACTGTGCCACATTACTAAGTGTCAGAACAAGGCTTCTGTCCCCAGGAATTAAGGGATTGTGACAAGGAAATCACTTTAAAAGACTGATATATATTAATTTAAGGTCTCCAAGGAATTCAGCTATGTAATTCCTTAATGAAAACTCAAGTCAGCAGTCAACCTTTTATGGAGTTTAATTACAAACAGGAGGAAGAAAGGTATTAGAGAGAGAGAAAGAGAGAGAGAGAGAGAGAGAGAGAGAGAGAGAGAGAGAGAGAGAGAGAGAGAGAGAGAGAGAGAGAGAGAGAGAGAGAGAGAGAGAAAGAGAAGGGAATAGGGCTTAAATACCCCCTCTGTTTAGGCTGGGCCAAAAGGCCCAAGCCCTTAGATAGCTGAGGCAAAGAAAAGAGACCAGACCCTATCACTCACGTGACCAAAATGGAGCAACAGTCTCAGGGGCCTCCACCTCCAGCTCCCTTCAGAGCAAGCTTCTCAGAGCACAACCTCTCAGAGCAAAACCTCTCCCACCAAAACCTCTCTAACCCCCCTACTCCTCAGACCCCTCTATCTTTAAGGAAACCATCCAAGTTCCCTCCCCTCAGTTCTCACATCTACCAATCACTGTCCATGTCTTCCCTGTGCCAATGGTGGCTCTAGCTTAACCCAGGACCACCCAGAGGTCTGTGGCTTTGCACATGTCTGTTGAAGGTCATATTCTCAAATAATTAAATCTTGATCCTTTGCTGTAGCCCTTCCTAAATCCTGTTACCCTGAGTAGGGTGGAGATTGGAAGTTCCAAGACCTGGTTCTGTCATTCCAAGTATCTCTATTGTATCAATTCTAAAATCAATCATGACTCAAAGAACTTCCTGTTCTATGCTTAAGCATAGGTCAAAGCCCTTTCCATTGTTCAGCAAAAGGTTTCTGTCCTAAAGTAATCTTAAGTACGGAGGAGAAAGACCCTCCCATGCCAAGGGGGTTCACATTCCAATAGACTATCAGTAGGAAATTTTTCAAGTATGAAATTTCCCAATGGTGAAATTTCCAACATTTATAAGTCTAAGAAATTTTAAGGTTTACAGGATTTAGGGGTAGTTTTGGACCACTTATACAAAAAACAATATACCTTTATTATGATATGCTTCAAATTGCATAAGGAAAAATTCAAGTTCTAAAAAGAGGCACTTAGCATGCCTAGATTTCTGACAGTACAATAAATTAATAATCATCAAAAATATCTATTCTACATGATTAAAACATAGGAGGTCATTGAAACATACTAAATCAAACTTAGGAGTAAAGGAATAAAATTGATAAATTTTTAATAAACCCAAGAATAGAAGATACTTGAAGATGGATTTAGCTTTGGACAAGAAATGCTAGAAAATTGATAAAATAGAAAATAGGTTTGGTTTTGAGATTATACCCAGTATATAACAAACTTCAAATCTTCTGATGAACCTAAATGATAAAAATTATGCAAAAGGCAAATTTGGGAAAATTTAAGGAGATGTATTTTAGAATTATGATTTGAAGATGAATCCATAATCAAAGGATATAGGAAATCATAAAAAAATGAAAAATCAGTTATACAAATTTAAATGTCACTTAAGCAAAATAAATTCAGCTAGAATAAAGAAAAGAAATTCTCTAGTAGTAAAAATATTTGCATTTAACCTCTCTGAATAAAGCTTTATGCTGTTTAATTATTCAAAAATCCAAGATTTAAATTTTTTTGGGAGAAATTTCAGGAAAAGAAACTTGCAAACATCGTGAATCAAGATAGTGAATCCTTTTGTAAAAGGTGCTGAAAAGATGTCTACAGAAGCCACACACTGCATCAGAAGATCCAGAATGAACTTTGGGATATAATGAATTGAATTGAAGGGGATTGAACATACTTATTCTGAATGTAAACTTTTATGTCAAAGGGGACTGCGCCCTAATTGGCATTTTGTCAATGTGTCTATCAATCAGGTTTTGTATTTTTCTTTTCATATTTTCCTCTCATCTCTAACTATTGTAACTTCCTCTTAGAAAAATGCAATATTGTATGTGCTTTTATTCAGAAGGTATTTAGAGGTTTAAAATAGTTATGTTTAAATGATCCATTGGGGAAACTGGTCTCCCAAAGGATCATGAGGAGATTGTGCTGAGGGGATCTTACCCCCTTCCCCTCCTGAGTAGCCTGACCTGTTTGTCAACATTTCTCAAATACCACAGCTATGTCAGGTTTTGGTGTCCCTATATGTCCTGAACTTGAATAAAGGAAAGAGGGCAGGGCTTTTCAGGTTTTTTGGCATGCATGGTGGGGTGAGACAGGTAACAGGTTGGGGGTGGGGTGTGAGGAAGAGGTTTTTCAGGGTAGGAGACACATGGTCAGAGGACTTAGAGTAAGAAAGATTTTAAACTGTGCTGATCTACCTTTCCTATTAATAAACTTCATAAAATTAATAAATGGGTAGATATATTAATTTTCACTTGTAACAATATTTAAGATTCCTGAGGAATTGTTCCACATGTATGTCTTAACAACATTTATTAATCAAAGAATAAATTTTAGGATATGTACAAATAATTTTAAAAAAGCAATACAAAACCAGCACACATATGTAAAAATGCTTCAAATCATTCCCAATAAAAAAGGACTAATTTAAACAACTTTTGGAAAGAAAATATTTGAGATACACTCTACCCATCAACTAGCAAGGATTATAAAAGATGGAAAATGTAACTTTTGGTGAGTCTACAGGAAATTGTAGGATTTTATAATTAGTAGAGCCATATATTGATTCAGTTCTCTAAAATAATTAGAAAACACAAGGGGAAAGTATTTCATTATCTATACCATTTTCGTTATTCCTCCCCTGGGAATATGCCCCCAAAAGATCAATGACATTGAAATATACACTTTGGGAGTTACCTCCTCACATGGTGATGATTACAAAGAATTCACTCAGGTACACAGAAGGAACCTATTATTAAATTTATAAATTGTAAGCCCTCACCAATATATTGCCCTATTAAAAACCAGTCAATGGACAAAATTAACTTTAGCAAAGCAATTTACTAACATGTCATAGTAAGTACTGTAACTACAAAATATTTCTCCCTCACATCTGGATTGTATTTTATCCACAAAAACCTACAGAAGCCATGAGAAGAGTGGGAGACAAGCAATAGTTAAATGCTCATGATACATTCATGTGATAAATGCATGTGACCAAAATAACTCATAATTCTGGAATTATGGGGCCTCATTTTTCTTTCATTACTTGTAGAATTTACACACATATCTTCCTTTTGCACAGAAACTCTACTTAGAGGGTTGTTCATTCATGTTTCCTTATTCCTCTCCTATCTTCTGTTTAATTATCAGCTGCCAAGGCAAACTTTCTTGAGTCCGTAACCATAGTTCTCTTTTCTTTTGGCAGAGTACCAGCTTCTTAAAGCTCTTACTGGCTTTAAATGTCTCTCTCTACTCTGTATCCATCTAGACTATTATGTGTGTCTTCTCAATACTGGATAAAGTATCTGTTACTGATTAAATAGCTCCATCTTAGTGGAACATGGGTGATTGGGGAAAGGGGAAAGGTGTAGGAGAGAAATCAATCAGTATTTATTAAGCATCTATTATGATCCAGACACTTCATTTACCCTCCCCTTCCCAAGCAGTCCTTTCTCAGAGCCAGATTATTCCTCATTTATTGGCACGAGTGAAAAACAAAGCAAAACAAACACCCCCCCCAAATTAGATGCATAGCTAACAACTGAGCCTTTGAAGAACCTCCAAAGGCAAGGCTGTTTTTTTTTTTCTCTTCTGATAGAAAAGTCTTTACATTTCCTATAAGGATCATTGAGCATTCTTAAACCCTTACTTTCTGTCTTAGAATCAGTACTGGGTATTGGTTCCAAGGCAGAAGAGCAGTAAGGACAAGGTAATGGGGGTTAAGTGACTTGCCCAGGGTCACACAGCTAGGAAGTGTCTAAGGTCAGATCTGAACTCAGGATCCCCCATCTCTGGGCATGCCTCTCAATTCACTGAGCCAACTAACTCCCCTATCATCATTGAGTGTTAATACCTTGTTAGTACATTAATACCTTTTACCTCTGTTATCTATTACTTTCTGTGTTCATATCAAAATGTATGAAATACCTCTTACAAAATAAAGAACCTGCATATTCTAAACAATACATAATGCCTTTTGAAGAAATATAAAGTTTCAAACAACATGGGTGGCATTGAATAGACAAAATATGACATAAGAATGTTCAGAGTGACTAAACTGATGTTTAGAATGTTATGAGTTTATGGAGATAAGAATTCAGTGAAACTTGGGAGGCTTGGATGAATTGATGCAATATTGAGAAAAAAGAGTCAGGAAAAGTATCAACATTAAATTATTATATTAAATTTAAATTGTGTAAATAATAGATATAAAATTAAATTTAAATTTAAAATTTAATTTAAAAATAGGTAATCAGTTTCAACATAATAATGGAAAAAAACACTTATCAGCATTCAGAAGAAATTCTTCTACAGGGAAAGAGATATAACACATTTCTTCTGGATAGAGTTAAACAAATCAGATAGAGGATTTAAGTGTTTACCCTGTGATAAGGCCTATGCTAATCTAAGACAGTAGATTACAGATGATAAACATTACTAATATTACTGTTTTGGTTTTGCTTAAGTGTTTTAGTTTTTTATTGCAATGGAAGTTTTGTAGGTGGAGAAAGTTACACCACCAAAACATATTGAAAAGGGAGAATAATATGGCACAGGGCTAATTAGAAAGAAGATTTGAGTAAGCCAACACAGTATAATTGAGTTAGTAAAGGTCAGGAAAAGCCTGGAAAGTGAAAATGATGAGATTAGAAACAATAAAACGAGATTTGTCATCACTAAATCAATATATTTGTGATTGAGTTATGGAAAGAACTTTTATATGCTTTTCCCTTTCCCCCCCTCTGACAGCTATTTTTTTTTTCTTATATAGGACAAACTCAGTTAACTACTGGTGCTTTTTGGCATCTACTAATTAATTGTCTTTAGTTCTAAATAAATAGAAAGGAAAGGGATTATAAGAAAATGATCATGCAACTGGGCAGCTTTTGTTTTAAAAATCAATCACTATTCCTAAAAGTTGTGTACAATCAAATATTGTACTCAATTTTCACTTTTATAGTTTTCAGTGGTAACTATTTTAGAAGAGGGTTTGAGTTTTGAAAGAATATCTTCTACTAATGCTTTGGTAAAAAAAAAAAAAAACAACCCTTTCTTTTTTAGTTTTTTTTTTGTTTGTTTCTGTATTAAAAGCATGATCTTAAGTACCTTTAGACATATTTGTAAAGATGCTTATGTGAAATTTTGGAGATGGTAGAAAGAATGTTAACACATAATTCCATTTTTTCTTAGAATTGGAAAAGCCCTTTTACAAATCATGCATTTTACCTCTTTTATTTTTTTAATGGAAAAACAACTCTTCAGATATCAAATATCGTCTCTAAAATCAGAGGACTATTTAAGTGGCTGAACCAGGATGTGGATCAGGAGAGTGCCAGTTTATACTGACTGGTGAGATTTCATTGTTAAGTTTTCAGTGTAAAAAAAATATCCCTGAAAATTCATAAATCCTACAAATCAGGGCTGGATTTATTGCTTTTCGATGATTATAATTTGAAAGCAATGGGAGAAATGTTGAATGTAGATTAAGTTTTAAAATGTTGTCATCTATACTTTTTTTGGAGGGGCAGGTTATTAAATATTTACTAGCACACCCTTGAGAGGAAAAATATTTTGATAGAATCTCTCCTTTTCATATAAAGCTTCACAGCTTTGGACCTCTCAATAAAATTTCTAGGCACATAATGTGACAAAATTGTCTTCAGCAATTAAAATCCATGCAACAAATTTACATCTGGTAATGCATTTCTACTTTAAAACATAATATGATGGTAATATTCTTAATCATAAGCCATTTTCCATCAAAGAAGATCATTTTATGTTTCTTAACATAGGGGAACTTACTCAGATCTACCATATATCTTATCTTATATACCATAAGGTTCTACCCCTTCCCAATTATGTTTATTATCTTTTGAGCCAAATGAAATTTTACTGTGAATTTGTTTTCTATATATTTTTCTTTATTTACTAATAGCCTTTGGTGAATAAATAGCTCCTTTCTATCTGACCTGGGAATACCCTATTTCACATTTCCCAGAAATTATCAAAAGAGAAATGTTGGGAACTTTTTCTTGACAACATTCTTCAAGGTTCCTTCGGTGCTGACTTGTCTTACAGATTAACGAGCTCATCCACTCTAGTATGAGTTAAATACACAAAAGGTCAGTTTGATACATTCAGTGACTCATCTCTGTGTCCTGGAAATTGTGTATCAGTTTTTCAATAGCAGTCCTATGTTAACCTACATGCTGCACAAAGGACTATGAGGGAAAAAAGAGGCTACTGACAACAGGCTTTTTAAGAAAAGCAAATAAACTAGATTAAAAAACCAATAAGAATTACTGAGTTCCTACTGCATGCATCATAGTTTTCACCAAAGAAATAGAAGATATGATCCATGCTCACAGGAGTTTATAATCTAGTGTCTAGGCAAGGCAAAAAGGCTCAAAACCAATTTTATATATAATCACATTAAAAACTACTATTATAAAGTGGTAAAATATGTGTTTATTGACATTAAGTAGTAAAGAATTAGGCAGCTATGCTCAATGTGAAATAGCTGGCATCCCTAGGGAAGATATTTTCCTGAATAAACAAGGGATGGGAATTGGAAGAGAGCTAACATTTAATAGTAACAGAAGTGACAGTGGTGATGGCACTGGTGGTGGTAGCAACAGAAACAATGGTGATAGCAAGTATTTTTTACATGCTTTTAAAATATTTGCAAAATTTCTAAATATCTCATTTGATCTTCAATATAGCTCTGACAGATAGGTAGTATTATTATCTTCATTTTATACATGGCACAACCCACAAAGGCAGAAGCTAAATGACTTGTTCAGTCACAAAGCTAGTAAATATCTGAATCTGGATTTCAAATCAGATATCTGGGTCCAGTGCTCTTACCAGTGTGTCACCTAGATACCAGGTAGTCATTCTAACAGAATTTAAGTTCCCTGAGGATGGAGATTCCTCTTCATTCATCTCCTATAAAATACCACAGTTTTTTATATATAGGAAGTATTTAATAAAGACTTGTTGAATTATTGAAACAAATGGAGAATGGAAAACAAAGTTAAAAAGCACTTTTAAGTGCTTACAATATACAAGGGACTGTGCTAAACATTTTACAAATATCATCTCAATTGATCCTTACCACTACCCTGGGAGGAGGATAACTCTATGCCCAGTTTTCTATTCACTACACTAACTAACTGCTACTAACTGTTAAATCTATCCATTCTTTAAGTCTTGGGTCAAAAGCTACATTTCCCTTGATTCTTTTCCCATTTCCCTATCAAAAAATAATATTCTCCTCCTCTGAACTACCAAGAATTTTGTTTATATTTCTTATGTAGCCTTTAGTTTTATCTTGTATAATTTTATATATGTATTTAATGTCTTCTGCTAGATTCTAAGCTCCTTTATGGAAGGAGCTAGACCTTGGTCTTCTTGCCATTGTCCTCTCCCATTAATTAGCACAGTATGTTTAACATAGTTGGTACTCCACAAATATTGGTTAAGCACAATGAGTGAATAAACAAATTAAATATATTTGATTTTTTTAAACCCATACCTTCCATTTTGGAGTCAATACTGTGTATTGGCTCCAAGGCAGAAGAGTGGTAATGGGGGTCAAGTGACTTGCCCAGGGTCACATAGATAGGAAGTATCTGAGGTCAGATTTGAACCTAGGACCTCCCATCTCTAGGCCTGGCTGTCAATCTACTGAGGCACCCAACTGCCCCCCAATACATTTTACTTTTGACATTGGAGACTAGTGGGAAATTGGTTAAAAAAGTATGGTGTTTCCAAATCATGGAGAAGATTGATGGATAGGTACTTAGGGAAATTTAAAACCTAAATAATGATTTTTGTTAGGGAAGTCTCTAATAACACATTCAGCTTCAAATTTTTATTTCTCTACCTATGTCTAATTTTTCATCCCAATCTATTTCAATCTAAATATATTCTGGTAGATTTAAAAAATTCAAATATAATATTTGTAGTTGAAAAAATGGCATTTTGATCAATTAAGTAAACACTAAGGGGAGATAGTTTGGCAAAGAAGTGAGTATAAAGAGAATAGCAGAATACTTAGAAACCCAAGAAAGATATGTCAGTGTCCATGGGCAGAGAAAAAGGCAAAAAAACCCTTTTATATTCATTTTGTACATCTGAATTTAGCATGGAATAGAGTTAGTGATGAACCTTATGCTTTTCTCAATAATGGATAGATTATTAAATTGTAATAATAATACTGATAATAATAAAATAATAGCATTTACATAGTATTTACTATGTGACAACTACTGTGCTAAATGTTTTACAAATGTTATCTAATTTGATCTTCAAAACAACTGTGGAAGTATGGTGCTATAAATATCCACATACTACATTTGAGGAAACTGAGGTCCAGAATGGTTAAGTGACTTGCCCAGAATCACACAATAAGTGTCAGAGGCTATATTTGAACTCAGTGCTTCCGGATTACAGATCCAGTTCTTTAACTATTACATGACCTGATTTTCCATTTCTTTCTCTGTCTAAGCATTTATTCATATAATTATTGTGTTTATTTGTGTAAATTCAAGTAGATGTTTTATGAGTTAAATGACTAACCCAAGATCACCCAATGTCAGAGACTGTAGTAGAACATACGTTTTTTAATTTTTATTCAAGCCTTTTCTTGGTCAACATCTTCCATAATAAACTCTTCCTATTTCTCTATTATGACCAGAAAACGTAATACTATTTGCAACTTACATTAAAGCCAATCTATTACTTTTTTATGAGTATATTTTCATAAAAATTCAACACTTTTTTACTGTGTGGAGGGCATGAAACCTTGTGACACTTATAGATTAAAGCACGATAAGACAAACACTAATATATTTAACACCACAGAAGGAAAGAAAGAAGGAAGGGGAGATGGGAGGAAGGCAAGAAAGATTTTGTAAAATATCTTTAACTCTCTGAGCTAGGTCTTCTTATTATCCTTATTTTATAATAGAGGAATTGAGACAGACAGAAGTTGAGTGACTTGCCCAGAGTCAAATAACTAGGACATGTCTGAGTGCAGTTTTTAACTTTGCTTTTCCTCACTGCTGGCCCAACACTCTATCCACTGAGCCACCTAACTGTCTATGAGTTAAATGCTTAGGTAGATACAAAACAAAATGGTGTCTGAGTTCCTAATATGAAAGAAAATTATAAGGAGGCATGGGGGGCTAAGTAATGGAATATGGAACAAAGATCAAGGAAAGTTTTGTGAAGAAGTGTCACTGTTGAACTTTAAAGAGAGGTAAGAATTTAAGAGCTGAATTCTAGAGGAAAACACATCACCCGTATCAAATGTAGGGAATAGTGTGAGCAATGGTATGGAGGAAAGATAAAGGGAGGTCATATAATAGTATGTTGGAAACTTATTTTGGAGACAGAAGTATAGTCAAGACAAGGAATGTCCCTATCCCATCCTCTGATATCATTTAATATCACCTTCTCTGTCAGAGAAAGATGTCTGTCTATACCCTCACACAGATTCACACTCACAGATTGTGTCAATTATCTGAATAGCTGTTTGAGTTTAAAACATTTTTGGCCAGAATTTTTCATTTCTATGCAAATTAGACAAGGGCATAGATGTACTTTTTGCAGTAAGGCAAAATAAATGGAAGCAATGTTTTCCAAAATGTTTTCTCTAGAGCCAACATTTCTGCACCAATAATTTTCAGAACTGTGTGTATGGGGCATGCTTAAATGCCAATCTCACTAGCAATGTTTGAATGAAAGGATCCAGAATATTAAATTATCATCAATTATTTTTTTTTCTCTGGACACAATCCTATACTTAAGTGCTGATTTACTTTCAAAGCCAAAGAATCAAATTCTCACAGTGTTCCTAACTAAAACCATTGGGTTATATATCTATGAATAACAGATAATTTCAGATGATTTTTTAAATTTCTTTCCCTCTTTTTCTGAAAAGTACAGAGAATGTAAATTACTCATCATTTCCATCTGAAATCAATGAAGAAGGCACTTTTCCCTTATCTTGATAGGAATTAGGTCTTTATTCTACTTTTTGCCATATTTTAAGTACCATCGTCTATCCATTACAAGATGATGTATGTAAAGCACTTGATAAACCTTAGAGAGTCATAAAAACACCCTTGACAATAATTATGGTCTTGGGAAGAGGGAAGTCATATTTCCTTCAATTTAAATTAAATTCTTAAACCATAATATCATTGGATTAAACTTTTTCTTCCAAAGATTTTTAGGGTTGCTAAAAGTCTAAAATTTGCAAATGAAACAGCTTTCACACTGGTTACAGAATCTCCCATCTGCTCCATTAGTTGAGTCTTGTCCAGTATTATCAGACCTTGAACATTTGGTTTCTGACTACAGAATGATAATTGTGTGATTGTTATATCTATCTACAATTAAGTAGATAATTGAAAACCAAGAAAGCAAGAAATGTAGTCCTATGTGTTTTAATAATAAATGAATTGCTTATTAAATTGGTTTATGTAATTTATAGAAAATTATATGCTTATAGATCTACATTAACAATTTTTATGTTAGATGATATTAAAATTTGCTTTTCTACAATAAACAAAACTTGATTCTTAATTTTAAATGAAATATATTTTCATTGTATTCTATTAAGTTTTCTTTTTTTTACTTTATGTATATACATATGTATATACAAATAAATGTATATATGTGTATGGGGCTTATTTGCTTATTTAACTTGCAATACGTCAGTTCAAATAGAGACATTGTTGCAGAATTATCAGAGCTTGAAGTGAACTTAGATATTATAGGATCATAGATATAGGATTGGAAGGACACTCAAGGTCATTTAATCTGCTCCATTTGTTTTAGAGATGAATTAAGGCAACCTTTCAAACATTCAGCATTTATCTTGTATACATTTATTTCCATATATTTTGTTTCCCCTAATAATTGGTTAAGCTCCTTTTGGGCAGGGGCTATTTTTTCATTTTCTTTGTATCCTCAGCTCTTTAGTACTGAACACAGCACATCAAGTAAGTGCTTAGTAATAAATATTGATTACTTGATTGCTGAAGGTATAACTGTGAGAGATGGATTTTAATTCAAATCCACTTATATCATCTAAAGCAGTGGATCTCAAAATAAAATCCATAGACATCCCCAAACTCATACTAGTGCCTACCCATTCAGGGGTTTTGTAAGGTCTACCATTTTCAAAATAATAACATGATATCATTTGCTTATTGAAATACTCCTTCATTTTCAAATTACATATCTGTATGATGTTGTATTTTCTTCATATATTTAAATCCAAATAACATATCCCATCAGATTGAACACAGAGAAATATATGAGACTCTAGCTGTCTTCTATTAAGCTAAACATTATCAAGATTTGAAAAAAATATATAAAAGTTCTCATTAATTTTTCTGTTGTTTTGAAAAACATATTTTTCCTAAAATGGGGTTTGTGTTAAAATATCAAGAGTTTATTTTGTCATATTTTTACCTCAAAAATTGCTTAATTCTACAAATGAGGACTTGATGTGTTGTTTTGTTGATTTCTAGAGTTAATAAATAGATGGAAAAATTTTTGACTTGAGGTCAATCACTTAAAATCAATAAACTTTTCTCTTCTGAAAAATGAGAATAGGGAAGTGTTAAACCACATGGCCTCTCAGGTCCCTTGCACTTCTAAGTTTTTAATCCTCTGATCTATGAATAGAGCATAAAAGGTCAGGTTGTATTATCCAAGAATTATAGTATTTCACAGCTGAGTGGAATATCAGGGGTTATTGGGTTCAGTCCTACTTTCTAGTTATGTAACTTTGGATCATTTGGCTTCTCTGGCCTTCACTGCCTAGCCTGTAAAGCAGAAGATTTAACACTAAATGACTCCAAGGGGATCTTTCAGGTTCAAAGCTATGAGCCACACCTGAAACATGCTCCTCCTCTACAGTACTCCCAATGAATAATCCATTTATATCTGACGACCACTTCATGATGACACTGCTGGATAGAGACTGAGCTCATCTAAGAACCCAAATTCAGTTGTTTTTTTCCATCATGATGCAGGCTAAGTAAAGCTAATCTTGTTCCTAGGAACAGCAATATGAGAGAGCTTTACTGTAATATTGTTTTCTTTACTATTTGTGACAGAATGATAAAGATCCAGGAAATGAGCACCAGAAGACCTTATTAATAAGACATTCATACGAAACAAACATTTGAATAATATTGAACCCTGAGGAAAGTCTCTAGGAGATAATTTTAGATATTTGAAAATTCCTTTTCCATTATATGGAATTCTAGCTTTTTAGCTGGAATATGAATTAATATTCAGTCAATGATTTTTAGAATCAATTAAATATAAAATTATTTATTCAATTAGTCATCTAGCATTAATGAAGTGTCTTCTATTTTCCAGGGAAATATATGCTCAGAATTTTCTAGAAAATTATACAAACATGAGTATAATGTATAGAAATACACATAATATATATACTGACATATACATAGATATGCATAGACATGCACTCATCCATAGAGAGAGATAGGAAAATGCACATTTGTACAAATCAATATGAGTGCATACATACTCACATATATGTACATATTATATACACATGCACAATACTATAATATATACTATGTGCACAACCATATACATTATATGAATTTACATTTAATATTAATGTGACTTTCAAATTCCCACACATATGTGTATATATATATGTATATATATATATATAAACATGCATATATGTGTATGTACATGCATGCTTTCAGACTGAGGCAAAGGAAAAGGACTCAATTTGATTTCAAATTAGAGACCTTGATTTCATGTCATAAGTTGTTTACTTCCTGCTCAAATGATCTTATACAAGTCATTTTACTTCTTTAGACCTCAATTACTCCTCTATATGATGAGAGGCTTAGACTAGAGCAGGTACTCAGGTCCTTTTAGTTTAAAATATATGATCTCATCCTGTTTTCCCATGTGATCTATGAGACAATTTAGCTTAGAGATTTCTTTTTCCCTTTCCACAAAATTCTTAGAAACATAATCTAGATGTTATAATTAAGTTTTTTTTCTATGTAATCACAATGGAGAATTCTTAGGCATTTAAAGGAATGTATTATTCATTGTAGGAAATTGAGAAATTTTCATAATTTTTGATTCTCCTTTAAAAATATTCTCCCCTTACTTTTGGACCTTGTTTTTATTAAACTGAAACTCAAATTTATTGTGTACCATTGTTTAATAATTATAGTAGCCTGAAACCTAGACATAATTTCCCACAGTTATACAATACCATGCTTTGTAACAATTATGCCATTAGATTTCCAGTGCACCTAATTACTTCTAATACCATAGTATTTTGTGAGGAATTTATTCAAGGTCTCATGCAGAAACTAATTACCCCTTGTTGCCATGATGGGATACTGACTGGAACATTTATGAGGATGTGAATTGGTTTTCAAATGCTTCCTACAGAAAAGTCCTACTCCATTGTCCTTAAAAAATGATCTTGATCCTGAGTTCTCAAAGGTTATATATAGGCTGGTTCTGTCAAACTAGAAATTTTAAGGTAAGAGTATTTCAATTAGATTGGGTCCTAAAGGTCTTAGACCTTGTCTGTATCTTTCATATCATTTTCTAATCAAAGAAACTGCTACTGTGAAAGTGAAATAACTTGCCGAAAGTCACAGAAGGTAGTAAATATTAAAGCTAGTATTTGAACCTAGTTTTTCTAATTAAAAATATGATGAGATTTTCTCTACATCATGCAGTCTCAATTCAGACTCCAAACCAATTCTCTATTAAATGTCATTGCATGTATGTATAGACATATTCTTTTTCATATGCTCAGACATGCCACAATACATACATGCATGTAAACATGTATACATTGTGGTATATAGATATGTGTATACATATTAACCAATCTATATAAATATATGTGACATGATTAATATAATTTAGTATAATATGATAATGTAAATGTAAATAGATAGATGCTTTAATGGTGATGTAGAATTTGGAATCATCCTAATTGAACTCATCTTTGCCTAATATTAATTAGGAACTCATTTGGTGACCTAGGTCATTACCCATATTTAATGCTAATATGATATATCTCTATATACACATATATCCTATATGTTTTATTTGTGTGAGGAAGACCTCTACCATATTTAGAGAATTTCTTGTGGTGTATTTGTAGGAGGATATAGACAAAATTCTCGTAATTGTTTACATATGGAGGAGGAGCTGCTATCTGCATGATTGAAGAGAACTCTCAGACAGATCTATTTGCATATCTGAATATTTGAGCATGAAGATACTTGTGTAATTTTAATGTATCACTAGTTCAATTCAATGAACTGCAATGAGTTGTATTTTATTGACTGGACAATTTTGTATTTTTCCATTTGCTTTTTTACATCTTGTAACATGGGTGGTTGGAGAAATCTACTTTTGGTAATGGTATAGATTTTACTTAGTGGACTTTGTAGAGTTCTGAGTCCAAATATAGTGCTTACAATGTGAATAAAAATATTTAGAGAACCTATCAATATGGAATCATCAAACTGCATTCTGAAAAGGTCATCTTTCATGATACAGTAGAAAATTATAGATGAACATAGGCTTTGCTGATTTATACCTGATTATTGATGTTAGTATTTAATGAGATTAAATGTTCATCTCCTTTTTCACATATTCCATTAGCTTGGGAATTTTTGTGCAATAAAGTTATCTTTTGTGAGAAGAGCCTTCAAGATTCTGTTTGTCTGCCAGGGTAAATTTGTCTAAAAATTATACTAGATAGTGGTATTTATATACTCTACATATCAGATCAATGATCACAAGCCTGTGGGTTGCTATGGAAAGTAATCATCAAAGACAACTTGTGCTGTTCTCAAGTTTCCATTACCTACATTTTGAAAGTAAGGGTGGAAAATATTCAAAGATTTCTTATATAAATTTTTAAGGGTTAGAAGTCCATTATCTTTATTCCTTTGGGGTGTTTGAGATTTAGTGGAAATCAGAACCCAAGTTCCTTTAAAAATTGTCTCCCTCATCATAGATTTTCTCTATATGTACCTATGTGCAACTGCTCTTTGAGACGTCATTATTTTTGGCATAATTGACATTGCTTCATATAAAATATTAGGTACTTGGGTACATAAGTTACTTTACATCATGAATCAATTACACTAAATATGGGGTTCATCCATCACTACTCATAAAAATAATAGTTGTTTTCTAAATCTATCTCATCTCACCTCTCTTTGAGGACTTCATGTTTTATGTGCAAATATTCTACTGATGAGGATTACTTAGGCATCAAGCGAGCTATTTGTAGGATCCTGTTCTTGATTGTTTTTCATTGTTTTAGGGGAAGATGCTCAAAATGGTCTTATATTTTCCTACTTAAAAAGGAGAGAGATTGTTGTGTGTGTGAGCTATAAGCAAGAAGATTAGTTGGGCTGGACGTTGGAGTGTGGAAAAATAAATCACATATCAGGAGGCAGGAAAGGTAGGTTTGGGCCAGATTGGGAAGAGCTTTATAAGGAAAATAGAAGAGTTCAATTTGATCAGAGAGGCAAAAGGGAGACACCAGAACTAATTGAGTGGAGGAGTAATTTTGTCACACTTGTGCTTAAGGAATATCACTTTGGCAGCTGTGTGGGGAATAGATTGAAGTGGAGAGAGATTTAAGACAAGGGAAATCAATTAAGAGATTATTCAATTGTCCAGAAAAGAATGATGAGGGCCTGAACTAATGTAGTGATCATGTGAGTAGAGAGAAGGGGATGATGTAATAGATGTTGTGGAGGCAGAAACTGTAAGATTTGACAACTGATGTGGCACATAAGGGAGAGTGAGGCATTAAGGCTATAAACATCAGAGACTGGTAAGATGATGGCACTGAACAAAAATAGGGAAGTTTGCAAAAGGGGTGAAATATGATGAATTCTGCCAGGTAATAACAATGAAAAATATTCATTTGATTTTTGTAACAAAAGGAAAAAATAATTCTATCATTACTAGTGGAAAAAATTCACATATGTCATCTACATAACTATTTGGACCTATGAAGAAAAGCATTCCCCAATTATACCTGATCTACACTTTACTTGTGTCAATGAGTATGGTATTCTGGTATGGTCTAACCAAGGAAATCTAGTTCAAGCCAGGAAAGAGATTGCTTTAAATCTTGGATTTAAAATTTACTAATTATATTACAATGTAGCTAGGTGGCACAGCAAATAGAACACCAGTTTAGATTCAGGAAGATCTGAGTTAAAATCCAATCTTAGAACTTATTATCTCTATGACTCTTGAAGAATCACTTAATCCTGTTTATCTCAATTCACTCATTTGTAAAATAAATCAGAAAAAGGAATGTCAAACCTCTCTAGCATCTTTTTCCAGAAAAACCTCAAAAGAGATCACAGACATGACTGAAAAAAACTAAACAGCAAAAAAATCTGTGAAATCAGGAGAATTGCTTATCTCTTTGCATATCAGTTTCTTCTTGTGTAAAAAGAGGATGAAAACACTAATTACTTGCTTTTGATTCATTCTGTTAAGTATTTCATAAATGTTTAAAGAACTACTCAAATGTGGTTTTCATCCTTTGGCTTCTTGTATAGGATGTCTATACTTCAGGTCTTCATAATTGTTGAGCAGTTCTCAAATATTTTCTGATTCACTGGTATGTTTCTATAGGTTTATATAAGATCAAAAGAGATTTCCTCATAGAATTACAAAATACTAGTTTTGATGATAAGTTAAAAAATGATGATATCTTGACACAGATAACTTGATTATTTAGGTTTGATTTATTCAATTTGCTTAAATACTTTACATAATATTAATTTTGTGAAATCATAATATTATGAAAAGTTATAATATTCAAGGGAAGAAGATTGAATATAGTCTCAAATTCATATTGAAATGGAAATCTATGATTGCATGTCTTTGCTTTCTGTTGTGTAGACATAAGAGAATTAGTGAACCAATGTTTATCACAGTTTCTCTTGGAATGTTCATTGTCATATTTTTGGTGATTTGAATAGCTTAATTTTGTACCAATTAAGAGGATATTTTATCTGTCTTGTCTTTCTAAGGACCTCACTAGAAAAGGCAGCATTAAATCAAAATAATGGTTTCTAGTTAAAAAGCTCTAGTTTGAATTGATTCTAGTTAGAAAGATCTTTTCAAATCCCGATGGCATGGATATACCTAGATTTTCTGTACCTGATTCCTTTACATATTAAAAACTTGATATTAATTTAAAGCTACTTCTTGATCTTTTTATAATATTTTTGATCTGGAAAACTTCCATTTTACTTTCATTTTTACTTATTTTCATAAATATCTACATATTAATGAGGCATTGGAAGAAAGACAGAATATAAAGAAAAGACTATGTCCTCAAAGACAGCTGCAACTCGATTGCATTCAAAGCTTATGCTTTCAGGCTGTAATTATTTTCCATGGTGCTTTAGTAGTTCATGATAAACAGGTATCTTATTTGATTACTAAATATGTCAGTAGCTAATATCAATTTGTTCTAAAAATAACAGTGGAAATGGAAGTTGTTGAAGCTAAAATAAGTGAAGAGAGCAATTCAGATGTCTGAAGATGCATTTTTCTGTTGAATACACACTACATTTTTTTTAAAAAATGAAAATCTAATTATGGAAACATTACATTGAATGGAAAAGGCATTGCTCTTCACTGATATTCTAATTTCCAGAAAGTTAATTCTATTTCTAACCAAGGGCAGTTTAGCAACCTCATGAAAAGTGGATTGTGACCAATTGTCAGTACCATTTCCATTTGTAATATCTCCATTGTCTCTTTTCTTTCTTTATAACAAGACTTCTAACTATATAACTGTACAGGTTATACCTAGGAGGAGTTTTCATAGTTTTTGCATTTTGTAAGGAGCAAGCATTATAAAATGCAAATGTTAGAAGAAACAGAAAGAGCAAAATTCTTCCAATTCAAATTTGTCTTCCTTTCCTGGACAATAATAGTAAGAAATAATCTTTTTCACACAGTGTAAAATCAACAAACCAAATCTTTAATGGTATCCAAGACATTTGGTTAGTACTCCAAAGAGTATAGACAGGAACCTTTATGCTTCTTTCCATTGCTTATCCCCATTCCTATAAATTACATTTGAGATAGACTTCTCTCAACATCATGTAGAACATTTATGTTATATATGTATATGTACTCATGTATATAAATACATATATACCATTTGATAAAAAATGTCTTTTATTATGTATTTTTCATGTCATTTATTGATAGCTTCACTGATTAATATCACATCAATATGATTAATAATTATATCATCTAAATTTCCCTGTTTCTCTCCCTTTCTTATTTCCCAGGAGGGCATTCTATATAAAAAAAAATTGTTTTTAGAAACAAGATGAAAAAATAAACACTATAAGGGGGTTATGACAAAATTGTAATACTAATGCATTGTTGGTGGTGTTGTTTCATTTTTATCTTCTTCTAGCATATTTCCTAGCATATGGTAGGGCCTTAATAGATGCTTACTGATTGAATGAATTACTACATATTTATCATGGGTAAATTTCAAATCTAATTCTGAAATTAGCGAAAGTGATATAAGACATAGGGAGTATATAAACAGCATAATTTACTAGAATACAATTTTAAGTAACATTTAAAGATTTTTTCCTAAAATTCATTCTCTAAAATAATTTAGCAAAGAATATATATATATATATATATATATTTTACTTAATGTGACAAGAATACTTACATTAGAGGCATGACATTATTAAATATAATGTATCTGAAAGTTAGAAGCAAACAGTAAAATAGCAAATTCTTTATCTTTCTATAGTAAGTGACTGGCTCTTTCAGTTTCAAATAAATAAGCAAGAATAAAAGTTTCACTGGTTTGATAAAGGTTTGAAATAATTAAAAATTAATTTATATATGATTTATTCATGGTTATTTTCTTCCTAAACAACTGAGAACAGTCTTTTCATTCCTTTTCCCCAATTTTGCAGTCTGTAGTATATAGCAAATAAGAAACAAACAAAAAAGTATAAGAATAAAATATATAATCAAAGAAATTTCTGATAGAAAATAATATTTGTTGTATATATAGTAATAAGAAATAATGGGCAGCCCATGAGCTATCTTATTGTATTTGTCAGGAATAAGCAAGAAAGGATTTCAGCACATTGGATAGGCTCCTTATAAGGAACTTAAAGTAGGGCACTGAACTTGGTCATGATCTATGGCTTTGGGTAGAACATCCACATTCTTGAGATAATAGATCAACTTGATTACAATTCATTCATGTTTCAAATTCAACCAGAAGAGGAAAATCCTTCCTTCCTTCCTTCCTTCCTTCCTTCCTCCCTCCCTCCCTCCCTTCCTTCCTTCCTTCCTTCCTTCCTTCCTTCCTTCCTTCCTTCCTTCCTTCCTTCCTTCCTTCCTTCCTTCCTCCTTCCTTCCTCCTTCCTTCCTTCCTTCCTTCCTTCCTTCCTTCCTTCCTTCCTTCCTTCCTTCCTTCCTTCCTTCCTTCCTTCCTTCCTTCCTTCCTTCCTTCCTTCCTTCCTTCCTTCCTCCTTCCTTCCTCCTTCCTTCCTTCCTTCCTTCCTTCCTTCCTTCCTTCCTTCCTTCCTTCCTTCCTTCCTTCCTTCCTTCCTTCCTTCCTTCCTTCCTTCCTTCCTTCCTTCCTTCCTTCCTTCCTTCCTTCCTTCCTCCTTCCTTCCTCCTTCCTTCCTTCCTTCCTTCCTTCCTTCCTTCCTTCCTTCTTTCCTTCCTTCCTTCCTTCCTTCCTTCCTTCCTTCCTTCCTTCCTTCCTTCCTTCCTTCCTTCCTTCCTTCCTTCCTTCCTTCCTTCCTTCCTTCCTTCCTTCCTTCCTTCCTTCCTTCCTTCCTTCCTTCCTTCCTTCCTTCCTTCCTTCCTTCCATATTTACTAGCTATTTGATGTAATAACATGCTTAATATGAATATGAAGTATCTGAACATCAATTTGCCTCAAATCAAATTGAAAAGCATTTGCTAAGTACCTACTAAATGTTGGGTACTTTGTTAAGTTCTGAGGATACCCAGAAAATAAAAATTTCCTGCTCTCAGAGAGTTGACAGTCGAATGGGGAAAATATGCAAATAACTATGTACAAATAATTTTAATATAATCATTAAGAATAAAGAGAATTGAAAAAAGAAAATTAAGAGGTGATTACTTTTGATGAAGTAGTTTCCATTAAAACATGTTGAAAGCAAGACTGTGAAGAGTTAGAAAGAATGTGAGAATAAGCTCTGATTTTAGGTGGCCACCTTAAAGAATTAGTTTTATATAAAGACCAGTTGCCTTAGCAAATACTTCTTCATGAGCAGCAACGATAAAGGAGATAGTAGGAGATAATTTGAGTGATGTGAGAAAAAGAAGAAGGGAGAAGAAGCTTGTTAAATGACCTCAGCTTTTTTTCAGTGAACTGTGAAGCAATGTTATTAGCTGAGAAGGTGGAGATGTAAAAGAGATTTGAGAAGCAATGAAAAGATATGGAAAAATTTCTGTGGTAGGTTGGATTGTAAATCAATTAAGCAGGTAAAATAGGTTTACCTCGCCTCAATAAGGGCTCAGTTGAGATTATATAACATAAATTTGTAGTGAGCCCAGTCAACATAGTTTCTTCATCTGAAAAAAAAACATGTTTAATAGTAATTGTTATATGAAACCCACAGGAATATTTTGAGGAAAGTTCTATATAATATAAACTATTATTATTAAAATCACTATAATGATAATAATTGAATAATTCTCATTTTAAGTATAATCAATGCATATATCCCTAATGTTGCTTTCAGTTGTATGCCACATATATTGATTAGAGTGAGTGTGTGTTTAACAAATTTATTAGACCAAATCAGAAGAAAAGTTGATCTGGGTGATGATTGAGGCCTAGAAGGGTATGGGACTAGAAGGTTTAAGGTTGGATCTAAACTACAACATTTGTCTTTATATATAAATATTTGTTTTTATAATGAAAAATTTAAATAGCTCAAAGTTTTTAGGCATTTTTATATGAATAAATGATGTTTTTCAAATTTGTGTCTGATATAGAAAGTAATTAATGGAATGGTTAAAATGAAGAAGTTGGTAGTCAAAAAGTAATAAAGATACCTTTTCATATCCAATTATTTTAGAGAGATAATACAACAAAATAGGTTGAACTCTAGATTGGGAACAAAGACTTCTGGCATCTAGTCTATACATTTTGAAATATTATTTTGATAGGGGGTCCACTGTCTTCCTCAGACTACACAAAGGATCTTTGACACCAAAAGAAAAGTTAATACTCTACCATTACATACTATTTAATATTCTTCCACAGAAGCCTTCATTCTATCATTTTATCAACATTTCAACTTCAGCTCATTATTTTAATATTAACAATGAAGTACCCTAGATGGGTTTATCATCATATCAGAGAATCACAGAATTTGAAAGTTTTAAAGGACTTCAGAGACTTTTTTGTCCAACCCATCTAATAGAAGTAATACACACATGAGAATTTATATGAATTACTGGTTCTCAACTGCAAGAATATCTCTTTTCTCAGTAAGACATACAGATCAGAAAAATATATAGCATGTCTGTACAATCTACATAAAAATGACAAAGAAAAAATGACAAATGCTACAAATTAGGTCACAGTTATTATCTATAGTGAATAAAGTGATAGAGAAAATATCAGAAATGCAGATTAAACATAAATGTTTATATCTTCATGTTAAGATTAGGTCTTTTATCAATAGTGTAGTAATACTGAGATCACAGACTTTTACCTTAAACAACTCTAATTTATATAGAAATACTCCAACTCCCCTTTGCTTGCCCATGCAAATGAATTTCAGCCAGAACAAAAGGTAATGAAAAGGTAGAAACTTATTTTTCTTTACCTACTTGACTTTGTCTCTTTTTTATCATGTTTATTGTTGTATAATAAAAATATCTCCCAATATCTTCAGTAGCTCCAAAGAAATGAAATGTCAGATACACAAATTTGGAGAAATCTCTATCTCAAATGTTTGTATAGCCTATTTGTGCCCAACCTGTGCCTACCAACCTTGTATTGGTCTGATCAGCTAGAGTTGCACACATTGTTTGTTGACCCCAACATAGTAATGTAATTTTGTTCTCCTTGAGTTTGAAGGACAACAACCAATTCTGACCCATTTAGATCATATGAGGAATACTTAGTTCAAATCTTCAAATTACTGTTTAGAAGGGGAAATCTAGTACATGCAGTAGAGAAAGTGCTGATCCTGCACTCAGGAAGACTCATACTGGGTTCAAATACAGCCTCAAATATTTAATAGCTATGTAATCATGGGAAAAAATTTAATTTTGTTATCCTCAGTTTCCTCATATCTGTAAAGTGAGCTAGAGAAGCAAATTGGCAAATCACTCCAGTGTCTTTGACTATAAAACCGCAATTGGGTTCACAAAGAGTCAGATACTACTGAAATGACTGAACAACAAAAATTTCTTTTTAGAAGTGTTATTGATAATTTGGAGAGCAAAAAAAAAAAAGAGGAGGACAAAGGGCACTGTATTCACACCCATAAGATTTACCATAAGTAATTGGGAAAATTTTGCCTGGAAAACAAAAGCTAGAGTAAAATGAGAGATAAAGTCAAGTACTGGAATCACTGCCATTGAAGTGGGCTTAGATTTATTATAATTAGCTCCAGGATTGGAATAAATTTTGCAAAATTAAGGCAAAAATTGTTTGACTTAAGGATATGAAAACTAATCATTAGAACTTCCCTAACAAATAGTTTGTCTCAAAAGGTAGTGGCTTCTCCACCAAAGGGATATGACTACTCATTTGATTTGTCATAAGAGAAGTTCTTTTTCATCTATGAGTTGAACTTCAAGACCTCCAAAGTTCCTTTCAACTCTAAAATTTTGAATTTCTGCAATTCCGATAACTTATACTTTCTGTTAATATTCTAATAATTGCAATCTTTTATAATGTTGATCACAGATTTATTATAATTAACTTTTTTACTTGGAAAACTTTTATTTTTTAGAAACTACTTACATCCTTCACACTATTCTTCTGCTCTCATATCTTTGCCATTTAGGAAATCATTTTAGTTTGTCTGTAAATGGAAATATAATGCTATTGGTGTCAAGTACAAGGGAATTCTGCTGAATTAATTTGACAACTCTTTTGAAAGGAAATTTTCATTTTGTTTCCCCAAAAATAAACATTGAGAGTGGCTGGCATTTTATATAAGAAAAGAACTGTGGATATCTCTATAACTGAGAGAGCTGACTGCCTGGAAAAGGCCTGAGGGAGAAAAGTGAGGAGTTCTCTTTTGTAGTTTGTGTGTTTAGTGTTTTCTTTTTCCTCCTTCAGAATATCTTTTTGGCTTCATCTCTTATTGAACAAAATGTTTTGTCCATGAGCAACAAACATCAAAAACAACATTCTAATACAAAAATGTTGTCTGTGGAAAAATGGAAGAGATTTTATTTGATGTAGTACTTATAAGTGAGAGAAATGATGGGGCTATCAGTCCATTTAGTACAATTGTGAAAATAAATAGCTTCTAAAATGATGTATTGATTATTGTGTAGGATTTATTCACTGAGAATTTTATTAAGGAACCAGATGAGGTTTTTGTATTTTCTTTTTGTTGTTGTTGTTGACCCTCCATGTTAGATCCCAACAGTTTAGCCTTGGATATTTCTCATTCATACAATCCCAAAAATATCAAATAGTCTATCAAGTTAATTTCAATTGAAAAATTGAAGCAGCAATATACCCAGCACTGGAAGTTTTTTTGGTCCTTTTTCAATGTCTTATAATTGAAAGTTGCTGGATTTGTTTTTAAAAAAATATTTTCAACCATTTTTTTAGTTGACAAATGCGTGTTTGAGATGCCTGAATTTCACTGAAAAGAACTGGATATTTCAGTTTCTGTTTAATTTATATTTCATTTATCCAAGTTCTGCAAAGTTATAAAATCATCATTTTGAAAATTCATTTGGAAATGATTAATCTTGTTTGTATTCTACAAAATCACCTTATGATCCTTTGACGTAAGGCAATAGAACCATATAAATGTTTGGTTCCAACTAATACTGAATCAAATAGGAATTACATTGAATCATAAGAAGAAAACTTTTCTCCATGGAGGAAAAACATGGGAAAGGAAATGAAAAACCTAAATTCTCTCTTATCCTCCTCATCTGTACTTTTACATTTACTATAGGCATATAAAAATTTGATATTTCCTTCCTCAAAACAGGAATCCTTAGAAGATAACATAAAATAATATCCATGAAGATTATTATGCATGCATTCTGAATACTAATAAAATTAGTTATAATACCTTTCAATTTATTGATATATTTAAAATCTTAGTTAGAAATGGCTTAAATTAACATGTAACCCAACTATATTCATTTGGGGGATGATGGAAATATAGTTAAAAAAGTAAATCATTTGCCTAGTTCACATGACCACTTGGAGATAAAGATGAAACTAGAATCTTCTATATATTTCCTGGACAGAGGTTTATCCATTTTATCTAATATATAACTTCCAAAAAAGAAGTTTTGAATAAATTAATTTGGATTAAATGAATACCTTACATCACTGACCTTAAGTTTTTTTAAGGTGGTTATAAATTTGTCATGTCACAATATCATAAAATCAACCATTTAGACCTAGTGAGGAATTTAAAGGTTATTGAGTTTATCCTCCTCATTTTATACGTTAACAACATTTTTTTAAAATAACAAAGCATTTATTTAGTGCCTATAATGTGCTAGACACCAAGATAATATCTTTCCAAATACCTTATTTGAATCCTTACAACAATCTTGGGAGGTAGGTATAATTTCACATCCCCATTTTCCTGAGATAAACCGAGGTAAAGTGAATTGCTCAAGGTAGTAGTATCTCAGACCAACTCAGATCTTATTGACTCCAAGATTAGGGTTCTAGCCCCTCTGATAACAGAGTTGATTCTACTATATAACTTATAATTAGGCCTTGTAGTGGTAAACTAGGTCAAAAGGTATACATAGATAAGTAATTTACTTTTGGCATACTTCCACTTTGCTTTCTGGAATGTATCAACCAATTCACAATTCTACCAAGAATGAATTAATATGTCTTTTTTTTTCCTATAGCCCTTTCAACATTTTTCATTTTTGTCAACTTGCCAATCTGGTAGAAATGGAAGAGAGCTTCAGAATTGCTTAAATTTCTATTTTCTATAATGATTTATAGTATGTTTTTGTTCAAAATAATTATAGACACTAAATTTTTCTCTTAGAAGATGACTATCAATTGGGAAGTGGCTCTTATTCTTATAAATTTTAATCATATTGATGTGTATATTAGGACCCATCCATGATCTATTTATCTATCTATTCATCTATCTACCTATCATCTTGAAAAAAGTAACCTTATTCTTTCTTCAAAGATCCCCCTCCCACAAGTTACCTGTTTTGGTAAGATTTCATCATTTCTATGAAGACCTATAATTTAATAGTGTTAGAGTTGTAAAGGCCCTCAGATCATTGTTTCTTGGTCTTAACATTTATCTTTGTTTTCAGGAGAGACCAAGTAATCTTTTAAATTCAATAATCCACATTATTCAAATGTGTGAATTAAAAAAGAAAACAATGCAATCTTATTTGTTTTCATCAACCATTGAATACTAGACCAGAACTGCTAGTTTAAGTTAATCTTCCAATCTAACAAAAAAAATCCTCAAACTAGAGTTTATTTTCAAAACAACTGTGAATGAATTACTTTTTAGATACTTTCATATCTCTTTGGGTACAATTAATTACCAAGTCCACTGTTTCTTCTGACTGCAGGTTACAGTACACGGAAGGTACTTTAATCCAATTTAATTAAGAACATCTCCCCCAAAAAGCAAGAAGATTTACAATCCAAGTTACAACCATTAAATTGAAAAGCACTCAAGGATTTCCTTATACAAAATACTTTTGATCTTCCCCACTCATCCATGGGGCAGGCTGATATCTTTGGCACCATTTTTAGGAGAGGCCAAGAGACACAGAAATGGTGATAAATTGAGCACTGTGTACAAGGCTGCCCCCTTTCCTTCCCATTTCTGGTCAGCAGATTTGAAAACACAAAATAAAAAGTTTTTGTTTGGCCCAGTTCTTCATTCTACCTGGCCATACACACACCCATACTCTGTGTCTGGGACATGCACATACATACATGCATGCATACATACATACATACATACATACATACGCACATGGATATGTATATACACAGAGAAAAATGTTGCCCAGCCGTAGATAGAAGCATTTTAGAATAGCTTGATTTCTTCTTTAAACAGAGAAACATTAGTGTCTTCTATTTGTCAAGAACTCTGTTGGTTCTGGACCACATGAATAAAAAACCCTATTATTCTCCTTCAGGAGCTTGTATTCTATTGGGTAAGGGGAGATGACAACATGTACACATGTTACAAAATATGTCCAAGTTAAATACAAGTAGATTTATATATATATATACATATATATATATATATAAAACCTTGTTTATGTGTATATATATATGGTAACTACAAGGTCCGTTGGATAGAGTTAGAATCAGGAAGATCTCATTTCAATTCTGGCATCAGATACTTATTAGCTGTATGACTTTGGGGAAGTAGCTTAACCTTATTTCTTTCAGTTTCCTGCATTATAAAATCAACTGGGGAAGGACATAGCTAACCACTTCAGTATCTTTGCCAAGAAAGCCCCAAATGGGCTCCCAAAGAATGAGACATGCTAAACAATTGAACAACAATGCCAACAACATACGTGTATGTACACATATATACCTACATATATCTATATGGTAAATGCAAATATTTGGAAGGAAGAATGGAGAGGAATGCTAGAACTAGTTCCAATCTGTCCAAGAGACTGGTATATTTTTAGTATGTGTATATTAAGCTGAGAAATCAGCAAACATTTGGAATCAGGCCTTGATTTATTGTTTTATTGATTGTCTAAACTTTAGAAAGTAATGGAAAAATGTTATTAATTCAGATGAAATTTAAAACTGTGTTGTGTCTTCTTCCCTCCCTCACAACCTAAGAACCAGTTATTAAAACACATTACCACCATACTACTGAATAGCTAAAGGGAAATTTCATCATTCTAACCACTAAAGGAGAATGTGACTTGAAATTCTCTATCTTCTTTTCTCACTCCCCTGATACTGGTTGAAGGGGAAAGCTAAACCCCAGGGAGTAACTGGAGCATAATGACAATTAAGAGACTCCCTAGTGATTTGAGGACTTGACATCTCTCAGCTGGACAGTGTAGATAGTAAGATCTAAAAACCAGTACTTAAAAGTTACCTTCCTCTAAAATATATTCCTTTCCAGGCTTCCACTAAGCCAAGTTATTTCTACCTTTGGAGATTCATTCCCTAGTGTTCTTTTCTCCAGGTGTCCACTTTTTAAATGCAAATATCTCTGAGGGAGAGAGTAATAGATTAAACTATTAACACATTATAGTAAGTAGGTTGATCTGGGGTTTAGCAAATTAATGGTTTAGAAAGGCCCTAAAGAAATCCGATGCACCCAGAAGGACTAGTAAAATTTAATTTTGTTTGGGAGCTTAGAAACCTGAGAAAGTTGCAAGAAGAGAAGGTGAGGACCTGACTGTAATTCAAATATTCAGTTCATAATTCTACCTAAGACAACCTTGTCCTCTAAATTAAAAATTTGAGAGCTGTAAGTAGTTTGTAATTTTTCAGTTGTTGAAAAAAGGCAATTCCCATGTGTTTTGGTTAAACAAACAAACAAAAGTAGGAATGGTATTCGACTTGTGATAGCTTGCCTATAATAAATGTGAAGATCTATTTAATAAAACCTACACTTTAGGAGACTCTCTTAATATATTCATTCAAAAATATCTAGTCATTCAAAATATTTCTTAAACATTTTCTGATTACATGGCAGGCTGAGTCTTTTGTTTCTTTTTATTATTTCATATTTTTATTTATCTTTAGAATTTTCCCATTCCATAACTTTATAATTTAAAATATATAATCATAGAAAGAGAAAATCCACTTAAAATCACCTTAGACAATATACAACATTTAGAAATCTATTTGCCAAGACAAACAAAAAAATTCCATGAAGAAAACTTCAAAACACTTTCCACACAATTAAAACTAGATCTAAATAATTAGAAAATCATTAATTGTTCATGGGTAGGATGAACTAATATAATAAACATAACAATCCTACCCAGATTAATTTAGATATGCCATACTTATCAACTACTAAAAACATTTTTATAGAATTAGAAAAAATTATAACAAATTTAGTCTGGAAGGACAAAAGATCAAGAAAATCAAGGGAACTAATGAAAAAAAATGTGAAGGAAGGTGGCCTTGCAGTACCAGATCTTAAACTGTACTTATAAAGCAGTGATCATCAAAACAATATGGTACAGGCTAAGAGACAGAAGGGTTGATTTATGGTATAGACCTGATGTAAATACCTCAGCAAGATAGTGTAAGAAATTTGCTAAGAGCCTACCTTTTGGGAGAAGAACCCACTATCTGACAAAAACTACTAGGAAAGTTGGAAATCAGTATGGGGGAGATTAGGTTTAGATCAATATCTCACACCCTATACCAAGATAAATTCAAAGTGGGTAAATGACTCAAATTTAAAGAGGGAAATTATAAGTAAATTAGGTGAACATAGAATAGTATACCTGTCAGATCTATGGAAAAGGAAAGAATTTAAGACAAATCAAAAGATATAGAATGTTACAAAATGTAATATGAATAATTTTGATTACATTAAATTAAAAAGTTTTTGTAAAAACAAAGCCAATGCAAATAAAATTAGAAGGGAAACAAGTTGGGGAATTTTTTTTAACAAAAACCTCTGACAAAGTTCTAATTTCTCAAATTTATAAGGAGCTAAGTCAGTTGTACAAAAAAATCAAGCCATTCCCAATTGATAAATGGGCAAGGGACATGAATAGGCAGTTTTCAGATAAAGAAATCAAAACTATCAATAAGCACATGAAAAAGTGTTCTAAATCTCTTATAATCAGAGAGCTGCAAATCAAAACAACTCTGAGGTACACCTAGCAGATTGGCTAATATGACAGCAAAGTAATAAATGCTGGAGGGGATGTGGCAAAATTTGGAGACTAATGTATTGCTGGAGGAGTTGTGATTTGATCCAATCATTCTGGAAGACAATTTGTAACTATACCCAAAGGGCTTTAAAACACTGCCTGCCCTTTGATCCAGCAATATTTCTGTTGGGCTTGTATCCCAAAGAGATAATAGGAAAAATATGTACAAAAATATTTATAGCTGTACTCTTTGTGGTGGCAAAAAGTTGGAGAATAAAGGGGGTAGTTTCAGCTTGTAAAGAATAGCTGTTTTGTTTGACCTATACAGTGTAGAAAAAAGGAGTAATGGATTATAAGCTCTAAAACACAAATAGGGATTCCATGATTCATTTTACACCATATGACATTTTTATCAACTACTTGAACTTGTAGGAATTGTTGTTGTTTTTCAGTTATTATAATCATGTCCAAAGTTTCATGACCCTATTCAGAGTTTTCTTGCGAAAGATATTGCAATGGTTTGCCATTTTCTTCTCCAGGTAATTTTACAGATGAGAAACTGAGTGAAACAGGGTTAAGTGACTTTCCCTGTATCACACAGCTAAAAAGTGTCCAAGGCTAGACTTGAACTCAGGAGGTGTCTTCCTGACTCCAAGTCTAACACTACATCTACTGTTCCACCCCCCTACCCACTCATAGGCAGATTAATTATGTTTTCATCTGACAGCAGGAATGAAGAAAGGAAACAGTCATTTATTTAACTCCATCTTTACAAATACTACTTCAATTGATCCTCACAAAAATCATGTGAAGTAGGTGCTATTATTACCACTGTTTTTACAGGGGAGGAAATTGAATTCCAAACAGATTAATTGCGTTTACAGGGGTCATATAGCTAGTAAGTATCTGAGATCAAATTTGAACTCAATTTTTCCTAATCCCAGGGCCAGTGCTCTAAGAAGCTGTGGCCATCTAGCTGGAAGCAATAGCTAACAAATAGAATGATAGAATTAATATCCACTAAAGGCACCCAGATGGCTCAATGGATAGACTGCTGAGCCTAGAGTCAGAAAGCCCTGAATTCAAATCTAGTTTCAGATATAAGCTGTGTGACTATGGATAAATCACTTACCTTTTATTTGCCTTAATCTACTGGAGAAGCAAATGGCAAACCATTCCAGTATTTTTGATAAGAAAATCCCATTCCCATTATTGGCATGCTATTGGCATATGCAGCGTCCAGAAGAATTAGACATGACTGAACAAATTAAGAACAAAGATCTATGTAAGGCAAAATATTGGACCTCGCTGAGTAATATGAAGTTTATTTGGTGAAATATAAAATCTTAAGCTTGGTTTCAAAGATTCACCCTTGGAATTATAAATGGTAGAGGTATAGCTAGATAGCAGTCTATCTGAAAAAGATCTGCTGATTTTGGATGATGTCAAACTTAATTTGTCAACAATATGATCTGGAAAAAGTGTTCTCTTAGCCGAGATTGCAAAAGATATGAAGTAGAGACATTATAGTCTCACTATTCCCTTGTCCTGCTGTGACCATACGTGGTCTCTCCTTGTTGGAAGTCTTCTAGGAAAGGTTATCCTTCTTAGAGGATAGATTAGGGAGGATTCTTGGTCAGTTGGTACTGGATAGAAAAGCGAAACAAAGAGAAAATAATATATTCTATTTTAGTAGCTATTTGAAATTTGCAAAGCTTTTGACACTTAGATTCTCTCATTAGCCCTAGATAGAATCTTAAATTCTTTGGTGTCCTGAAATTGTGATTCATTCCAAAGGAACCTTTACCAGAGTTCATTTAGTAATTCCATAAACTACAACCATTTTAGAAGTGAAGAAGTTGTAGCCCAGAGCTATTTAGGCAGTTAGGTGACAACAGATAAAGTGTTAGACTCGGGCTCAGGAAGATCTGAGTTCAAATCTTGAATTTCATATATAACTAAATAAAGTACCTTGGACAAGATACTTAACCACTCTGTGATTAAGTTTCTTTATCTGCAAAATGAGAATAATAATAATAGCACCTACATCAAAGGGCCAATGTGAGGATGAAATGAGAAAACATATATAAAGAAAGCACCTTGCAAATGTTAAAGCACTTTGTGAAAGCTAAATAAGCTAGATATGTAGCCTGCAAAGGGTAGGTAGCCAGATGTACCAAAGAGACAATAAGATGCAGTTGGATAGGCTTGGGATTCACAAAGCATAGATGTGTAAATTTGATTGTCACAGCCTCTTGGGGACTTAATTTCCCAGTCTGGATTTGGATTGGAGAATATCTAAACTACTTTAAGCATTGCGATCCTTGACATGAATTAATTTTCTTCATGATCAGTTTTTAAAATCACTAGCTAAATATATAAATAAGTATATTAAAATAGTAAAATATAAATTGCATGCATGTAATTTTTTTCAAGACAAAGCTAGCTAATATGTTGAATGATATAATCAATAGTCATAACGTACAAAGCAGACTAGAATGGTTGGTTCAGTTTTTTATTAAAATAAAAAAAAAAAGTTCTACTGGGATTAAAGAAATCAACCAATCCAGTGTGTGGGAAAGAATCAAAACAAAATTCTTGTGTGAAAAATTTAAAAAGATCTAAAGGGTTTCATATGAATAACATTTATTTAATTTGACATTATCATAGATTTAGAGATGGAAGGAAACTCAGAAGTCATATAGTTAAATCCACTAATTTTAAAGATGCTGAAAAGGAAATCCAGGGAATTTAAATGAATCATCCATGATTATAAAGGTATTAAGGAGTAGGGTAGCAGGGTATCAAACTACCATATGACATGGGACTTGATCCCAAGTCCATCACTTATAGGATCATAGTCACAATTCCATATTGTAATCATCAGTGTGATATAATAACACCAAAATGGTTAATTTGGAGTATCACAAGGGAATTTCTACATATAAATGCTTTTGAAAAAAATATATATCTAAGATTCCTTCTGACTTTCAGAATCTACATCTTTCTCTTTTAAACCCTAACTTTCTATATTAGAATCAGTGCTATGTGTTGGTTCTAAGGCAAAAGAAAGATATAGGCTAAGGAATGGAGGTTAAATGACTTGCCCAGGTTCACACAGGTAGAAAGTGTCTGAGGTCAAATTTGAACCCACAACCTCCTATATATAGACCTGGCTTTCAATCCAGTGAGTCACCTAACTTCCACCTCTTCAATACATACTTGATCCACCTTATGCATATGTTTCTAAAGAGGCAGAATGATGGTGTGGAGCTGATCAGATCTAGTTCATGACAGCTAGGCTAAAAAATTCTATCTCTAGTGAATGTTGGTTTTATCTTCCTGAACAAACCATTCAGCCTCTCCATGCCCTAGGTAATAATTCTATAAGCTTATAGTTAGAATCAAACTGCATTGGTAGAGGGGTTATAATCATCGGGAGTTCCAGCAGCAGTGAAATCACAAGTCTAGTTTCATCCCATGATATATCTAACATACACATATACTTTTCACTGGATTGACCCCAGAATGATGAATTTTTTGATCATGGAAATTCTTAGAAAGCTTTTAGTCTATCACAGAGAGATTACAATCTAAATCAATGGTGGAGGGATCCACAATGAAGTTGTAAGTCATTAAATATTACAGGAAATATATATATATATATATATATATATATAAATACACACACATAAATTTTAGAACCACGATAGATATATGAAAGTAAAGTATTGTTTGTGAATTATGCATCTGTTGCATGTACAATCTAAATATATATATATATATGCATATATATGTATGTATTTTATTTCCTTCAAAATACAAGCTTTATCAGGTCTTTCTTCTTCAAAATAATCAAGAGAGGAAAAGATTTTGGAGAGTAGGCTAGAGTGAAAATTAGCAGCAGGTGTTATGTATGTATAAAGGCACTGAGTATAGTAATGCCATCTGTGCATGTCTAATCCCAGCCAATATCTTTTTCTCCACTCTTATGAAAGACTGGAAGATTTGATATGACTTCAAAGTAACTATTATAAGTAATAGTTAATCCTTATGGAGATGAAATTAAAATTCTAATTTTAAGTAATTAAATTATATATATACACATACATACCCACATAACCTGCAGAATAAGTTTTCAATATTATATAATTTTAAATGTTTCATTTTATTTTGGACTGTCAGACTTTTGTTTCCATATAGATGGAGGGCAGTATAAGAGAGGACAGTTTTGTTATTCATAACTGAGTGCCAGTATGTAGGAGGTACTATAGTCATGGGAATAAATTGCGTCTCCCTCTGCTGGCTGCCTGGTATATTTCTATTATATCAAAGCTTTGATGATGTGAATAAAAATATAATTCATATGGCCATATCCATTTGAAGCATCTGAAATATTCTATCTATCTTTAGTTAGATCTTTATTTTGGCACTCCATTTCCTATTTTGCCTATTCAGTTTACTTATTCAGAATAGTATTTAAAATGAGTAAATTAAATAGCACATATATTTGTCATACTTATTTAGGTCTTGCTATGTTTAGGGAGGGAAAGTTATTTTACTACTAAAAAAAGCAGTAAGAAATGATTGCTATTATATATGTGAATTTTCATTTTTCTGAGGGATGGATTCCTTCATCTATAAAATAGAGGCAATGATACTTATACCACCAATTTTATTTTTAATTGAAAAATTTTATTTGAATAATTTAGAATATTTTCCATGGTTACATGATTCTTTATACTACTATTTCAAGGGTCGTCAGGAATCAGTGTTGCCCATTATAAATCTTCTTAAGTGTTATATATTTGTATAGCTAGATATAACCTATTCTAAAGAACCACTCTAGAAATAACACTAATCTCTATAAAACTGAAGCTGAGGATCATGTAAGAGGTATTGGAGAAACAAAAGGTGGACACAAGTTACCTCCAGGAATCCTGAAGGAGTACTATAAAGGATGGAATCCAAGAAAATGTTTGAAAATAAGATTGACTGGTCATGTGGTAAGGTAAACCAAGGGATAAATCAATAATAACTCATGTGCTCTTTTGGATCTCAATGATGCCAAAAGAATGTGAGGATGGCTCCAGAATATTGGGTAGATATCCTGTGACAAATTTATGTGGAAAAAATGAATTAATGAATTAGTTAAAGATTCTTACTCTATGCAAGGATCTGTGCTAAGTGATATAGATAGATAGAAAAGAAAGATAGTACCTGCTCTCAAAGAACCCACATTATAATGGGGAATGACAACATATGTTCTACATGTGTAGGTTAATGCTGCAGGTTAGTTGGAAAAGACCTGTGAACCTTAGTTTGCAGTAGCAAAATAAATGCCATTTCCTTTCATTTAATGTTATTTCTACCAATAAAATAATGATGTCTTAGATACTGAATCATTTAATAATGTCTTTTTAATGGCACGAAATTTATTTTTTTTTTCAGTGTTTCTATCTGTAGCACCAACAGGGGGAAATTGAGAGTTTTTTCTCCACAGGCGGAGTTTCCCAGAAAGATATCTGAGGACACTGGGATGGAATGATTGTTATTACTCGAGCTTTTGAGTTTGGGATCCTTGGCTCTCTCCTTTAATATCTAAGAGGAGATGGTACATATTGCCAAGAATGTTGCTCTGGGAGGGTGGTCTGATCTACTACTCCTATGAGGTCTGTGTCCATCTGCCTGCTGGTGGAAGTGAATTAGCATTTGTGGCAGGTCATAATGAGGAGGGTGGGTCCTTTCTCTGCCACATAGATGACAAGGAGAAACATTGCAAAAATGGGCAGGTGTAGCTAGGTTTCAATAATGGAATATCATAAAAATCAAATCCCATAAAATCTTGGAGTTGTTTGTCCTTCATTTTTGAAAAGGATCAGTGACATCATAGTTGACTCTTCATTTATGCATGAGTTGGATTTAAGTGAGGTGGAGTTGAACAAAATTATTATCTTCACTCTCTTTTCCATCTAAGACCAGTGGCAAGTCAAAAAAAGCTAGAATACCAGGCCATGGCCAGGATATAGTAGATGACTTTGTCATCTAACATTTTTGACCAAGCTCTAAGTGCTCCACAATGCCTGCTTCAGCTACCTTAATGGCCAGTTGAAACAAATTGTTCTCATCCATCTACTCCACCAGGGGAAATCTTCACATGTTTGGGTGGACACTTCTATGAACTTGCCTATGGTTTTGTGTCCCATCAGTTACTCTTAATTTAACCCAGCTGCCTAGATCTTTTATTGGTGTGTGGCTGCTGTGCAGACTTTAGCTTCTTGGAGGCACAGTTGGAGCTGAGTGCCAAATAGATACCAAATGTGGACGAACCCCTTGATCACATGTACTCCTCCAAATCTTAAAGTATTAATCAATATGATGCTGATTGTGGCTCATGTAAAATAATAGTATCAGAGAGTTTCTGGAGATTTAGGAAAATTAAATGAGTTGTCCATGTTTACAGATAAAACATTTCAGAGGATTTTATAGGACATGGAGTCAATAAGACCAAGATTTAAAGCCTTCCTCTGAAACACTACACTGCCTCTCCTATACTATATACCTATTCATACAAACATATACATACACATGTACCCACTAAGAACTACTTTACTACTTTCCTGCCCTCCCATACATCAATTTAGTCACTCACTTGGGGCATTAAGAACATTTTTTCTTTCATTATAAATTTGTTTATTTGTTACATTAAATTTTCCAGGTAACTTCTTCCCTCTTAATCCTCTCCACACCAAAGAAGTCGTCATTTAATAAATATATATATATATAAAACTATGTCCTGTTTGTATTTATTATTTCTTTTTCTGAAAGTAAACTCATGCAAGTCATTCTTCAAAAATATTTCTTTTGCTATATATACATACATAATATTCTCCTGATTCTTCTCATTTCATCCTTCATAACTTCATGTAAATCTTTCTGTATTTAAAAAAACACACTCATCATTTCTTACAGCATGGAAATATTTCATCACAATCATAGGCCACACATTATTTATACATTCTGTAATTGATGAGTATCCCCTCAATTTCCCAGTTCTTTGCCACCATAAAGATAGATGCTATAAATAGTTTAGAAACTCTAAGTTCATTTCTTTTTTCTCTGATAACTTTAGAAAATAAACCCAATAGTGGTATTTCTGGATATTTCTAAAGACAATTTTTTAGCACAAGAAGAAACCTATTTTTCATAGATATATATTTGTATATATAATACATATATATTTTGTACATGAATATGACTCAAATTGAATTATTTTTTGAGATTTTCCTTGGAAAAAGTGATCTGACTATTATCTTCATTTAAATGTTTGAAGCACTTATATTACACTGGATCTATGGGGAAGAATGTAGCATCTAAGGGATCTTGTTTTAGAAGCTTTTACAAGATATCAGCAAACAATTACTAGAGTAATACCTATGAGGGAACACAAATGATATGATGTCAAATTTGTAAACTCCATATATTAAACACTCAAATTCTGTGCTTTCAGGAGAAATTATTTTTAAGGAGAGGAGAGCTTTAGGATACACAGGGGAGACATTTACAGCTCTCCAAGCTCATCAGATGCAGGATGAACAAACTTGAATTTTAAAATAAACAGAAAAAATAGCTTCTTATCACAGTACTGAACATTACAATAACATTGTAAAATATCATATTAAGTCAGGAACATTTCTTGAAAAATATAGTGTCTTTTTGCTATGTAAGTTTCCATATTTCTAATAAAACAAAATACAAAAGTGAATTGAAAAACAAAAAAAATTAAATTCTAGGTAAAAGTAGAATAAAATTTTCTGAAATGATGTGATTCAAAAATTTTAGAATATAGTGAATTCAAATTTATAGTATACTTCAATGAGGAATGTCACCAAAATAAAATGCAGGTGGACAACCTCATGGGGTAGGGTATGGCTAACAGTACCAAATACTTTATTAGGAAAGGATGCTACCTAAAACAGCTTAAGTTTTGAGACAGTAATGAATGAATGAACTATATGTCATCTACTAAAATGTAAACATTTAAATAGCAAGTTATGGAGAATTCTTCAACTGATATGAATTACTTGCTACTTTGTGCTGAGGATTTTTTGGAATTCCAAATTTGTGTAACATGATTAATTCATACAGATATTCTTATGAATCTTTGGAATCAGTGTAGGAATATCATACAGTTCAATCTGGTAACCAGAGTCTCTGGTATTAAGAGACCCAGAAATAGTCATAAATCAAATATCAAAAATTTTAATTAAGTGAGAATAGCAGAGCATGCAGAAAAATATAATTATTATCACTCTTAGCCCATGAGCAAATTAGTATCACTTGACCAAAATTCACCAAACCAGTGGCTAATAATGTAGAGCCTTCTCCACATGAAAACTTCTGGAAATTCAGTGCTTAAAGCAAGGAACAAGTTTAGGCATTGCTGTTACAAGACATGTATTACACATGAAAGCTTTTTTTCTGCTTGAATCCACATAGCTCTGTTTCCTAATAGTTGATGATAACTAAGGCCTTGCTACTTATGCACTGGCGCACCCATAGCTCTGATTTCCAAGCAGCCATGTTGCCTGTCCACTCCACTCATAAAAAGGTTTGGAAGCTCTCCATGGTCCTGCCTCTGCTACACTTTGACTCTTGCTGCCATCTGCTGAAACTCTTCTACTGTTTCTGCTGCCTTAAGAACTAGTACTTCAAGATGTACTTATTGCTCTTGTAGCAGGAGACTGCCTTTACCACATTTCAATTTAGTTCTTATCCTTGCAGTTCAGCTTGGCTGATACATAAAAGGATTACTAGTCAGACATCTGTAATACCTCCATTCAATTGTCCTCTGCAGCAGAGTCCCAAGCATTTTCTCCAACTAAGTCTGGGTGACTGAATTTCCTTCACTTCTTCACCCCAGGCAAAGGCAATATTCCTCACATATTGATAATACTTCCTCTTAAGCCTTTCTGTAATTGAGGTTTTAAAAACCTTTGCTTTTACAATTTTTATTATTTACTAACTCATGCAAATTGCTTTTAAACATTAAAGTCCAAGAAGCCACTAGAAATATTGGAGAAGGGGGGATAAAAGCTAGTGTTCTTTGTAAGCATGTTGTCATGGCAAATCTCCATGTAAACCTGAAATTTGTATATTTAATCACAGAAATCCCATATTAGTAATATAGATTACTATACAAATTTTGATGTATATGAAAGCTTTCTTTTAGTTACTGGAGGATATAGTAGTGGAATTTCTTGGTTAAAGAGTATGGGGTTATTTGGTTTTATACAATTCAAACTAGTTTCTATTTGAACAAATTCACAACTTAACCAAAAATATATTAGTGTGCCTGTGTTTCTAAAACCCTTATAATACTGACTATTCTCACCTTTTGTCATCATTGCCAATATGCTAGATGAAACCTCAAAGTCATTCTAATTTAAATTTTATCTAAATATGTCATTTGAAACACTTTAAAATATAATTATTAATAGTTTGTAATTCTTTTGATAATTTTATATGTCATTGGGCTGCTTATTTGTTAAGGAATGGCTTTTAGTCCTGTATATTTCCATTATTCTCTCTCTTTCTCTCTGTGAAATATGTAAATTGTGATAGAAAGATGGTCCTAGTCAAATGCTTATCTTTCCTAATTGTGCTAATTTTGTTCATTCAGATTTTTTTTTAGTTTCATGTAATTAAATTATATATATTGTAGATACCTAAATCTTAAATATATCCAAAAAAGTCTGTGAAACTATATCTATTTCAGTTTCTTTGTAGAATGACTTCAACATGACCTATTTGATCAAATGATCTAGACACTGTCATTTCTGAATTCTTAATAGGAAATTCATTGTTGAATTTTTTCTTTCACCTTCAGTCTCTCCCTTTTCATTGACTCATTGTGTTCTACCTATATGTGTGCTCAGCCAGCCACAATTAAAAACAAAAACAAGGACCAAAAATTACCTTTATAGAACTCTTTGTGTTTAGACATGGAGTTAGAAAGGGATGAGATCAAATTCTTCCCTTGACATGTTGTAGCTGTATGGGGTATGACAAAGCAGCCACTGAGAGTCTCAGCAGTCTGAGAGTCTGGTGACTATTTTAAACCCTTCTTTAAAACCTTAAGTACATGCTATGCAGCCCATAGGAATGGACACCTGCATGGTGATATAATAAGTAAGGGCCTAAGACACCTCTAGCCCACTCTCATTTAGAAGAGTGGTTCTTATGCAAGCTGCCTATAAAAATAGCAGGCAGTTTGATGTTGTTGCCTAGTACACAGGACACAATTTTGCCCAAGGTATTATAATAATTATTTTTATTGTTTTACTGCATTTGCCTTCTTTACTAGGCTGAAGTCCTAATCAAGATTTCTTTCAACAGTAACCACAGGAAAGTATCTTAAAATCTCTAATTCTTATATTTCTTATCTGTAAAACTACTAGTACTCATAGTACCTTCCTTATATGTTCTTGGGAAGATCAAATGAGAAATTAAAATTCTTTGTAAACATTAAAGATATAAACATATGTGCACACATCCATATATGTGTGGATATTAATATTATCATTCTGTCCATCTAAATTCATAGTAATTTTTCTCTTTTCCTTCATGCCCCTTCTTCCTGATAAAAAAGTCCCTGTCTGAATGATCTGCTTCCCAGTCACCCAATCCTCTTAACATACCAAAAAATAGAAATTCACAGAGCCTATTTAGAAGTAACAAGATAGTAGTCATTCTAAAGATGGGCCAGAATTATTAATCCTTCAACAAAAATGTAACTTCCATCCACTGTCCCTACCTTTGCTTCCTAGGCTTAAAAACATGTCCAATCCTCTTAATGATAAAATATCTCAAATATTTGCAAGTGGCTATCATGTGCCACTTGAGTTAGCTGCAGTATAACCATGCCCAGTTCATCCAAATAATCCATGCATGGCATAAATCCAAGAACTTTCACTATGATAATTAGCCTTCCCTATCAAATCTCCAGTTTTCCAGTGCCCTTCCTGAAATGTAGTGCCTCAAATTGAACAAAGTGGTTTAAATAAGTTCTGATTAGGACAGAATAAACAACTTCTACCAAACCACTTCCCAGCCATTTTCAAAATCTGTCTCTTACTTTGTGGCCCTCCTTTTCCTAATGGAATTTAGATTCTGGGCCCTGGGACTGAGGGCTGATAGGTAAATGTTTACGTTCTATTACCCTAAATCAAATAACTATACCACTTTCTAGCTAGCTCTAAACAACATCACAACGCAGATGCCTTCATATTCCTGCCTTTCTAACTCTCCCCACCCCATATATATTGTCTTACAATTAGAATGAAAGCTCCTTAAGGGCAGGCACTATCTTCCTTGCTTCTTTCTGTGTCCTTAGGGCTAAGCACAATTTATGGAACATAGGGTTTAATAAATGCTTTTCAATTCATTCATTCCTTAATCCTGTAGTTTCTGCCTTTCTTAATGAACTTGAGATCACATTGTTTTCTAGCTTCCTTCCTATTCAACCTACAGCTCTCTCAAAGATCATGAATGACCTTCTCATACTCCAATCCAACGACTTTTTCTCAGTTCTCATCATCCTCAACTGCTCTGTCATAGCTGACATTCAGTGTACCATTTTGTCATTCAAGAGTGAAAATCTCCTTTGAATTGAGACAACACATGCTTGTGATTCACCTCATATTCCAATAACTGATCCTTTTTAATCCCTACCTACCAGACTGTAAGCTCTCCAGGCTCCAATTTCTCTCAGTGCCTGGCTCAAGCTTTTAATACATTCTTATGGAATTAAATTTCTTTAAAGCCACTTAGTAAAGCTAAATAGTTGCTTAAATTTAAATTCTGTGTTCACAAGCTCTTAATTTCTACCACTACCTTCCACTTCTGCTTCACAATAGGCATGCATTCTTGCAAGGACTATCTTCGGGGAAGCAACAACTAAGAACAAAAAACACAAACCAATCCCAGACTGATTAACTAACCTATGGAAGGGCTTATCATTACCTAAGGCAACATCAATGTCAAGAGACTAGAAGTGAATCAAGTGAATCAATGAATCAAGTGGTAATATTATTAATATTATTTTTAAAACAGTGAGATTGTTATACTAGCCTTGAGATACTGAGGACTCCTGTTTTAAATATCTCTGGTATATGTTCAGACTAAAGGGATGGAAGTAAAAGTGAAAGACTATGTGATATGGAAAAAAAATCAGTTCATTTACTTATGTCTTTAGTTCCTGATCTGTAAAATGGGAGGGCTAGACTAATTGCCTTTTAAGTATTTAAGCCTATGGTTTTTTTTAATCCCTTCATTTTTCCTATGACATAAATCCAGAGTGATTTCTTTCAGCTCTGTTGTTGCAATTCAGCTTATTTTACTCTATTAGTAAAGATAAAGCAGAAAGGAGAAGGAGAAAAAGAAATTAAGAATAATAATCGTAATAATAACTAGTATTTATATAGCCACTTCTATGTACCAGGTACTCTGGTAATCACTTTAAAGTATTATTTTATTCTGTCCACTCAACAACCTTTAAAAGTAGGTACTATTATTATCCCCATTTTAAAATTGAGGAAATCAAAGCAGACAGAAATTTAGTGACTTGTCAAGTCCCACAGCTAGTAATGTCCAAGGCCTTATTTGAACTCAGGTCTTCTTAATTCTAGGCCCAGAGCTCTATCCACTCTACCATTAGCTTCCCTCTGAATTTATTTACTATAAATATTAGTGACTAATTATATTAGGCTATTGACACAATGAGCATTAGGTAATAGAGTAGTAAAATCACAATAAAACAAAACAAAGTATTTTCAGATTTAAATTATACATGCCAGAGACACAAAACTAACAGATGACATTTACTATGTTGCCACAAAATTAATATATACATTTACACTTTTCCCAAGGAGCAAAACTAATAGCAATAGATGAAAACTACAGGGTTTGGGATTTTGGCTCAACAGGCAGAAAACTTCTTAAAAATTAAAACAATTCAAACAAAGAATGAGCTGCCCCGAAAAGCAGAGAAGTCCCTCTTATTTGTGTTTGTCAACCGAAACTTGGATGACTACTCATTTGAAATGTTGTCGTGTGTTTCCTTTGTCAGTAACAAATAACTAAATGGCTTCTGGGATCCTTACCAACACTGACATTTCCGTAAGGGAGGGATGGACTAGAAAATAAAGCAAAACACATTGAACATTTCTCAAGTAACTCCATCCAATGAAGATGCCCAATAGAAGATGTTGTTCCTTATTGCAGGAATTCTTTTTCTCTTATCTTGATATGTCATTCCAACTGTTTTGCAGGAATTACACTCTAAAGTATTCTGTGTTGGATCAGGAACAAGACCCATTGCACTAGGAAAAAACAAAACAAAACAAAACACAAGTTTCAGAGTAAAAAAAAAATATATCTCTTCTTGGGTCCTTCACTAAATCTTTGTGATATTTTGGTCAAGTCATAGTTTCCTTGGAACATCTTCTTCGTTATTAAATAAGATTGGATTCAATGATCTCTGAGATCTCTTCTTGGCATCTAGGTGGTATGATGGATAGAGTGCTTGTCCAGGAGTCTGAAAGTCTCATCTTTCTGAGTTAAACCTATCCTGAGACACTTATTAGCTCAGGGACCCTGAGAAAGTCACTTCACATTTTTTGCCTCAATTTTCTTGTCTATAAAATGAACAGGAGAAAGAAATGGCAAACTACTTCAGTATCTTTGTGAAGTAAACCAAAAGACTTGGACTTAATTAAAAACAACTGAACAACAAAAAGGTCTTTCCAAGAGTCTATTTCTGTGAATTATTCTATATTCTTCCCTCCAGAAATCCAGTACAATGTAATGGCCACAGTATTCAGAATAAATGTCTTAATGATGATGATTGAAGATGTAAACTTTTCTTGTTTGAATTATGCATTCTTTGACATGTAACCAAGCCTCATTTCACTCTTGTGAATGAAGATGAGGCATATGGAATGTCTTGAAAGTCCGAAAATGTAGAGATGTGGTAGATTGTGGAGAATATTATTTGTAGAAATGATCTGTTATAGGATATTAAAGAAAAAGATCCTCTCTCCATGGTTTCTAAGCTCTGGAGCACAAAAAACAATTTCTTTTGGATATTTGTACAGGTCTTGACTGAGGAGGGCTTATAGTCCCAAAAGGAGTGTGTGTGTGCATATTTAATCTGCACTGATTCATATACTGTGCTAATAGGAATAAGATAAAAGGTTAATTAGTACTCCCAATGAAATTCAATTGCACAGCATGAGTGTCTCATGAATCAAGAACTTTCCCAACTATATGACTAAGATGTGCACTAGAGCTGCAAAAATGCCCAGATTTCATTAATGTGGGTTTCTTCTATTTAAAATTTAGAGCCACAGGAGCATAATGGCATGAATCTTCAATACTGCACCTGCATTTTAGTGCTCTTATTTTTGGCTGGCACAAACACATGGGTGTAATTATACAGGTGCAGTGAAAGCATTGTTTTGCAATAAACAAACTTACAGATTCATTGGCCACTGAGCCCACTGGAAATTTGGACATCTCAAATGGGGTAAAACACCTCATGTATAGTCACTTAAGAGAATTTGTGTTTCAAAGTCATTCATACATATATCTGTGCAATGAAGCTAATAAAATCACTTTCCTTGGGAACTGATAATTTCTGTGGGCAGAGATACATAGGATAACAGGGGCCACAAAAATGTATGAGATATATAAAATATTTAAGTAATTAGAAGTGGGGAAGATTTTTATCTAAAGCTAAATTATTGCCAGATTAAATAATGCCCCACATTGTGTAGTATCATTATAACACTGACTAAATATTATATTGGATAAGGACATCAGGAATTTCTCAACATATTTAAAATTCAATGCTTACAGTTATGTAAAAATAGAAATATGGGTAGAAGAGATAAAGGGAGCATGTGGACAATTTAGCACAGTGCATAGAATATAATGAGTGTTTACTCATTATATGAGTTTGTTGATGGAAAACTGTCTGCACTGATCCTATGAAAAATTAGAACTCTTTTTCAGTTTAGTTTATTTTTGCACCAAAATGCTTCAGGATCTCCATTTAATATCTTAAAAGGATCACTTGAAGGAACTAGGGATATTTAATTTAGAAAAGGGAAGGCTTAGGTGGGTCATATAGTCTGTCTTTAAATATTTAAAGGGTGGTTATCAAGTTGAGAGATTAAACTTTAGATGAGGTGGTTTTACTCCTTACTAAGGCTAATTCCTCTACCTGCTCAAGCAATTCCATTTCTTTCTGTCTCCTTCAATAAATTATCTCCTCTGTCATCCCCACCCTATCATTTATTTTCAATTTCTCTAAGTCCATTTGTTGCTTTCCTAATGCATGCAAAAATGCCCATTTACACCCCATTCTAAAACCCTTTACTAAATCCTTCCATCCTTACTCTAAACCTATATATTTTCATCCCTTTTAGCTAAACTCTTTGAAAAGTCCACCTGCAATAAGTTCCTCCACATTCTCTATTCTGATCCTTACAATCTGTCTTCCAGCTTTATCATTCCACCACAGCTACTCTGTCCAAAGTTACCAAAGATCTTCTACTTGCTGAATCCAATGACCTTTTCTCAATCCTCTTTCTCCTCAACCTCTCTGTACTCTTTGACACTATCACCTTCTCCTACTTTGATATTTCTAAATTTTTAGGAAACTCCTTTCTCCTGGTTTTCCTCCAACCTCTCCTACCTTTTCTTCTCAGTATCTTTTGCTGGATCCTCATCTGGACCACACTCTCTAACTGGAGGACTCGCAGAGGTTTCTGTCCTGGACTTCCCTCTCCTCTCCCTCTATACATCATTACTTTGCACTCTAATCTGCTCCTGTAGATTTGATTATAACCTTTATTTTGATGATTTTCAAATCTATCTAGTCTACCTCAATCTCTCTTGTGACTTCCATCCCTGTATCTCAAACTTCCTTTCAGACATAACAGTGTATCCAAATTGGAATTCATTATCCTACTCTTTGAATCTCCCCCCTCCTTACTTTCCTTCTTATTGTTGAGGAATACAGTTATAGTTTCCCCAGCTCTTTGACTATTCACTTTCTCTCACTCCACCTCCCAAATTCAATCTGTTGCCTGTCAGTTAGTTTCATCTGGGCCATCATCTCTTGAATACAATCCTTTCTTTCTTCTGACATTGCCACCACCTTGTTAACAGTCCCTCATCAATTTACTACTGAGCTATTCCAAATGACTCCTTGTATGTCTACTTGCCTCAAGTCTTTCCCTACTGTATCACATCTTCAACCAGTCACTAATGTGATTTTCTGGAAGGGGAGGTTCAACATATCACCCCCTGCTCCCAATCAATAAATTGCAGTGTCTCCCTATTCCTCCTGGAATCAAATATAAAATTCTCTGCTTGGCATTCAAAGTCCTTCATAACCTAATCCTCTTCTACATTTCTTATATCTTACTCCCCATAATATACTCTTTGAACTAGGGTCACTGGCTTCCTTGCTTTTTCAGGAAATTAAAAAAAGAACACTTCAGAACTATGAGCATTTTCTCTCATTGTCCCCAATGCCTGACATGCTTTTACTTCTCGTTTCCATCTGCTCTCTTCCTTTGTCCTAACTAAAACCTCATATTCTAGAGAAACTAAAAAACTAAAAAAAAAACCCTCTCAATTTCTCAATTCCACTATCTTCACTCTGTTCATTATTTTCTGTTTATCTTATATTTATATATATATATATATATGTGTGTGTGTGTGTGTGTGTGTGTGTGTGTGTGTGTGTGTAAATATTATTTGTACATATTTGGCTCCCCCCTCCCCCATTAAATGTTTAGATCTTTGACAGTAAGGGATGTCTTTTGTCTCCTTTTGTATTTCTAGGGCTTGGTCTAGTACATGGCATGTAGTAGGCATTGAATAAATGTTTATTGATCATTGACATTTGCAAAGGTGAGAACTAGTAGTAGAAATTAAAAAATCTCATTTAGGCTTGTTCCCAAGTCTAGTGTTCTGTCTAAAGTTATGTCTGATGAGAAATCTTACAGTTTTATGTGACCTGCCCAAGAGTATAGTAAACTTCAAATAAATAAATTAAAATGACCCTGTGAAATCATTGAATTATGTCACCTTCAAGGATTCATGCCAACCCATTCTCAGTGAATATGTGTCCTCCCATAAGTTCACCTAAGGGGAGTTCCATTCCTCTTCTAGGTGTCTTTGTCCTCTCCTCCATTCATTGAATGAATAACAGTGAAGAACTCTGGCTATCTACCAGACATCCATCTTTTCTCCATTTTAATACATTTCTTTAATGATATTTTTTATCCTCATTCTTCTTCAAGCTAATACAGACTATTCCCACTCACTATATACCTCTCCATTGGACTCTGTATAAAAAAGCATTTTTAATTCTTTGGAAATTGTTGTGTATCATGTCTAACTACTACACAGAGATTTTTATAGGATATTGATATTTAAAACTCAGGTCTTTGTTTTCATGTGAGTTTTCCCATTTCTTGGAGGCAATCCAGCCCTCTCTTTACTTGTTCAATGCTGGGCCTGACTCATTATTTATCTGTGTGGTGTATTATATATGCATATCTACTGATATAAAAAGACAGGCATATAATAAATATGGGGAAATGAAGGAAACAAGGTAAAATAGGTTTATCATTCAATCAATAAGCATTTATTAAATGCCTACTACTTTCTAGCCAATGAGCTTCGCAGGCAGAATATAAATCAGGTAGTCATTTATTAAACATTTACTAAATAATTACTGTGTTCTAGGCCCAAATCCTTTTAAGGCAAACATAATCTTTCTCTCCAGAAAGGATACCTTCTAATGAGAGAGACGAATAAATGATTAGATACATACAAGATATAGAGAGAGCAGATGGGAGGTAATCTCAGATAGGAAAGCATTAACCACTAGAGACACCAAGAAAGAACTTCTTCAGGAGGTGAAATCAGAGATGAGGAAGAAAGAGAAGCAAAAGACAGAGTAAAGAGGGAGAATATTCTAAGCACTGAGAATACAAACTACCCTACTCTCAGGGTGTTTAAAGGAAAGAAGATTCTTGGGGAAAGCATACAGAACAAAATGAGGACACTAAACAGAAGGGAAATAATATCGAAAAAATATGGGAAAGCAGGAGTTCTTAACTTACAGTCCATAAACTTAAAATCTCAAAGCCTGCATTTCAGTATACTCTGTTTTCACTGTGGTCCTACATTCACTTCAAGATTGCTGTGGAGTTCATGCCATAACCAAAAATGAAGAACCCTTAGAGTAGAGATAAAGCTTCCCCACTTCACATGTTGGCCCATCTACCACAATACGTAGCTCTTAAAAATGCTCCTCTCTGCAATTATTTGTTATTCATTCCCAACCACAGGGGAAGCTTTCACAGTGACTGATACACCTTATTAGTAAATGATGAAACTGAAAGTGAAATCTTCAGGTACAATCTAATCTAAACTAATCATTGCTGACAGTGGAGGTTCTCTGGATGAAAACATTTTGAACTCTACCTATGCCAGCAGTTCAGGTTTCAGACTAGATGGCTGAAAACAGTGCTGGTTCAGCTTCAGTAGTAACCTTTGGAATTTTCATTAGCTTCCAACCAGGAAAAAAAAAATCCTGTGCTAAACAAAGAGATAGCAGAGAACTCTCTGGAGCATTTGACTGCATGGATGTGACTGGAAGAGCACACATTGATATGCACGTGAAAACCTGCCTCAAGTCCTCTCCTTTGAGGTCTGTCTAATCCTTATGCAAATATCTCTGCTCAAATATAAAGATAGGACAAAAATCAAGCTGGCTTTGAAATGGTCAGTTAGGCTTAAAGATTTGCTTGATAAAACCGTATTTAATGAACTCAGGATCATACTTTCAGTTCACATGATTTGTATTAATCTGTATTATGCTTGGTAATTTATACACTGATAACAGTTACACTGTGCATGCTATGCGTTCAGTTGCTTGTCCTAGTGTATTTTTCATATGTGCCCATTTGAGACTGCTATTTTCAAGGGAGTTTAAAATCAGACTATCTATTGCAAATCAAAAGGGAGGCTTTCAAGACCAATCTTATGGGGAAGGAGATTTCTATGCTATTTCAGCAACAGAAAGAGCCCCTTAGATTGTCTTTAGGATCAGGAAGTTCTAGGATAAAGTCCTGCCCCTGCAAAGATGCATGCTTATTGAAGAGGGGCAAATCATTCATCCTCTAAAAGCAGCTCCCAAGTACCAACCTTTATCTCATCCATCTCACTTCCCATACTGCCACCGCACTGGCACAGACCCTCATTAGTTCACTATTGCAAAAGCCTGCTGGTGTGTTCATCTGTGGGAATCTTTCTAGTCTAGTCTATTTTACCCTCAGCTTCCCAAATAATTTTTGTAATGTGAAGATCCAGTCCAGTCCAGACCCTCACTCTGTGAACTTTGGTGGCTCCCTATCACCTCCAAAATAAAATAAAACCCCTCAGTTTGGGATTCAAAGCCCTTTATAACCTAGCCCTACCTTCCTAAAACCTGTTCAATCTATTATACCTTCTTCTCCTTGTACCCTTCAATCCAATGATACTCATTTTTCAGACTAGACATTTTTACTGGCCATTTCTCCATTCTTGAAATGCTCATCTTGGACTCTTGGTTTGCCTTTTCTTTCTTAGAATCCACCTCCTACTGAAAGCCTCTTATCTTAATGCCTTCCCTCTGTTTATTTCCTATTTATCATATTTATCACACACATAGTGTTTTCTTATAGTTGTTTCTATATTATCTATCCCATTACACTATGAACTCTTTGAGAGCAGCTGATGTTTATTGACTAAATCTAATACTTTAAATCATGTAGAAGTTGTGAATTTGCTTTTGTGGAGGACATTTCCATGTTTTGATGTTTATAGAATATCCCTCCTAAATCCCTAACCGATCAAATCAATTCCATAAAATATTTACATCAAGTAAAGGTGACATCATAATTGAATTTACTTAATCTATAGACAGTCTTCCCTTCATCCAAGAGTAGAAACTGTTTGAATTGTGTCCTTGTATTTCTAGAATCTAACACAGTCCCTTATATGTAATATGGCTATTGGATTGTGTTAAAGAATTATCTCGTTTTATTCAACTATCAAGCACAGTTTAGATAGGATTATAAGAATGTGCTCAGATAGAAAATCTTGAAATCATGCTATATCTTATGTTCTTTTGAAACTAATGTAGCCAAGGGTTATAGTAATAACAAAAAATTAGATACATATATGTATATATATATATATCCATATATATGTATGTGAGTATGTATTTATGCCCCAGTGGCATAGGTCTAAAATGCAACTCTTTATCAGTCCACAAAATTATTATTCTTCCTGCTTGCACTGGTATTCTCACCTTTGGATCCCTTGACTTATAAGCTATGTTACGTGTTCAGTAAGAGACACATAAGTATGATTTTTGATAATTGAAGGAATAATTATACTAGGAATCCTCAACAAAAAATAATAATTAGTGTGCCAAAATTTAATTGGAAATTAATACAGGGTTTTGCAGTGTACCTGATGGCCAGTAGATGGAGCTTTTCTGTTACTCCTTTTACTGAAGTTGCTTTCTTAAATAAAGTCTAAAAAAATAACATTTTTTCCAAGTACTGTTGATCCCTATCTCCTCTCATTACATATATTTGAACTCCCTTCTCCCTTCCCCCAAATCTGGATAAATAAATAAATAACTTCATTCAAATGCCTTTCCATTCCTTGACAGCGAATACTTTACAAAATAATCTAAGATGTTATATCATTCTTGGCATATATTGTGGACCAAGATGTCAATGAAAATGTGAAAGGACAGTTCATCATTTTGTGAAATAGTCTTTGATATCAGATAAATTGGTACAGAATTTTTGCTGGGAAATCTAATATGACAATTTTATAGCACAGAAGTTTTTCACTTTTAATTCATGCATTCAATGTTTTATTATTTATCTCCTATATCTTTGTGTTCTATAATCTGTTTTATCTTAAAAAATTTTCACTAGTATTTATATTTAAAATGACCCCCCAAAATTAAATGTGCTAGACCATTGCAAGAAACACAAATCAACCAAGTGGGAAATCAACAGGAAAGATTCAAAAAATATCTTTTATAGTTTTAGGAATAAGGTCTTGAAGGGACAGCAGTTCATTGAGTCAAAGATGAGGAAGAAGAACAGTTTAGGCAGGGAGAAAAAACTGTATAAAAGTACAGACATGAGAAATGTATTATCTTGGAACAGAGACAGCAAATAGGTTCCACTGACTATGACAGTATATACAGATATAACGACTATTTTCACATGTATACACTATATGTAACACATTTTTGATTGATTTTTCTACAAATATTTTAGTATTGCCCTTTAAATATTTTTGAAATGGGTCATATTAATGGATATTAATAGAATAAATCCAAATATTTTCATTTTTCATAAAACAATAGATCAAGGAATCTCAGGAATTGTCTAGTCAGGTTCATTTTATGGATGTATTCCTATATTGTAGAAGGATATTTTGCTGTCAAGTGTTACACAACTAGTAAATGCATGAGGCCAGAATTGATCTAAGTAGGATAAATCTTCTCTAGTCCATTCACAGTATTCTATCCACTGTATCACCTTGCTGCCCACCCACAAATAATACCCTTTTTGGGGGGGAATGAATAAGAACTGCCTCATGAAACATGTTTAGGAGTCAAGAACAGGCATGTTGTGTTAATATTGACTATAGACTCTCCACATCAATAAAGATCTATCATTTTAATCTTGGGATCAAATGTGTAGAATTTTAGAGCTGAAAGGTTCATTGATGTCAGGCATCTAATCCAAGGAGATACCTTTGATTTCCCCTATGTAGCATGATTTGCCAATATTGGTTCTGGGAAAGAATGCATGAGGTAAAATAAATAAGACTGTGATTGATACTCCTGAATGTCTTTAAATTTATTTTCTTTTGGATTAGTCTTATTATTACTGGTAATGGATCCTCAAGGTAAAATATCCTCTAACAATTCCAATTTGAACTTGCATTGCAACTTATTGTCTTAAATTAACTTTGCAATAATGCATTTATTTATCTTGTTTTAAAATAATAAATTTACTATGTCAAATGAATTAAAATAATATATTATGTTTTTATTTAAACCATAATAAATGTGTTGTTATGTAAGCTTAAATAAATTTAAATTTTATTGTATTAGTTGTCTGCAACTTTAAAAGAAAATAGCTTGCCAAGGGTCTCACAGGACAAATAAATATCATTTGGGTCTTGAAATGAGGTCTTCTTGATTCTAAGGCTAGAACTCCAGTCACTATGCTATGGATACCACTGAGTCAGAGATAATAGACAGATATTAGTGGTCTCTGAAGAGAGCGAATTTCAATCCTAGAGTAATGCTAATGGTGCTTTCATAATTACAGGTTCATTGTGAATTTAAGATATAGGGTTTATAGTCTTTGGCTCAGAATCTCAAAAATATTCATGGGCAGAATGAAAACAGAATATTGTACTTGAGACCAGAACACCTGAATTCAGATTGCATTTTAGCACCTTATTACTGTGTGACGGTAAGCAAGTCATTTAAACTCTCATAGTCTCGGTTTCCTCATCTTTAAAATGTGGATAATGTTTATACTATTCACCTTACAGGGTTGTGAATAAATAGAAAATGTGAACCATTTTTTTTTTGTTATATAGCTTTCAACTGTTTGGGTTTTTTGTTTTATTTTTGTTTTAAGGAAGGGAGAGTAGTTGAATAAAAAATTCTGTTTAGCTTCATACTAAAATGGCATTTGAAAAAGACATATAAAGTAATGATCACTTGTATAAAACATCCTCTTTTTATACCTAATAGTAACATGAAGACACCCTGGTGTCGCAAAAACTATGTGTACCAACAGGGCACAATCTCTGCCAAGTCCTACTAAGCTGGAAAAATTTCAAGTAAGACCTGGTGACAGATTGTGTGTCTGTCGGCTGAGAATAAGTCCAGCTAAATTCAGAGAGGGCTCATCAGCAGAAGGCTGGCCACCAGGAAATTATATTTTTTGGCCAGAATGATACATGAAGACCATCTACTTGGGTGAAAGTCATCGCAATCTATGTTAATCATGGGAATACTCATATTTGCTTCAGAAGCAGAAGAATGTTTGCTGTACTTAAAATCCACCTTAGTGTGCTAAAATTGTGTTTTGGTCAGATCTAGAACTTAAGCTTTTGACCCCAAGGCAAATGGCGGTAGTTTTGTTTAAAATATATTACATTGCCTCATCAAATTTTACTTAAACACTTCTTGGACTTTATAATATTTTCCCTAGTAGCTTTTACTAGTGACTACACAGACTATTTTGAGGGCAGATTGTAACAGGAATGACTTCTCTAAAATGCCTTCTAAGTGCAGAAAATCTGAAAACCTCTTTTTGTAATCACTTTGGAAGGCAAAGCTAGCATACTTTTGACCCTTAACCAGCCCCCAGAGAACTAAGGGAAATATTTATATGTATTTGCTATGAATTTATCCTAACTTCCCTATTTTTGTGAAGGATAACTATCTTTCTAATCATCCAGGTTCATTGCCTTAAATGAATGACAACTTGTTCTCCTTCGCTGCATATATCCAATCATTTGCCAACATTGCTCCATTTATCCTTTATAATTTTTCCCACATTCATTTCCTTCTCACATGATTAGAACCCTTATTGTGCACCCTAATCACTCCTCACTTAGACAATGAAAATAATCTCCTTACCTCACTTTCTCTCTCTTCATTCCAATCTTCACTTGCTTCCAATTAGATCTTCATAAAGCACAAGTTTCAGCTGCCCCCATCTGCATCTGGGATTATGTACAAATGTATAGTCTGACTCCATCTACCTTCCAAAGATGATTACACCTGTTTTCCCATCCTACACTCTACAGCCCAGACAAACTGGCATTCTTATTTTTTTTCTCACAGATGACATTCTATGACTAGCATCCATTGCTTTAAAAAAGAACTGTTCCCCTGTGCAGGAATATTTTGGCTCCTCACATCTACCTTGTAGAATATATAACTTTTTCAAAATTCAGTAGTCAATTTAAATGCCACCACTTGACATTAAGCTTTTCGTTAGTTCTTTAGGAGTTAATGCCTTCAAAGAAATGACATTTTGTTTACTTGGTGTGTGAGTGTGTTTTAATATTTACTAATATGTGTATATATATGTCCCACCCATTCCAACACAAATACTTTAAATGAATTATAAATTCCTTAAGAACAGGAATTATCTGGATTTTTTCCCTTTGCATTTCCTGTGACCAACACAACTTCTGGCACATAATAAATTGTTGATTCGTCAATCAATTGAGCATAGCAAAAAGACAAGTCTAACCATTATATATTTCAGGAATAGAAATCCATCTTCGAAAGTATCCAGCAGAATCTTTCTAGTGTTCTCTCCTTCGAAAACACTGTGATGCAAATGATTTCTCAAAGAAGATGGAAAGCAGCCAGGTCAAAAGTAATATGTGTCAACAGAGCAGTACTTTTTATATAAGGGACAGCTTCCATACATGAGCAGCTGATACTTCAACAGGGTAAAGAGTTCACAAATACAATGGTCATGCTCTAGCACAAGGGAATAACTCTGCTATTGAGGAGCCAGGCTGTGGATGTTCCAGATCATTGTTGCATAGAATCCCAGAGTGTTAGTCTTGGAAGGGACTTGAGAGGCTGAATCCAACACATATCTGAACTGGAACTGTCTTTCACAAAATCTCAGAACTAGAAGGTACCACAGAGTCCATCTGGTCCAAATTGTATCAGAGTAAGAATCCTCTTCATAAAATTCACAATAAGAAGTTATTAGACTTGCCAGAAAACCTCCACTGAGGACAAAGTCACTTGTAAGGTAGCATTTTTTTTTTTGGTGAAGGATAGTAGTAGTGATAAAGGTGACATTCTGGACCTCTATGCAAGAGAGATTGTCCTTTGTATAG